>NW_024426885.1:62874173-62904704 GCF_017311325.1 Ursus maritimus
CCGGATTTGGGGAGGGATGGGGAGGTGACTGTGGCATTTTGAGCACCAAGTCTGTTTTGGTCACAGCTCCCTCAGCTGCTCCCTCCCCCCGAGCATCTGTTCAGAAGGGAGATGTTGTGGAGAGTCGGGTCCCTACCACCCCGCCCACACCGCCCGCTTTTCTTATGTAACCAAAGGACAGGTACAGGACAGCCACACATTCCTCGGTCTCCTCTTTCAGATCTTTGGCCCCAGCAAGGCGAGCTCTGACATGCGACACGGGGTGCTCCGTGGCTGAGGCTTCCTTAACCACAGTCCATGTCGCTGCTTTGCCGCCGGCTGGCACCTTCCAGAAACCACAGTCATTTATCACTGGCGGGCCAGTGGCGGGGGAGGCTGGGAGGCGAGGAGTGCTTTCAGCCCCTGATCCGATAACGGTGATTATTTTTGGTGTACCTGTCACAGGGGTAAGGGAGGGGTGTGCCAAACGCTATATTGGGCTGGCGTCGGCACCACAGCCAACGTCAAAACACGGTAGTCAAAACAAGAGGTGTCCCGAATCAGTCACGCGGACCCTTTATCTCTGTCACCCCTACGGTGGCTGACGATTTCCCTGTGGCCCCACTTTAGAAAGTAGAGTCTGACCCCCTTTTGGTCACTTCCCTGTAGTTCCACAACGCCCACCAGCTGGCCGCCTGGTGTTTGCATCACATCTGCACCAACTACAACAGCGTGTGTTCCAAGTTCCGCAAGGAGATCAAATCGAAATCCGCAGGTGAGACGGCGGGTTCCCATCGGTCGGGTTCTCATCGCCTCTGGCTGACGCGGTGACCCTCTGTGCCCTTGAGCAGGTGTACGGGCAGCGGGCAGCTCCGGGAGAAGTCCTGGTGATCGGCTGGCGGTTGGTCACACGCCTGCAACGTGACACAAGGAACGGTGGGGTGGGAATTCTCTTGGAGAACTTCGTGCTTGGGGGATCCGCGTGGAGCGGGACCCGGGGTTCCCTGCCGCAGAGCACGCGGAGCTGGAGGGCTCACCCTTGTCTGGGGAGGCGAGCCGACGAGCAGGCTTCCCCTGGGAAACCAAGCGGCCCTGGGTTCAGGTTCTCCGGGCCCGGCTGCTTCAGGCAAGTGATTCTAACTCTCGAAACCTGAGTGTCCCATCTGCCAGTGGTCCTGCCCCCCATCCCCACGCTCCGGGTTGTCGGGAGGCTGTAGAAGAGAGCATGTATGAGAAGCTCGGGGCCCGGAACCTAGACCATAGAAGCCGTCGACGAACAGCGGGTCTCATCACCTGCATCTCTCTTGCCCAGACAACCAGGAGTACTTCGAGCGGCACCGCTGGCCCCCGGTGTGGTACCTGAAGGAGGAAGACCACTACCAGCGTGTGAAAAGGGAACGCGAGAAGGAAGATATTGCACTAAACAAACATCACTCGAGACGAAAGTGGTGCTTCTGGAATTCGTCTCCGGCAGTCGCCTGAGGAGGGAGAGAGACAAAAATCAGTAATCTGACACACCACTCCTAAAAGCACTACTGTAAAATTAGTCTTCTTATTAGAGATAAGTCGTAGTTCAGGTTTCAGGCACTGATCTTCCTCCTCCGTTGTGCATTCATCTTTGTCGGGATCAAAGCACAAGCGCCCCATCAATGAGCCTGGACAAAAAGGGAAGTTGATGCTCACTGCATTCCTTAAACTTACATGTATATTTTTTGTTAGAAGGCTTAATAAACTTTAGTCCGTTATTTCGTTTCTTTTTATACAAAGGAGAAAAAAAAAATCCAGCTTTCATGTTTCAAAGTCCAAATTGGAAAATATTTTTATATGGTCTCTTGTATTTTGTTGAAACGAAAATACTATGTATTACTTTATTTTACAGGCCACAAATTAACCATGAAGTCGCCCTGTGATTCTCTTTGCCCACATGACCACCAGGCATTATTGCATAATTAGAGGGTTATGCTTTCGCTGTGAAGTACAGGGCTGGAGTGAAATTCCCCCAAGCGCAAGTTAGAGAGTGTTTAATCTTTGTTCTGCCGAATAACACTGGTATAATTACTGAGTCAGCTCCAAGAATGTGTATTTACAATATTTGCCGTGTAAGTGCTAGTGATTATATGGTTATATGTGCCATGTAAAATATAGTGATACCAAGTCTTCTGTTGTTTAAACTGTCCAGATTCAAAAGGATAATCTTTATAATCATTAGAAGGGCTTATTCAATCCCAGCATTACCCAGGGCAAACCCACTGGTGGACCTGAACACAAGAGCTACCGTAAAGAGCGTTGGTGTTTGGGTGGCTGTGTGCGGGTTTGTGTCTCTCCGTGCCCCTGGATCTTGCCATGCTTCTGCGTGCAGATTCTTCAAAGACTTGAACTGAGATGGGCAAGGGAAGGGATCCCCAGCCTTTGTCCCATCGTCTGCAGGCTCGTGACATCTCACCCACGGAAACAGGCTTCCTCAGGTCTCTCACCTGCAGCCAACTTCACTTTGTAAGACACGCATTTTTAACTCTTCCCAGGGAAAAATCAGGCCACCGTAGAAGTAGGCTGAGGCAGACCACCCACCCCTGCTGAAGGTCAGCGGGGCCTGTGAAGGCACAAAGCTGGAGGCTGGGTCGTCTAGGGTCCCTGCATTCTCCAACGCAGACTGGAGTCTTATTCCAAGAGTCTAGGAAATGGTGCTATTGTGAGTTAGTCCTGACCCTTTGTCGTTCTGAATTTTCAGTGTTAAAACAGAAAGTATTGAGCAGGGGAGCTTTGGAGAGGCGGTCAGTCCTTGCTTCTCTGTACATTAAGATGTTACTGCACTCATACAGAGCATTTCAAGGCCACAGCGCCATACCTGTCGTGGGATGGGGCGTGGTGGGGGCGGGGGCGGGGGCTTATTTTGTTGGGAGGTCAACTTACTGATGCTAAAGGCTGTTGATTTTTTTTCCTAGCTTTCAAAAGTTGGAAAGGAGACAGTTGAGTCCAAACCCCAATGTTGACAACCATATGCATTTGAAAATGTATCCAGATTATAGATGGACCTTTATTACTGGCAGTGGGTACACACCAGATCCAAGAGTTTGGAGAGGCCCAGAAAGGCCTCACCCTCTCATGACAAGGGAGAGGGCAGTAGAGTGGAAATGGATGGTTGTAAATGCATCTACTTTACGTTTTGGTCAATAGGATTGTAAATCATTAGCAGAAGGAGAAAGGAGACAGGATGAGAGGATAAATGTCAAGACTCAGGAAGAATTGACATATATCCCATCATAAAATGGTAGAAGTTGAGTTTTTAGTGAGTGGTCAGAGTTGAATTTATACAACCAAAGTTCCCGTGTGATTGTAATCTTGCCAAAACATAATGGACATATAAATGAACCTGGGGTATAAGCAATAATATCCACTAGTGTTTGTTATCAGCTACTGTAACCAAGTGGCTGGTTCATTTGGTTGATGCTGATTATGGCCTTTAATCATGGTGGTTTGTTTCGTGTTTTTTATTTCACAAAAAGCCAATAAAATTGTTTAGCTATAAAATGCCTCCTTTTTTTTTTTTAAGGACTACCAAAATATCATGTGTGCGACTTAAATAGCCTTTTCTGACAACTATCAGAACAGTCAAGGTGCTGGGTCCCAGGGGCTGTGTATGCTTGCATAACAAGGCAGCTTCAATGACTGTCGTCTCTGTTTTCAGTACTGCCAGCAGAGTTTCCAGTGCCACCATATACATGAGGGATCTGGCTTTCTGCTCTTGGATAATACAGTTATGTCACTAGACAGAGTAGAGCATTGGAAAAAACCAATGAGAAACCACCACAACCTTAAACTCTTGTTCTTCTCCAATGAACTGTTGTTTGAAACAACACTCTTCAGGGGCGCCTGCGTGACGCAGCGGGTTAAGCGTCCCACTCTTGGTTTCAGCTCAGGTCTGAGATCGAGCCCTGAGTTGGGCTCTCTGCTCCGTGCGGAGTCTTGAGATTCTCTCTCCATCTCCCTCTGCTCCTCCCACTTGTGTGCGCTCTCTTTCTCTCTCCCCCCAAATAAATAAATCTTTTAATAAATAAACAAAACAACCCTCTTCCATGTCCTCCTAAAACCTAATAAAAGCCGACCTCTCCTTTCTCTCTTCCGACTTGCCTGTGGTTCCTCATAACTTGCACGTGCTGAGCACTGACTGCTCTGCTAATCCCTGAAGGAACTGATTTTGCTAATAAAATCACTAGCTATTTTCTTTTTAAGGTTGACACAACCAAAGTTTGGGCATCTTTTTTTATTCCCTCCCAAACTAATAAAAAGAAATCCCTTTGATTTGATGATTCATGGTAGTTCCAGTCAGAGTGGGTATTTACCCAGGGGGCTGCTAAGCTTAACTTTTGTGTGAAAAGACACACAACCTCTCTAAGCCTTGGTCACCTAAAACACGGGAATGGCTTGCACTGAGTATTTGGTGCAGATTAAATGAGACGATTTAAGTAAAGCCGTCGGTACAGCGCCTGGCATAGAGTAAGCACTCAGTATACGAACCTGTGACTGCTGAGACACGAAATCCGAGAGAGGACAACACCATGTGTTACAGGGACAATTTGGGCTTTTCCTCACTCCTCTTAAAACAAGTGCCCACCTTGCTGCTTAATCCTTCATGACAGTGATTTAAAAATTAGAAAATAAGAACAAAACAAAAATTAGAAAATAAGAGCAATGGGAAAGTAAAAGAAGAAAAAAAAACAAGCTGGAACGAAAAGGCCAGTGGTGGGAGCACGGAGGAGGATGTAGCACTTTCCAAGAGGCTTCCCGCTCCCTGGACCACCCCGTCTCTGTGGAATAAGGGAGCACCCCAAGGCCAAACTTGGCTGCGCCTCTGATTCATTTGCAGCACTTTCTTTTTCTTTCCTCCCAGTCCTTTTTCTTATTTGTGGCTGCAAAGAGTCTAGTTAACCAGGCTCCTCAATGCCCCTGAGGACTTAGCATTATCCGTTTCAGTCCTGCAAGGCCCTCCTTCTTCCAGAAAATCCAGTCCCATAACATGTTCACTCTATGTCTTTCCATGTGTGGCTATCCTTGTATACAGCGTTGTTTCAGGCGTGTGGTCGTTACATAATACATTCCCTTGATCTGCAATTGCCAACTAACCTCCTTGCACACACCCTGGGGTCAAGACCTAAAAAAAACAGATTCCAGGACTCACTCCACGTAGACAGAATCAAAGCCTCTAAGCTGACGGACATGTACGGGAACTCATTGGTGAGCGGACTGAGTGATGAAAACCTGCCCTGCACTCCGTTGATAGGATTCTAGAGAATTCGGGACTCAAAAAACCAGAAAGGTCCTGACCTAGCCCAGAGCCTGGCTGTCCTCTGGCCCATCAGAAGAGAAATGGGGCTTCACTCGCTGCCACCTGAGGGGCTTTAAGAGGCTCTCCCGATGGTGAAAGTCGTTGCATACTGGGATGAGTTCATCAGTCCCCTCTGGCCCTGGTATTTTGTATCACGTGACCCTCATGAAGGGCAAGGGGACAAGATGGCTTCTCAAGAGGCCCTTGAACACCAACATTCCCGAAGTTCTGCCTTTAAAGAATCCCTAGTGAGCTTGCGTGCACACTAAAGGTTGCCTTCTAGTTTTATGTCACATAAAGTCTAAAGAAAGAGTAACGTGCTATAACAAATCCGATAGATTGTTCAAACTGTCTGGGAGACTTTCAGATTCTTTTGAGTCTTGAATTCTCTAGACTCTATCAACCTGAATATGAAACTTCCCTCTTTGCTAGTTTCCCCACCCTGGGTGGTAAATCGAGAGCAAGTTCCCCTAATTCATCAGACGGAGCATGTTCAGACCACTGTGATCTCTCTCCCAGCCCTGCCCCCGCTGGGGAGCGGGGACTTCACCGTCACCACTGCCCAGATAGCCTTTTACTCTATGGATCGCAGAGATTTCCTTAAATATAAGCAGTCATGGGGCGCCTGGGTGGCTCAGTCAGTTAAGTGTCTGCCTTGGGCTCTGGTCATGATCCCAGGTCCTGGGATAGAGCCCCGTGTCTGGCTCCCTGCTCACTGGGGAGCCTGCTTCTCCCTCTGCCTCTGTCCCCTGGCTTGTGCGCTCTCTCTCTCTTAAATAAATAAAATATTTTTTAAAAATTTAAAAAAATAAATAAAAATAAGTAGTCATAGTTAATGGCCAAATATTTGACATTTTCAACCCTTAGAGAAATGGGCTTACCAATCTTTAATGATAATAATAATTTGGACTATCTCCCCAGCAGATTTCATACTGCTAGTTACCCTTGCTCTCATTTTGCTCACATTTGTGTAGACAGCCTGGGTGGTGAGGCCTTGGTATGTTAAGATGACCTTTCACACGTTCTTTCAGTCTTATTCAAGTGTTTCGTCATAAGCCATCACTTGAATTGATGTTCCAAGCCTTGGCACCAATCTACCAGAGTCCAAAAAACTGCTGTGAGAACCATAATAATAATAAATCACATTTTTGTGTATATATTATGGCTAAGCTCTACAATAAGTGCTTTACATACATTTGTCTCATTTAATTCTCACATTACCTTTTGGGGAAGGTAATGGGTTCCCCAGAAGCAGACCCTGAGATGAAGATTCACATTCAAGTGATTCACTTAGGAAGTGCCCTTAGGTGAGACCAACAAGAGAGAGGAAGGAAGGAGCTACAAAGCCAAGCAGGGACAGTTTCAGCAAGTCCCACCCTTAGCCTGATGTCAAGGCATGCCTGGAGTATACAGTACACCTCGGGGTTGGCTTGCTTATTCCTGCAATGGTGGTCAAAGGCTAAGTGCCCTGGGCAGGGAAGGGGCAGGGGGTAAGTGTAAACCCCTGGTAATTTAAAGCAGTCAGCCACTGGAGAATTGAGGGAAGGGGCTCCAGAGCCATGCCGGAAGTCCCCCCCTGAGAGTCACAGGTATGGGCTGTTAAAGGTAAATAAAAGAACACAGAAGTCACGGAGGGACACTCGGAAAAGTAAGAAGGACCCAAGGGCATCAGGGAGGAGAACAGACTGATCTGCCTACTAACCTCTATTTTGAAATTCTGAAAAGCCACCTGGACAATTTGATGGGCACACTGATGGAAGTTTCATATGCTGGGGAGTAAATATGGATGAAAAGCTTTGCATCCTCTTCCTTCTCTGTCAAAAAACTACTGAAATCGTTTTGAAGACCACCAAGATAAATTTATCTTGATTAACTTGCCAAAATTAGAGAATCTCAAACATAATCATCCTCCCCAAAATGTACACAAGACCTTATTTGAAAGGACATCATTGAATTTTCCCTAGATTGTGCAAAACATATTTAATAATTATTTACTCGAACCTAAACAAATTTCTGCCATTACAGAATTTTATAGACTTCTGGAAAAGGCCCAGGATAGCAATTCTGATTCTCCCTCAATATCCCCATCTTCTCTCCCCCAACACACATACAGAATCAGTCCAGGAGAGAAGATCACAGACTAGAGATTTAAGGTAGACTTACAATTTTTATGTCAATATGAACTGCTTGATTTTCATGGCATTCACTGCCTGATTTTTATTGAGCCTACCATAGGACCTGAGGTAAAGTTGTTGCCTCCAGGCTAAGCACTGGCATCTAGACCTGACTCCTAAGTTTAACAGAGCATTCCTCCCACTGCCCACGTGCAAAGCAACCCTTCCAGCTGCAGCCATTGGGCAGTGTCTCCCCCTGGATCATTGTTCTGGTTTTATTCCAACAGTTCTGTGGGGAAGAAAATGGTTTTATCGATCCATGTATCTTATTGCAACTTACCCGGATGGGGGTGTGGGAGGGGTAAATATCTGAGCTCATCCCATTGGCATACTTTTTTGTTTTCTTTTCACAGTTTGGGTTGTTTCTGATGGACAGATGTATTGGTAACGGGTAGATGATGTTTCCATGTGTGATGGGAATTTCTGTGGAAACTAGCTCTTTCCAAAAAATGGCGTCCATCCTCAGTTTCAATGAAGACGTTCTTCTTGATTATGCATGTCCTGAGGCAAAAATGATTGCATTCATAACCAATTAGGACATATCTCTCCTGTCTTAAAAACACTTGGCATGAGTGAGGCCGTCAGATGACAGCCATGAAAACATCCTTCTATTGAGAATGTCTTGACCCAAAATCCACTCAGGAAGTCAGGGCCTTCCAGGGTGAGGATTATTCCAGATCTCATTTCTCCTTAAAGAGATCACCCTTTCCCAACAAAATCTGTCAACAGGGTCCCTTTGACCCTCAAGTCTGGAGGAATGCATTATAGCTGTCACTTTTCCACTCCACCTTCTCCCTCACCCCAAGTCTGACCCCTGCTTCTAGGCCTGGCCCTATAGAAATTCCATTTGCCCCACATCATACCCAAAGCAAACAGATGATACAAATGGAGGTTTGGTTGCTTTGTGGGGCATTAGATGAAAAGGTCCACTTTGCAAATCCTACAGAGGTTCGTATTGAAAAGCTTGTAACCCCGAATCTCTGGCATCAGAACTGACTTTTTTATCTACTGTACTCGTGGGGAAGAAGCTTTCTTTCATTCAGTCTTCAAAATTTCTTGCACTGCTGTGCAAAGTAGTCACCTCTTCTCTTGGGAAGCCTCACGATCACGTGCTGAGGAAGTCCTCCTCCTACCTTTGGCAAGGGGTTGGTCTGATGATTATTACAAAGCATTTCAATTACTCTAGGACTTTTTGAATTTCTATATGTTAAAAATAGTATGTGACTCAGTCTATGGCCCTAGAGTATCTAGGGTCTGGTTGGACACACCCAAATAACAACAATAAGATAATAAATGAACATGTCAAAATTAATGCTAGAGATCAGGTCTAGAAAACAGGCTTAATGTCATCTGCTAATTCAGATCAGTAATGAATGATTGTGTTGTGACTTATTCTGAGGCACAACCCAGGCTCCAGGGCAGAGAGTGCTGGGGCTCTGCTTAACAGTGTCTGACATAACTCTGGGAGGATGAACTAATAGTAATCGTCAAGCTTTATTTATTCCACAAACATTTATTGCACAGATACCTATCTAATATGTACAGGCACTTGTCTAAGTACCAATGTCCCTACATTCCACTGTAGCAGGCCTGCAGTGGAAACCAACAAATACGTATTTTTACCAGATAAGTGCCATGAAGGAAAAAAAAGAAGAGGATAGAAAATAATCAATAATAACATTTTAGGGTAAAATGGGTGAAGGTTGTCAACAGATACAAACTTCCAGCTATAAAATAATTAAGTCCCGGGGATGCTGTGTAGAGCGTGGTGACTAGAGTTAATAATACTGTATTGTACACAATGGACTATTACTCAGCCATCAAAAAGAATGAAATCTTGCCGGGAGCAATGATGTGGATGGAGCTAGAGAGTATCATGCGAAGCGAAATAAGTCAGTTGGAGAAAGACAAATACCATATGTGGAATTTAAGAAACAAACGAAAACAAGCAAAAGGAAAAAGAGAGAGAGACAAACCAAGGAACAGACTCTGAACTATAAAGAACAAACTGATGGTCGCCAGAGGGGAGCTGGGGGGTGGGGACGGGTAAAATAGGTGATGGGGATTAGGGAGCGCAGTTGCTGTGATGAGCACTGGGTGTTGTATGGAAGTGTTGAGTCACTATGTTGTACACCTGAAACTCATATAATACCGTAGGTTAGCTGTACTGGAATTTTTTAAGTTAAATTTTAAGTAGAAAAAATAATAATATTGTACTGTATATTTTAAAGTTGCTAAGATAGTAGATCTTAAAAGTTCTCAACACAAGAACAATATTTTGTAACTATGCCTGGTGATGGATGTCAACTAGATTCATTTAGCAATACATACAAACATTGAATCATTATGTTATACACCTAAAACTAATAAAATGTGTCCATTATATCTCAATGTTTTAGAAATGCCATTTTAGACAAAGGTGGTCAGGGAAGTGCTCTCCAAGGAGGTATTATTTAAGTGGAGACTTGAACTAAGTGACTCGGAAGTTTGAAGAGGACATGGCTTCCCAATGTTTGGAGCATCAGGTACGATCTGGAAGCCGGGGTAGCTAAACGGCTAGAGCTGGAATCATCTGGAGGCAGCTACGTTTGCATGTCTGCAGTTAATGCTGGCACTTGACTAAGACCTCAGCAGGGCTGTTGACTAGGACACGTTTCTCCATGGCGTCTCTCTGCCTGGGCCTGTTTGGGCTTCCTTATAGAACGGCAGCTGGGTTCCAAGAGTGAGTGTCCCCAGAGAAGAAGGGAGAAGTACATGGCATATTTTTAATTTAACCTTGGGAGCTATGTGGTGCCTCTCCTACTATCCTCTATGGTTTGAGGCAGTCAAAAAGTCTATGGAAGTCCCAGGGGAGAAAGCACACACTCCACGACCCAATGGGGGGACAACATGTGGAATGGGAGATCCTGTCGCTTCCATCTGCCACAATATCTGAGAGTGAGAGCTGGATGGTTTTCCACAGCTGGCATCTGACTGGAGGGAGAAAGAGGAGACAGAGAGGTGATGAAGCACAGTGTACCCCCAAAGGGGGAAAGGGAGGGTCTGGGCTCAGAGCAAGGAGGAAAAACTCTACCACCACTTCCTTTATTATTGGACATCTTTCACACACACAACTACGGCCAGGGCTGCTCTAGGACCTTTCCTGCCTGGCTCCTACATGAACCATGCTCGTGGAACCTACAGGAACTCTCTCTGCCTCGCCCAAGCTCATCAGGATGGCTACCTCTCCAAGAGCCACTGTATTTTAGCGACTTCGGCTGTCTAGAGATTAGCTGTTTTCCTGCAGGATCTCCCACGTAAGAAACAACCTCTTTAAAGGCATGCTCTCTCATTCTCCTCACACACACTCTCCAGAGAGGGTCTGAACTTCTTGAGCTCATGGCCTTTGGTTCAGTACAGATTCAAAAAGCAGCTCTTTCTTCCCAAACAGCAACAGCAGCACCACCGATATTCCTTGTCAGTGGAGAAACCAGAGCGCCTCAAAGTCAGCATGAAGTACCAGCGGGGCGGTGCCAGGGGATCTTGCGTGTTTACAGCAGCCTGCGTGACTGTAATGTGCCCTGTCCTAACTCCCTTCCTGACCCTTCTGCCACTCCTCCCCTGCCTATTGCGCTCCAGCCCCACTTGTCTTCTTGATGCACCTGTGGTAGGCCAAGTGCGTTCTTGTGCTCTGGTCTTTGCACACCCTTTTCCCTTCGCCATCAGCTGTTCTTTCCCCAGTGACCTACCCGACGCACCCCTCAATTCCAGGAGCTGCAGCTTCCAGAAGCAGCACTCTCTCCTACCACATGGGCTTCTTTGAGTTTCTCTCCACGCGTGTAACCGTCTTCAAGGCCCTGGCAGCAGCCATCTCAGCTTACACTTGGGGAAGTCAGCCTTGACGTTCTGTCATGCTACACACCGCTGCTCGTTTGTCTGTTTTATCTTCAGAGCAAAGAAGCAGCGACTTGGCCTCCTACTGGTCTCCTTCCCTGGAAACAGCCCCTTGATGGTTTCTAGGTAAACTCGTGATTGTACCTTCGATCAAACCCTCAGGCCTGGCGCAACCCCAATGAGCGTGTGGCCATTGCTTCTCTCTGATTCGAGAGGCTGTGTGCCTGTCAGGAGTGCCGTGGGAAGCAGCAGCCGCGGGGGTCCCGGTGAGGAGCCCCAGGGCAGCAATGGCAGCTGGACAAGGGGGTGCCAGTGAGGACAAAGGGCTCCCTTCCAAAGGGTAACCTTTCCGAAAATAGGCATCCCGTTTCTTTTCATCAAAATCACTAACTCATAGGCATTCTTGGGCATCGGGCACCATCAAGTTCCAGGCATCCTGCACTTGCCTTCACAACTTTCCACAGGAACTAATATTCCGACCGTTCGAGCGGAACGGAAGCAAGGCAGGCTGTGTCTGAGCCAGGGGCTGGAAAGGCTATTCATCTGACATGTTTCCTAGAACCTTCCAATTGCCAGACTTGCAAACACCCGGAGCCTAAGCTCTTCACAATGGATTAATGGTCATTTTCATCACCACAGGCACAACCATTTTAGAAGGAAACCCTCAGCTCCTGTCCATGTTTGAGCAGCCTTTGCACATCCCTCTCCAAGATGGTGGCATCTTGGGGCAGCACTTCCTGAGCTCCTCGCTACCCCCTTTTGGCTCTTCCCCTACAGCAGTGACCACATGGTTGGCGGGAGAGTGACACTCACCAGACAGGGTTGCTCAGGCTGGCACATCCCTGCCTCGAGGAAGTACAGGAAGGGCCAGGACTCTCATATTCCCTACTCAGCCCCTGGGTCAGGACTTTGAGAGGCAGCCTGTAGGCCACCATTTTCTCAGGGGCCTTCCTTCCTCGGCCTGCAGTGGACAAGTGAGCCGGTCCCGAGCCCACTGTGCCACCCCGGGCTTCCACGGACAGGGGCTAAGGCGTGGATCTGAGGAGCAGCAGAAGGCCCTCACTCGGTCCAAGGCCTCAGACAAGGTCTCCAATCCTGCTTTCCCGGAAAACCCTGAAATTCAGGATTATTGGGCAGCTGACCCTGCTAATAGAGTTGCAACTTTGATCACCTTTTGGCTGCTTCTACCTTTTCTGTGCTGGTTCGAACCCGGCTGCAGGGAGAGGTGACTCCATGACCTCCCCAAGCACACAGCTACCACCTTCTCTTCTTTCCACTGGGTGAGACCATGGCCCATGGTGCAGCTGCTAACCCTGTTTCAAGGCGAGGAGGGGGGGCTCAGGGAGTGGACGTCACGTACCCGAGGTCACAGGGTCAGTAAGTAGCTGGCGGAGTAGGACCCCAGTCGGTCTGGCTCCTAAATGTACTGTGCAGTGCTCCGCCATACAGCTTCCCGCTGTTTTACACACGAGAACGCAGACCAGAGAGGCTGAAGAGCTTCCCGAGTTTCGAGAGTGTCTACACTCGCACAGAGCACGGACTCTACTACCTCACTTCACTTCTCCTTCACTCATTCCACGCGCGCCCTCCATTGGCTTGTTTGTTTATTGGATTTAGACAAATTTATTCTAAAGTTCTTAAAGATAGATAGCAATGGCCACGTGCTCCAGACCGAATACTTGTGTCCCCCCCCCCAAAAAAATTCATAAGTTGAAACCTACCCCTCACCACGAGATGGCATTGGGAGGTGAGGCCTTTGGGAAGCGATGAGGTCATGAGGATGGAGCCCCGTGAATGGGATCAGTGCCCCGATAGAAAAGACCCCAGAGCATTCCCTTCCCTCCCCACCGCCGCGCGAGGATACAGAGCAAAGTCAGCCATGTACGAGCCGGGAAGGGGTTCTCACCAGACACACAATCTGCTGGCACCTTGATCTCAGACTTCCAGCCTCCACAACCGTGAGAAATGAATTTCTGTTTATAAGCCACCCTGTCTGTGGTATTTTTGTTATAGCAGCCCAAACGGACGAAAATACCATAAGAGCTCTAAAAACAGGAGAAAAAAATGTCAGATGAATTGGCTTATTGGATATTAAAATATCTAAGGGGCCTTCACAATTCACGCGGTTAATACCAGCCCAAGAACGGACAGAAGAGGGGCCCAGAATAGAAAGTACAGAAATAAACACACAGAGTATGTTTACCCTGTGATTAAAGCTGTGCTTCACAAGGGCGGGGAAGAGATGGCATTTTTAGTATATAGTGTCGAGACAATGGACAGCCATTTGAAAAGAAAATGCATCTGTATGTCCACATCGTTCGTAGCCTCACAGATCTCAGCGTAAAGCAAAACAAATAATACAAAACTGGGGGGGGAAGCTCTTGAGACGAGGACAACATCTATGACTGATTCCAATCTTCAGGAAACAAATGAAACAAAGGAGAGTTTCAGTATTTTCAAATGAGAAATGGATTCGTGAGGCTGAGGGTCGGAGGATGTGACCTGCCCCAGCCCACATCGAGTTGGCTTAAGCCACGGAGTCTCGGGCCAGTTTGTGTGGCCTCCCGCACCTATCCGTCCAGGCTGCCCCGCGTGATCTCCCGCGCTTCTGAGAACCCTCCTGCTGCTCGAGTTCGGATCTGCAGACTGTCTCTCACACCTGCAAAGCCGTCTTATCACGGTGTCGGCAGAGCCAGGGGTTCGGTTCCAGGGCCCTGTGAATGAAATGTGCATCTCATTTCTACCTCACCGGTTGGCTAAAGTTTAACCTGGGATGGGATTCTGAAGTCGTCCAAAGGTCACCGGTGTTGCAATCTGCAGGTACGGTAACAGACAGGCCCCAGGTCTGGCAGACTGGGAATGCGTCTTTGTTCTAGAAGACAAGCTGGAGGCCGCATGTCTCTGGGCCCCCCTGTTTTAAAAAACACCTCGTTGGGAGAGAGAACAGTGACACAGAAAACCTGTGCCCTGCCATCAAGTGTCTTCACAGCAAATGGGAAAATTAGGAAGGTGGAAGGGGGGAAGGCACGTTTGTGGTCAACCCACCACTGGTCTTTCAGGAGGTGCCAGTGCGACCCCAGTAGAAGATCCTAGGTCATGGATGCCAGTGGGTCTGGCCAGGACAATGCCGGAGCTCAGAGAGGGGAGGACCTGAAGCAGAGTGACCCAGGCTCCACATCGCCAAGGCAGAGGGCGAGAGCTGGTCCCCAGCCCCTCCCCAAACACATCTTCTAAATGCAGTACTTCCTGGGGCGCCTGGGTGGCACAGCTGTTAAGCGCCTGCCTTCAGCTCAGGGCGTGATCCCGGCGTTATGGGATCGAGCCCCACATCGGGCTCCTCCGCTAGGAGCCTGCTTCTTCCTCTCCCACTCCCCCTGCTTGTGTTCCCTCTCTCGCTGGCTGTCTCTATCTCTGTCAAATAAATAAATAAATAAAATCTTTAAAAAAAAATAAAATAAAAATAAATAAATGCAGTCCTTCCTGTATACAGTGGTGGACAGCTTGGCTTCTCGAGCCCTCCCAGCTCAGAGCAGACCCTGTGGTCTGCGTTGTCACTTTGAGTGAAGACTCTGAATGGCTGGGGACTCCCCATCACCCTAGTCCTGGCAAGCACGTCCTTAGGTGCTGTGATATTGGGGAATCTGGCATATGGTGTTTAACAACCCGATTTTTGGAAGATGAGTTGAAACCGAAGATGAGGTTCCAGACCTTCAGTCAAGTCTCGCGGTCACAAGGTGGAAACACAGACAAAGCCTACAGATCACAGCCAGGAGGGTTTTTTGCAAGGTTCCTCAGGCATCCGGCGCAGGAGGTGCGGGCGGGGAGGAAGTAGACAGGAGAGCACGTAGTCCCCTCGCCTGCCCTAAGAACTGCGGCCCGCGGACAAGAATGCTCCAAGCAGCACCCAAGCGGCTGCTGTCAGCGTACATTCTGGTCACGAGCAGCAGGGGCTTGGAATGACAAACAGAAATGGAAACTTTCTGCCACTGGTGCCCGAGCTGACCCACAACCAGCTGGGGAGACTCGGTTGTTACATTTTCAGGAATTTTACAAGCCATCTGACAAGTTGGTAGCTTGTGATGAGTATGGGGGTATGTACACCACGGAAATTAGAAAACAGATCAGAGCTGTGTGTGTGTGTGTGTGTGTGTGTGTGTGTGTGTGTGTGTGTGTAGAGAGTCTGTGATTAAACATTACCCGCACCCTGCTGCCTTCTTCCCATCCTTTGGGAATAGAGCACAATCGGCACATAGACCGTGTGGCAATCAGCTGCATAATTATGGAGGACACCAGGAGCAGTGACGGGGATCAGGTGCCGTCCTCAAACAACTGGTAGGCAGGTGACATCAACAAGCAAGGTGATTCAAAAGAACTGAAGATGATAGATGTGAGTCTATGGGAAACACATAGTGACTCCCAGGAATAACCTGGGAAACTTCCACACATCAACCAATCCAATGTGAGGTTCAAGGGTAATGAGGCCTCCTATGACCCCACAAGGAGGTCAGGGTTGCAGGAGCTATTCCTTCTCCATACGTCCTAACAGATTCTGTGACCTCTCCTTAAATACTCTTGGAGACAGGGAGCTCACTGCTCTCTCTGTTGATCCATCCCAATCTTGGGCAGCTCCAGTTGCTGGAAACTCTTTCTCACATTAAAGCAGAAGTTGCTTCTCTATCATTTCCCCCTTCCAGCCTGTTTGCTCACTGGGATCTCCCAGGGCTGCTTCTAGTGGGCGCCACTTGGGGATGCTCCCCAGTTCCTACAGAGAGAGCACCAGCCCCCACCAGAACGAGACCACCTTCATCACAATCCCCCCGGGGCTTCTCCCGGGAGCTTACCCATAATCCCAGCAGGGTGGGTCTTCACCCAAGTTTGCTTGTGCTCTTGAACATTCAACTTCCAAAGGCTCTGACGACAACACCACATTTCACCAAACCGTGTTGCTCTCTCCCCAGCCGTTTAGTGTGATCTCCATTATTCCAGAACTCTTCCAATATTCCTAATGCCAAAACTGCCAGAGGTGCAGAATTGCCTTTGCAGAATGCTTTGCACGCTGTAAGATACACTCATTTGTTTATCTGAGAGGATCTACCCTGGGCTGGGTGTCAGGCTGGGCTAGGCAGTGCAGGGCATTGGGTTTCTGGGCCACATTGTCATGAAAACCATGGAGCTTTGAGATGAGGCCAGGGACGGGGGTGCGGAGGGCATAGCAAACGGAGGCTTCCTCCCCAAGGGGTTCTTAATGCCCTTCCCTGCACTGGGTAATGAGATTCCAAAGACTACTGCCAAATTCTACTCTGGCCAGCTTTCAGCTGTGGAAATATTCAAATAATATTTGTGTAAATGGATTCCATTGAGGAGGTTAAGGCTTCGAACAGGCCTGCCTCGCTGGGCTCAACTTCCTCAGAATAAAAGGCACAGTGTGGGGGGTAGAAGATGGGCTTCGCAACCAGAGCTGAACCCTTGAGTTCAAACACCAGCCCTGCCATGACAGAAGCGACACCAACCCTTTCAACCTCTGTTTCCTCATTTATAAAACAGGCTAGTGTGCCAATTAATTGGTAAACCACGGGAGTACCTGCAGTCTGACTTGGCCTGTATGAACGCCCCTGGTAACGGCAGTGCCCTCGATTACCAAGAACGCCTTACAAACCTCTTCCGAGCATTAACTAGGGCTTTCTCCATTGTTTCAGCAAAGTAAGTTGCTGCTGAATTGCTGGCCCTTGTAGGAAGAATAATAAGAGGCCCCTCTCGCAAAAATATCTACGTCCAGCTCCCCAGAAGCTGTACAGGGCACTTACGTGGCAAAGGAGATGTTGCAGAAGAGATGAAGTGAAGGACTGTGAGCAGGAGGAGGCAATCCCAGATTAGCCGGGTGAGCCCCCTGTAATAATCCCCAGGGTCCTTAGACGTGAAAGCAGGGAGCTGAGAGTCAGAAAACGAGAGGCTAAGACTGAAGCAGAGGCCAGAGTCATGCAAGGCAGACTGGCAGGTGACAGGCGGCCGGCTTTGAGGCTTGAGGAAGGCGTCATGAACCAAGAAATACAGGTAGCCCTCCAGAAAATGAAAAAGGCACAGAAATGAATTCTTTCCTTGAGCCTCTAGAAGGAACTCAGCCACGCTGACACCTTGATTTTAGTCTGGCAAAACCATTTCAGATTTCTGACCTCCAGAACTGTAACATAATAAATTTGTTTTAGTTGTTTCAAACCCCTACATTTGTTACAGGAGGAACAAGAAACTAATACAGCCCTTAATCCCTCTTCACCCTAAAAGACCCACCATTCTCCTCCTCAAATTCTGGGGGATCCCCAGGATCGCCCAGCTTAGTTCCGGCCCTACTGAACAGCAGAGCCACCCAACCCTTTCCGGATAGAGAGGGGAAGTTGAGTCTGACTTGGGACAGAACCACGACAGGTAACATCGAGTGCCTAAGTACATTACATGTACTCATTCGTTCAATCTTCGCCATGTATCTATAAGGTAGGTACTTCATATGCCCCTTTCACAGATGGGAAACTGAGGCACAGAGATGGTAAGTAATTTACCCAGGTCCATACCATTAGCAAGTGTCAGGATGCAGATTTCAAGCCAGGAAGACTTCTTCTCCAGTCTAAGCCTTAAACCACTGCTCTACGTGGGGTGAGTCCCACACCCTGACAGTGAGCTGTGGGAAAGGCCCTTTCAGGGGCACCCCCTCCAGAGACTGAGCCTATAGGATGACTTGAAATTTAAAACAGCAAATTTCTCTGTCCTTCTGGAGGTTGATGAGCCGTTGGAAAGAGGGTGGAAGCCAACCTCCCAACCCCATTTCTGAAATGCAATCGCTGTCAGAGTCCAGAAAGCTTTCCAAGATCCTCGGGAAGGACTGTTTGAGATAGAGTGCTCCCTTGCATCCAAATCTACCCCCTCCCACACCAGGCTTTGCTTTTTGCTGAGCCCCAGAAAGAGGCTCCAGTCCTCTCCAGGTGGCCTGGGCTGCTGTGGGGGCTCCATAGACCGGGGCACCTGCCCCACTCCTGGACATGGCAGGGTGGCCCCGACATCAGGCCAGAGGAGTGCAGGGATGTGGCTGATGGCTTATTAGAAGAGTTACTATTTGAAAGGTGCTCAGAATGTTGCCTGGCCAAGAGTGAGACTGTGTAAGCATGTGTTTAATTTATTGAGTTTCCTTCCCTGGGCAGAAGGCTGCTGGAGGAAGAGTTATATAAAGCAGTGCTTCTCAAACTTTAATACGCGCATACATCACCTGGGGATCCTGTTAAAATGCAGCCTCTAACTTAGAAGGTCTGAGATGGAGTCAGCGATTATGCCTTGTTAACAAGGGGATGCAGATTCTTCTGGTCTGTGGACCAGACACTGAGTAGGGAAGAGTGTAAGGCACGGATTACACAGAGCAGAACGCTGATCTCACTACAGAAAGGGGCCTCGAGGGCCCAGGGTGTACCTTGACCACAGCTGGACGTCTGGATTCTCGAACCCTTCTCCCTTTCTGGACGAGCAGCTTTGGGCAGGAGGCACAGCTCGGCCTGGCCAGAATGGTGGCAAGGGGCCATTTCCACGGAAGGCTGGCCATGTCTCAAGCACGAAAGAGGCACTTAGCCAGGAGGCCAAGGAAGGAGTTGACCAGTAGAAGCTTAAACCTTTCAAAGCCTCCGCATCCCCTAACAAAATAAACACCGAGCTCCTTGGGATTCACGTCCATGTCAGCGCAACTCAAAATCCTCATCTCCTTTCCACCACAGCCCATGGCTCAGACAGGCGGCCTCCCACTCCATCAGACACCTTCTATCATCAGGAAGTCCCTGCTGGCCTTACGTGCTCCAGCAAGGCGGTCAACCGCACTCCTCTGGGGCCCACTCAGCCCTGGATGCCTCCCTTCCAGGTTCAAAGCCCTCGCTTCTCCCAGGGCGGTCTGTGGCCCCGCAGCACTGGCATCACCAGGGAGCCCGTTAGAAATGCAGACTCTTGGGCCCCACCCAGACCGATGGGATCAGAGGCTGCTTTTTAACAAGGCCCCGGGCAATTTGCGAGCCCTTCGAGGTCGAGAAGCGCTGGCCTAAGCCACTTCTATTTCTGTGTTCGCCTCTCCGTTCACACTCAGCCCCCATCTCAACTTCCCTCTCCCAAGCGGGTCAGCATGACCTAGATACGAGTGTAAATTTAGCCTCCGCTCTGGCTCTCCTTGGTTACCTCTCTTTTCAGAAGCTTCCAGTCCAATCCTCATCTTCCTCTATCAGGGCCAATTCTGCAGCCCCACCCCTTATTAAGCTAGCCCAGAATATGTCAATAGGCTTTATTCAGGAATCTTTCTAATAATTCTATTATTTCTCAACAAGAAATCATTTGCCTGAAGGTTTGTGTTGTGCGCAGGGCAGCTGCTCAGCGCAGACACGGCCGTGTTGGGTTTTCTACTCCTGCCCCCGGGGATGGCCCGGACACCGGAGGAGCCTGCCTCGGTGGGACAGGAAGGGAGGCCACTTAGGGGACAGTTCTGTGAGGAGCTCGTGTCCTTGCAACGCTCCGACTGTCACAGGGAGAACAGAACCAAATCGCCAGGGGCTGCGATTGCTTCTGCAGCCCCAGGTCATCCCAGGGCAGGCGGGCTTACTCCAAGGGCGGGATTTGATGAAGGAGCCAGCCAAGGGTTCCTTTAAGGCCCCGAGGGCCTGAAGATACATTTCTAACTCCACCTGGAGTCTGAATGATCCTGCCCCCTTTTCACTCCCCACGAGAACAGCCTTCACAACTCCTAACCAGGATTTCTTCATTTGCACTTTAGTTTTTAATGCAGTCTTATCAGTTTCCCCGAGAACATAAAAATACATGCAGACATTGTAATATAAATACAGACACTTTTATCAAAGCAGGTAAAAACTAGTTCACCAAACAGAGGTATCGCAGGTCGTATGTGGGTCTGTGTCTTTCCCGTCTTAGTCCTGTAAATCTAATATATATACACTCCCTGATTTTGACTATTTGAGGGGAGGGGCGAGGGGGTTGTTTCCCTTTTTGTCATTTTTAATTTTTTTTTTAAAGTAGTCCCAATGTGGGGCTTGAATTCACGGCCCCAAGATCAAGAGTCACATGCTCTACCGACTGAACCAGCCAGGCGCCCCCTGCCATTTTTAATTTTTGATACCCTTATAATGTGGCTTAATAAAGAGTTACTTAAATCTTTCATTTACTTATCAAACACTTATTGAGCACCAATTAAATACCAGGTAATGGACCAGGTGGTACGAATGTAGTAGTGAATCATTGAGGGCCCCACTGTCTTGCAAAGGGACAGACAGGCAAAGAAATGCGCAGTGAAGTCAGGCCTGCAACAAAGGGACGTACAGTGTATGAAAAAGAATCCTCGGTCATGAATGGAAGGATTCCCCAGAGAATCCTTAGTGTAGTGACAATTTCAGAAAGTACTGAGTCACACATCCCCTCTAAGATAAAAATCGTTGTCGCTTACATATATGTCTTGTCTTACGCCACCTCTGTGTTTATGATGGCAATGTATTTTTGTGGCATTTCCCATATCCATCACATTTTCAATAACAATACGTCGCTTCCCAAATCTCTTGAGAAGCTACCAACAATCCCCTGCCATTCCCATCACTCCCCAAGTTCCCTATTCATACACATTATTTCCAATAGGTTCAGGACCGGTGCCAGGATGACAAGGATGAGATCCATCATCCTGGAGAGCAAGATCCACGAGGAGTAGGGTGGGTGGCATGGGGTATAGGTAAGGGGGGGAAGGTTCACTCCAGTGCTGTAGGTCTCCGGGTCTCCACACCAAATCAGGGCTCCACCGCTGCAGCTGTGAGGGGGCAGCCCCTGCAACCAGACCTCCAAGTGGATTAGGAGACACACGACCTTATACACTTTGACACTGCTTCCTTGTGGCTACGCTGGACTAAGTCTACGCACTCCTGGATAGGGAGTAGAGACATCATTATACTGGAGCTCAAGTGAGTCATTCCTGTTGTCAGACTTCCAGAAAGGGAGGGCTCCGCAAACAGGAAACAATAAGTCAAACATCGAAACTTCGATGGGAAGGAAAATAATCATCATGATAGTACGAGCAGAACTGAGACATTGCTACGCACCAAGCACTCTCCTAGGTACCCTGCACACACTCATTTAAAGCTCACAAATTTGTGAGATGGCACTCACGACTTTCAGAGATGAAGAAACTGAGACCGGAGAAGGTAAGCCCAAGGTCACCCAGCTAGCAGCAGAATCCATCCCTGGGGCTTTGAACCAGTACACCACTCTGCCAGCCTGGGGGTTCTCAGCTATTTCCACCACTTGGAGTCTAGAATCTGAACTTCTAGGAGCCCCAGCATGCATGAAAGGACCTCCAGATGGAGTGGGACAGATGGCTTCTGTCACTAGGAGGAGCTAAGCAGGAAGCAGAAAGTAAGCAAGCTCTTTCTCCTAAATTCCCGCCCCACGCATTGCCAGGCCCGACTCCAGGCACGCGGAAGCAGCGGCCGGGCCTGGGCAGCCTTACTTTCACGCTCTCCAGCGGTTCTGCTGCACCCAGTCCAGCAGCATTGAGGGACCGGAGTAGCAGACGACATGCTATTCTGTGTATCTGTTTCTCTTCATTTTCAAACGTGTCAGAAAGTCTCAGAAAACTGGGGGATGATTTAGAGGCCAGGAGAGAGGAAGCAATTAGTACGAATTCCTCCAAGGGTAGAAAAAATTCAAGAATTAAGATTTAAGGCTATCACACCGGGTTGCCTGGAACTAGAGAGGCCAGAGCTGGAACTGACAGGGTCACATGGGCGCTGTGGCCCCACGCGCCGGGCAGACTCCGTTCTGCATGACTGTGATTTCGGGGAGCAGGGAGCTCTGCCTCTGCTCAGCCCTCTGTCTTGCTACAGGCACCAAACACACAATTTCAAAGTTTTGCCCAGTCTTCATTGGAATCACATCAACACCCAGTTTCTAAGTAGACTGGAATTACATATTTAACAAAAATGGCCCCTGAAAAAGAAGATAGGTTGATTAAACCTAACATATGAAATACTGTCTTTGAAAATCATTGTATCTCATGGTGGCATTTGTCAAGCCATTCTTCCATCTTCCAGCACATCCTAACCATCTATCATCAGTGGAATCATGTCCTCCCAAAAGATGTGGACGTCCTAACCCCTCCATACCTATGAAGGTGATCTTATTCGGAAGGAAGGTCTTCGCAGATGGTCAAGTTAAGGTGAGGTCATTAGAGTGGGCCTTCGCCCAATATGACTGATGTCCTTATGAAAAGGGGGAATCTGGACACAGTGATAGACACATACAGAAAGAATTCCATGTGAACACGAAGGCAAGTATCAGGGTGACACGTCCCCAAGCCAAGGAATGCCACAGATCGTCAGCTAACCGCGAGAGGCTTGGAAAGAGCGATGGTACGCAGTCTCCCTCCGAGCCTTCAAAAGGAAACCAGACCCGCTGACACTCTACGGGACTCCCTCGGTCACACTTCGCTACAGCAGCCCTAGCAATTCCATACAGTGTCACGAGCCCCCAAGCTGATACCAACCAACTGGACAATTCATATGATGAACCTCGTAGCTAGACTAATTCCAAAGTACACCCAGCTTTGAAAAGCGGATTTTAGAATCATCATAGCCTCAATAAGAAAAGACATAGGAAGAAAGAGACGGATGGGAAATAGCAGTCTCAAATTCTTCATGAGCCATTGGCTATCGGCAGTTTGGAGATGAATGTAAGCGGAGAGAAAAACTGCAGGTAAAAGTATGCAACCATAGGGGAGGAAAAATAACTTTCCCTTTACCCTTCTAGGGTCTTGGATGAGCCCCTTCTGTAATAAAAAGAAAGATTAACAGAAGAAAAACAAACAAGTTTCATAACATGTGCACCTCCTGTAGATATGAGAGGTACCCAGGAAAACCGCGGGACTCCCCAGAATGGCCCAAGCCACCACCTTAAAGAGCATCTCCACCTAAAGGCAAAAGAAAGGTGTTTGGAAGGGGGTAACTTTATAGGAGGTTACCAGGAAAAGCAGGGAACCTAGGGTGTGGTTCTTATGCAAATTTAAGTCAGTTGCCTGCTCCATTCACCAATTCTGAGACTTTGGTCATCCACTCTTCCTGGTACAGGCAGGGAGACACCCTTACAAATGGAGATTCCCCTTATAAATGGAAATGTCTTTTGCAAAAGGTTAACTTTTATTTGGTTTTCAGGGCTTCTCCTGTGTCTGCCATTTCTTAAAAATAATCAGCCTAAAAGAACCCTTATATCAAAGAGGCATATTTGGGGATGGCAAACTCTTCTCTCCTTCACTCCAAATCCCAAAGTTGTTGACTGATGAGCTAAATTCATTACATGGGAGGTACCAGAATTTCTTTTTCTGATCTGAGTCTTGAATTTTCTATGAAGGTGTAGCTGGGGCGCAGGGGTGGAAGAGCCTCTGGCTCCGGGGGTCCTGTCCCAAACAGATGGGGTTTGGCCACTTGCCACTGACAAAATTTAAAGGCAGAGAGACAAGCGGCGCTGAAACAAGAAAGCACTTATCTCACTGAGGCCACCACCAGGAAGACAGCAAGACTATTGTCTCAAGACTGCCTCCAAAGTACTGAAAATACTTCTGGGTTTATATAAGGAACATGTGGGATGAAGGTCAGCGGCTACAAGCGGGTGGGCAGTGAAGGTCGGGTGATCACCGTCATGGGTGGGGTGTTGCTGGCAAGGGACAGTCCTTATTGCCTGAAGGGGTAGGGGTCCGACCAGGGGATGCTTTGCCTGCAGGGTCTTTTGCCTGAGTTAAGAAACAAGCTGGAAGGAAGAACTTCCTTAGAAAGTTTGAGGTCAAATGAAGGTAGTTGGAGTCCTCTTTCGAAGGTAAGGACCTTTGTGTATTGTAATGTCCTCAAAGCCAAAGAGGTTTGACACTCGGTATTTGCTCCAGAAGTATTTGTTTTAATGAATATACATCCTCTTTATTTCCTTGAAAGCTCACAACCTATTCTTAGCTATTTTAGATCAAACTTGAACATGTACCCCTAATACACATTTAGTTACTGGAAACATACACTACTGTACCTATAAAACACCCGTAGAACTAGAAGTATCCAAAAGATAAGATGAAAAATAAACATAATTGGAGGTTCTAGTACATTCTTCTAAAACTCCTGTGGATGTTCTTATGCGGCCCCAAGCATTCTCAACCACTACCACCACTGTCGATCATTTAATGACAAGAAGAGCAAGATACGTGAACCCAAGGCAAAGAAGCTTTCTCTCCAAGACCCAGATAAACAATCCCTGTTCCCACAACCCCTTTGCTACTTCCTTTTTTTTTTTAAATAAGATTTTGTTTATTTATTTATTCGAGAGAGAGACAGAGATAGCGAGAGAGAGCACGAGCAGGAAGGAGAAGGAGAAGCAGGCTCCCCGCCAAGCAAGGACCCCGACGAGGGGCTCGATCCCAGGACCCTGGGATGATGACCTGAGCCGAAGGCAGACTGAGCCACCCAGGCGCCCACCCCCTTTGCTACTTCAGTTGGCTGTGGTAGGAAACCAGAGTCAAAAGAGAAAAAAAAGTGCCTCTTTTCGAAGGGTTACCTCTCCCGATCATACCCGTGAAAAATGTAAATAGTATGATCAAGTGGTTTGGTAAACAGATTTCTTTAGCAGAGGTCCTCACAGAGCTGCTGATACGCTAATATGCTTTGTAGAGCCCCCAGAGGAGACTGGAGTCTGGTTCCCTTTGAACAGAGACTGGGAATCATACAAACTGGGAATATGGGATCATACGATTCAATTTCTCCAAAACTCCTTTGGCATTGATCAGAGGAAGGGATCTTCTTTTTACGCACGACCTCTTTGAGTGCTAGGTCTCAACTTACTTGATCATGGAACTCTTTTCAGCGAGTTCTTATTAAATTTTGAAGGAAATTAGGTTAAGATTGATGTAACCAGAGAAAACAGTTACCAGAGAAAACCAGAGAAAAAGGAGTAAATAACCTACATTAGAAACATTCCATTTTAAATTCAAATATAACTAAAATATTTTTTTCTCTTGTTAGGAGTATAATTACTTTCTTCTAACAAATTTCAAAAACTTGTAATGAATTTGTCATCCGTTGAATTTAAGTTCACATGAGATGGGTTAATCTTTAAGTTCTAAATACAAAAGAGAAGAAAAAACAAACATAAGAAAAAACATTTCGCTCTGCTCACAATTAAAGAAACATAAGTTAAAAGATGGCTATTATTAAATTAGAGAGAGAAAAGAAAGAAAGACAAAATGCTGCAGAGTACAATGGATGTGCTGGTCTGATCCATTGTAGCATTTTATTTCATTGGAAGGATGCTTTTGTGAAGTAATTTAACAATATATATTCAGAGCCAAGAAAATGTCCTATACCCTTTTACCCATTAATCCCACTTCTTAGAAGTAATTCAAAGTCTGGAACCAGGACAAGAGATGAAGGAGGGGCAATTTTCACATGAATATGTTTATTGCATTTTTATTTCTAATGGCAAATATTGGGGAAAATCTAAATGTTTTAGCCTACAGACAAGAGTTAAGTAAATTTTGGCCCATCTCCTAGAAGGAATACCATGTAACCACTAAAATTTTAAATTAAAATGTGGGATATGTAGCAACATAAGAAAAAACTTATTTTATAATAAGGGAAAAAGGAGCATGATAAAAAATTGCATAACAATATGAAAACCATATGCCCACAAAGGATTATAAAAAGATGAGTTCTTGGTAAGATTATGGATGAAATTTTTTTTGTTTTTCTTAAACTTGTAATATTATTATATTGCTTTTACCTTTTAAAAATATTTTTCAGAATATAAAAGCAGTTTGCTGCCAGTATACTAATATACCACAAGAGAAGTATCCATATCCATTTTTAAACCCAAATGAATTTCTCACAGGGTACAGAGCACATTTTGCAAATATTCTCCCACTCATCTGAAATCTCATTAAAATTCTACTAAATTTCCAAAGATATAAATTATCTTTCAACTTGAAAGGTATGCTAAGGCCTTTAGATAAATATAACCATTTTCTGGTGCCCAACATGATTATTTTAAGTAATTTTACAAAATCCATTCCGCTCTTGCTGCACCTGGTAATTAAGTTCAAACATCCTGAAGAAGCCCGCCTCATCTCCCCGAGGCCCAGAAAGAATTTCAATTGCCATTTAAAGCTTCCAATTAGCTCACAACATAAAATTACAATTTACTTTTGATATTTTTTCCTCTGGGCCTAATTTTTTTTTTTTTTTTTTTTTACCACTCTTCTAACCCATATTGTAATTACGCCTGCTCAGTCTGATGAGAAACCTCCCCTCTGTTCACATCGGGTTTACTAACACACAACCTGGCTAGTGAGTTCCTGGGGCCAGAGTGTGGCTCCGGGCTCCAGGGAGAGACACCCCCCGGGGGGGGGGGGGGGGCGGGGGTACTGAGGTGCCCCGTCAGCTGTTCGCTCTCAGGTGGTGGGACCTGCAGGCGTTTCTGCTTTTCAAACAGGATTTCCAGAATGGCCCCCATTGTCATTCAGAGGCTGAAGGTTACATTGAAACTCAACTTCCCATCACAGGGCAAGCAAGTAGCCAGGATAACTTCCTGAGACGTTAGTTTGTTTTTTCTGTAACCTTCCCGCTTGCTATTTTAAGCAGGTGGCCACACCCTTCACCATCCCTTCCTCGGGGATTGTCTCTTCACCTCCCATCTAGAAACAGAAAACTAGCTGAAGTCAAAGTCTGTCTAAATACTGAAATGTTTAGAGATACAAATCGTCCCTGAGAGAGATAGGAAAAACAGTGTTTGAGAGTAGTGGGAGTGAGGGGAAGATCACCTTCTGAGCTAAACAGCTCTCCCCATCTCCACCTCAAGGCCCTGGGGACAAGTGAATCCAGGAGACACAGTCCCAGGAATTCTGGGTGGCAGTGTAAGGGCGGTCACCCAGCCCCATCTTTCCTCCCAGAGGCAGGAGGTCCTGGGCACGCACACCTACATCTATATTCAGTTACGAACATTCTAAGTATCCTCTCCGTGCATAACAACGTTTAGGCCCCAGGGAAATACATCTCCCCATCTCTTGTTCTATTTCTTCAAATTAACTGCTTCTGAATGTCATAAAATTTTGTGGGTTGTCCTGACAATGTCAGAGAGGGACACTGCTTGGGAGTGTGGGGAGGGCTGAAGAGGAGGAAGAGTTTAGGTGAGAGAAAAGACAAGTTAATTTATTTGTCAAATCCTTTCTTTCAATTGGTATGAACACAATAAATCTTGCAAATGAAGTATTAATTCCCAGACGTGTCCAGCATTCTTTTTTCTTGCATTTCTTCATATCCCAAGTTACAGTTACAGAGAAAGCCAACAATTAGGGAGGTATTTGCAATGTTTGCACATGGCAGCTGAAAAACATTTTACAATGTTAAACAATTCATATTACTCAAGTTTTTACACATGGGTCTAGATGGTTGTATGCACAAAATGGGACCCTAATTTAACACAGCTCAGCTAGACTGCTGGACACTAGGATTGTGAATAGGTTTTTTAAAATTTAATAAGATTTAATTAAATTCCAAAATTAATTTAAAATTTAAGTGATATTTATGTATCTTTGATATAATTTTTATATTAATTAACTATATGCATTTTTAATTTTCTTTTTATAGATCATATTTAAAATCTTAAAAGCAAAATAACTGTTTGAAAATATACAAATACTAATTTCTTAAAATTCATATTATCTTAATTCTATATTTTTTGGTGAAAACATATTCAAATTTCATTTTTTTAATCCATTAGATCATTGCTACAATAGAACATAAGTTACATGAAAACTTTAATTGCAAGTGATTTTTGCTGACATAATGAAAGAAAAATAAACTGTATGGAATAAATACATAATAATTAATGGCATATATATGTATGTTTATTTTATTACTCATCTAACCATCACCAGACCACTAACAGAATGCCCAATCATGCTCAAAATATTTTTAAATTCATTTTCTTTGAATATTTGACGATTTTCAATCATATAAAAACTATAGCTTTAAACATGTTTTAATTTGGTCATTATGAAGACACATCTATCTCAGTGGAAGGACAAAATATATCTTAATAACCAACTTGGTACCTTGATATATGACTTCATCATTTTTATTTTTATTTATTTCTTAACAGGAGAAGATCCAATTTAATTTCCTATGTATGGGGAATCCACCTAAAAATGAGATCTCCATGACTTCATCATTTTTAGACATGTTGTATGAAACCTCCATGCCCTGCACACGTTACGGGAGGATCTGCTTCCCAACCAACCCACTTCCCAACACGAGCCCCAGAACGGAGTCTCCGGTTCTGATTGGGTCACATGACCCTGACCTTTGAGCCGTTCTCAGAACAGCTACAGGCAGTGCTCCTTGGCTCTCCTGGGAAAGCCTGTCCTGGAGTCTGGGATGGCAGGGGCTCCACCTGAATGTAACGCAGTGAGTGTGATAAGAAGGGTTGTTCTCAGAGGCAGGTCAAGTTGTGTGAGTTCTAACACTATTTCAGTTGGGAGGTGGGGGGGCGTGGGGAGCTTTTTAAGAAAAAGAAGACAAGGGGCGCCTGGGTGGCTCAGTCGGTTGGGCGTCTACCTTCGGTTCAGGTCATGATCCCAGCGTCCTGGGATCCAGACCCGCCGGGAGCCTGCTTCTCCCTTTCTGCCTGCCGCTCCACCTGCTTGTGCCCTCTGTCAAATAAATAACATCTTCAAAAAAAAAGAAGGCAAAATATAAATTCAAAATTAGATAGTGAAAAAAATATTTCAAATGAGAAAAGAATAATAAATCCCAAACCGCAAAAAGCAAAATCCTTCCTGACATAGCTCTGTAATGTTTTCGTCCCCTGTACTTTTTGGCTGAATACTCTTCGATCACCTCTTCATACAATAATGACTTCAAAATATCATTTTTAAAAGAGAATAGAAAGATAATTCAGTCCTACTTCTACCATGGCTGATCAATATTTGGGTTTTTTTAAATTACTGATAGTTTTAGATTGTTCTTTTAGCTTCACAGTGTGTTATTGGTGATTTTTTTGGTGTATTTTTATGATCATTGTCAAATTTGGGACTTCTCTCAAACTTCTTCTACATATGAGCTGGATGGTTTCAAGACATTTCAAGTTTTCTTGTCCAAACTTGACTCATTTAAATACTCTGAATTTTGACACTCACTACCAGTTTCTGTCAGTTTCCTTTTTAAAAAAGATTTTATTTATTGTTTTATTTATTTAGTTATGTATTTGAGAGAGAGAGCACGTGCACATGTGTGCACACATGAGTGGGGGGAGGGGCAGAGGGAGAAGCAGGCTCCCCACTGGCCAGGGAGCCTGATGCGGAGTTCGATCCCAGGACCCCGGGATCATGACCTGAACAGATGCTTAACCGACTGAGACACCCAGGTGCCCTCAGTGTTCTTTTTTAAAGTTTTTATTTCAATTCTTGTCAGTTAACATACAGTGTTATGTTAGTTTCAGGTGTACAATATGGTGATTCAACACCTCCACTCAACACCCAGTGCTTATCACGGCAGGGGCACTCCCTAACCCCCATCACCTACTTCACCTGTCCCCACCCAGCTCCCCGCTGGTAACCATCAGTTTGTTCTCTATAGTTCAGAGTCTGTTCCTTGGTTTGTCTCTCTCTCTCTTCTTTTCCTTTTGCTCATTTGTTTTGCTTCTTAAATTCCGTTCTTGAGTGAAAACATATGGTATTTGTCTTTCTCTGACGGACTTATTTTGCTTAGCATAATACTCTGTCGCTCCATCCACATCATTGCACATGGCAAAATTTCATTCTTTTTGATGATGGAATGATATTCCATTGTATATTATATCCCCCCTCTTCTTGATCCATTCATCAATCAGTGGACATGTCAGTGTCCTCTTGTCCTGGCATCAGCCACCACAGTGGGCAGGAGGAGAAGCCCTGGGAGTCAGGGATCACATGAGGATGCCAGCAAACACTCAGCTATGACTGACGATGAACCACAAAATACGTCATTGAAACACAAACTAAATGTATTCCCAGCTTACCCTTAACTGGGTGCAAAATTATGCCTATGGCTCTTCTCATGCCTCGAACACAAGGGGACGTGGGAATGAGGAAGGTCAGAGGGAAAGAGACAG
>NW_024426885.1:62905082-62925189 GCF_017311325.1 Ursus maritimus
TGTGAAAAGAAGAGGTGTTCTCAGAGGCAGGTCAAGTTGTGTGAGTTCTAACACTATTTCAGTTGGGAGGTGGGGGGGCGTGGGGAGCTTTTTAAGAAAAAGAAGACAAGGGGCGCCTGGGTGGCTCAGTCGGTTGGGCGTCTACCTTCGGTTCAGGTCATGATCCCAGCGTCCTGGGATCCAGACCCGCCGGGAGCCTGCTTCTCCCTTTCTGCCTGCCGCTCCACCTGCTTGTGCCCTCTGTCAAATAAATAACATCTTCAAAAAAAAAGAAGGCAAAATATAAATTCAAAATTAGATAGTGAAAAAAATATTTCAAATGAGAAAAGAATAATAAATCCCAAACCGCAAAAAGCAAAATCCTTCCTGACATAGCTCTGTAATGTTTTCGTCCCCTGTACTTTTTGGCTGAATACTCTTCGATCACCTCTTCATACAATAATGACTTCAAAATATCATTTTTAAAAGAGAATAGAAAGATAATTCAGTCCTACTTCTACCATGGCTGATCAATATTTGGGTTTTTTTAAATTACTGATAGTTTTAGATTGTTCTTTTAGCTTCACAGTGTGTTATTGGTGATTTTTTTGGTGTATTTTTATGATCATTGTCAAATTTGGGACTTCTCTCAAACTTCTTCTACATATGAGCTGGATGGTTTCAAGACATTTCAAGTTTTCTTGTCCAAACTTGACTCATTTAAATACTCTGAATTTTGACACTCACTACCAGTTTCTGTCAGTTTCCTTTTTAAAAAAGATTTTATTTATTGTTTTATTTATTTAGTTATGTATTTGAGAGAGAGAGCACGTGCACATGTGTGCACACATGAGTGGGGGGAGGGGCAGAGGGAGAAGCAGGCTCCCCACTGGCCAGGGAGCCTGATGCGGAGTTCGATCCCAGGACCCCGGGATCATGACCTGAACAGATGCTTAACCGACTGAGACACCCAGGTGCCCTCAGTGTTCTTTTTTAAAGTTTTTATTTCAATTCTTGTTAGTTAACATACAGTGTTATGTTAGTTTCAGGTGTACAATATGGTGATTCAACACCTCCACTCAACACCCAGTGCTTATCACGGCAGGGGCACTCCCTAACCCCCATCACCTACTTCACCTGTCCCCACCCAGCTCCCCGCTGGTAACCATCAGTTTGTTCTCTATAGTTCAGAGTCTGTTCCTTGGTTTGTCTCTCTCTCTCTTCTTTTCCTTTTGCTCATTTGTTTTGCTTCTTAAATTCCGTTCTTGAGTGAAAACATATGGTATTTGTCTTTCTCTGACGGACTTATTTTGCTTAGCATAATACTCTGTCGCTCCATCCACATCATTGCACATGGCAAAATTTCATTCTTTTTGATGATGGAATGATATTCCATTGTATATTATATCCCCCCTCTTCTTGATCCATTCATCAATCAGTGGACATGTCAGTGTCCTCTTGTCCTGGCATCAGCCACCACAGTGGGCAGGAGGAGAAGCCCTGGGAGTCAGGGATCACATGAGGATGCCAGCAAACACTCAGCTATGACTGACGATGAACCACAAAATACGTCATTGAAACACAAACTAAATGTATTCCCAGCTTACCCTTAACTGGGTGCAAAATTATGCCTATGGCTCTTCTCATGCCTCGAACACAAGGGGACGTGGGAATGAGGAAGGTCAGAGGGAAAGAGACAGTGGTCTGAACCAACTGCAGGTAAAATATGTCATTTGTACACACTTTACAACACGGGTGACTTGGGGACAAGTTGCTGGGGCTCCTTGCAGGGCCTTGGAAGGAGACTGTGCAAATGACAGGCTTGGAGGCTGAAGTTTCAGCAGGTTCACTGCATCCCCACCTCCGGCGGGAGCCCAGGGGAATTCTGAAGCTGTTTCCCGAAGTAGGGGGAACGCATGCTGGCAGGCCAAAGCGGTAGCTGTCTACTACAGTCATTTGGCTTGTATCCTTTCCATCAACTCCATTTTTTCCCCTATGAATAAATATGTTTTCTACAAAAGATTTTTGCTGCCCTCAATGTTAATAACTTTGGTTTCTGCTTTTGCTATGCTCTGTCTAGAAGACCCTCTACCCCATCATGACCAAGTCATTCCCATCTCATGAAGCCCAGCCCAACTGTTGTCTTTTTTGGGCTCATCTCCCTGTCCCAGGGCTTTCAAAATTGGTTCCTTACTACACTAGCTCCTTGAATGTGCTATCAAAAAAAAAAAGAAAATAAGGTTCTGTTTTTGGGGAGAAGTTGCATGATTTTTCTCCCCCCCCCCAATCAGTCTCTCTTTCTCCAATTTCGAATGTATATTATTAGCACTTTGGGTTCTAAGAAGTCCTGCACTGGAAGGATAATTACTACCGAGAGCTTACCCTGGATCAGGCTGTTCTAAATGCTTTCTGTGTCTTACTTAACCCTCACTACTTACTCTACAGAATACATTGATTTTACAGGTAAGGAATCCCTAGGGTTAATTAATTTGACCAAAATCACGTGATAGGTAAATGAAAAATCCAGGCTTTGAATACAAATACTCTTAGCCAGTGCACTTACACGGCCTTTGATTTTGCTTAAAGCAGTGTTCCCCAACATATTCAATCACAGGCCCCCTTTCTGCACAAGCCTTATTAAGTCACCAATTAAAGTAGGCCACACCCCATGCACTTCAGAGGCGCGGCTCCCGAGCCCCCCCTTCCGGCTCCTGGAAGAGCCGCCTGTATTTCTCAGCTCCTGCAGTAGGGACGTTATCATGATCATGTTATCTTGATCCTGTTTGGGGGACCAACCCTTCCATCCCGTCTGACACACAGGTTACACTGATAGCGTTTTTAAACTTTCCCAACTTGCACTTAATTTCCAAAGGGAGGAAGCAAATCCAACGAATTAAATGCTAGTGAATGGAAACAAGAAGGCTTTATACCACTTTTCCAAGTCCTTTCATATCGTGCCTCTTCTACTGTTTACTAAGAGAAGAAGGAAATTAAAAAAGCAACTACAAGCCGTTTTAATAGTCAGACTTAAATTCAATTTGGAATCAGCATAGAGAAATCTTATTTCTGAGGGCCCTTAACTGAAAAGGACTGGAAAATGTATTAAACAAAACTCAGAGGAGAATCAACCACAGCCCGATATTAGCATCTTTGAAGGAAGAAATACATAACAGCATTCTTAATAATGCCTAGTAATTCCCATAGCATAGGGACAAAATAATATTCATTCTGAGTGATAGCATCTCAATTCAGGTTCTTGTCCTCCAACCTGGAATAAATGAGGAGAACCCTTTGAATGTCCAATTGTGAAGAGCTACCAGTGCAGAAGGAATTTAAGTTTAGAAGATTCAAGTTCAAGTCATGAGTCATCTTCTCCATTTCAATCACAATCCTCGTATGCTTCTGATTGGTTAAAATAAATATTTTTTTGCTGCAGAAAAAAAGAAGAATCGAAGCAAATTGGCACAAACGCTTTCAAAAACTTAATCCAAACACATTCTGGTACCAACATAAATAAGCCTCACCCAACTTTGCAAGGTCTTTTAAGACAACAAAAGGGCTTATCTTAAAACTCCCTTCCATATTATAAATATATCACATATCACAAATCCATATGACATTATTGGGGTTGCAAGAAGCCAGTCCAAATATTTCATGTGGATAGCTCTGAAGAGCAAAATTCTCTGCAGGTAGCAAGATGTTGATCAGAGCTTCCTGCCAGGTAGGAGCCCCGTTGTGAAACCAAATCGGCCCTCCCCATGGCGTCTGGTATGATCTTGCCCCCGCCTTGCTTTTGGCCATTCAGTGCCTCACTAGTACCTTCAGAAGAATGTCTAAACCAACAAGCCCCGCCGTGGCCTGAACCCTTCTTTCTTCTGTAGCTTTATTTCCCACCACTTTCTCCATACAGAACCACATCAAGTTTCCTGCATACACCTCTTCATTTTATAAATAGTTTTGCTCAAAATGCAAAACATTCTCACTAATTCTCAGCCATTCTATCTCCTTCCTCTGACTCTCCTTGTCTCTTTAGCCTAAAATCCTATCTATCAAAGCAACACTTACCCAAGCAATGCCACTCCTAGATATATACCCAAGAGAAATGAAAATATGTCCATATAAAAACCTGTGCATGGACGCCTGCGTGGCTCAGTCAGTTAAGCATCTGCCTTCGGCTTGGGTCATGATCCCAGGGTCCTGGGATCGAGCCCCATGCCAGGGTCCCTGCTCAGCAGGAAGCCTGCTTCTAACGTTTCCCTCTACTGCTCCCCCTACCCGCGCCCACTCTCTCTCTCTGTGTCTCTCTCTCAAATAAATAAATAAAATCATTTAAAGAAAGAGAACATTAAAAAATAATAATAAAAAATAAAAACCGGTGCATGAATGTTCATAGAAGCTTTCTTCATAATAGCCCAAACCTGGAAATCCAATTGTCCATTGACTGATAAGTGAAAAGGTGGTATGTCCAGACAGGGGAATACTACTAAGCACTAAAAAAGAATAAAGTCCTGCTACAAGCTACGACATAAATGAATCCTGAAAACACGGAAGTGAAAGAAGCCAGTCACAAAAGACCACGTTGATTTTCTTTCTTTCCATTTAATTCTCTTTCTTTTGTTGGTAATCTCCGTATCCAACGTGGGGCTCAAACTCATGACCCTGAAATCAAGAGTCACATGCTCTACCCACTGAGCCAGCCAGGCGCCCCTACAACATTCCATTGACATTAAGTGGCTAGAATAGGTACTTGTATAGAGACAGAGAGTATAGTAGGGTTGCCTAGGCCTGGCAGGGTTGGGGCAGGGGGACGTGCCTGCTAGCCAGTTGGGAATTACTTTTTGGAGGTAAGGAAAGTGTTTTAAAATTGACTGTGGTGGCTGCACAACTCTATGCACAACTCTATGCACAACTCTATGAAGATACATTCAACAGTGTACTTTCAATGAGTGAATTGTATGGTATATGAATTATCTCTCAGTAAAGCAGTTACAAAAAGCAATGCTCGCACATCACCACCTCTGGGAAACTCTCTCTGACTTTTCCTAACCCAGTGTCATTCCATCTTCTCGGTACCTCTATCCTTGACACACAAATTTTATCATCAATTTATCACAATTAAGAGCAGTCATTTGCCAAGTTCCTCATACCCAGCATCTTTTTTAGTATTCTCAATAAGCCTGTGAGATAAGTATTACTGGCATATCACTTTACAACTAGGCACATTCTAATGTGTTTCGTCATCCAACAGGACTGTTTCTCAGACAGAGGTTACACTATGGGACCCACACACCTAATGGGGTTCAGTGGAATTTTTTTGTTTGATTCAAAGTCACAGTTTTGTTTTGTTTTTTTAATTTTTAGTTAAATTCTAGTTGGTGAACACACAGTGCAATATTGGTTTCAGGAGTAGAATTCAGTGATTCATCACTTACATACAACACCCAGTGCTCATCACAAGAAAGTCACAATGTTTTTAAAAACTTTAGTTGACAACATTTTTAAAATCTGGAGATTTACATGAAAGTCCATTTTGATAACCTGTTTTGAAATTCAGAGGGTCTAATGATAAGATTTGACCACGGGGCACATGAGTGGCTCAGTCAGTTGAGCTTCCAGTTCTTGAGTTCAGCTCAGGTCATGATCTCAGGGTCTTAGGGTCATGAGATCGAGCCCTGCGTTAGGCTCCCCACTCAGCAGAAAGTCTGCTTGAGATTCTCTCTCTCTCTCTCTCCCTCTGCCCCTCCCCTCAATAGAGCTCTCTCTCTCAAGTAAATAAAAATAAATCTTAAAAAAAAAAGATTCAACCAAAGCTTTTCAACCTGGGGAACCCTCTCCAACTTGCCACAGTCCTTACCTCTCCCTATTGTCTCCTATGGAGCTCACTTTACTAACTGAGCCCCCCTGCACAAGCTGGCATTCCAGAATTTGTAAGCAACAGCTGTCCCTGGGCAAGAACCACGTCCAATTCGTGTTTACCTTCCTGTAACACCTACGCAGCACCTGATAAGTAGCATGGGCACAATAAATAGCCCTGAACTGCTACTTTTCTGACTTTATAAGGGAGCTATGTTCTGGAGCGTATTCCTGACCCTTTTTTTTTTTTTCTTTTTAGCAGCTAATAAATCCCAAGTACAACCTTGCACTGGGCTGTTGGTTGAAACAAGGTCAAATCCTGGCCTTCCAGGGAAACCAAGGGAGGTGAGATCTCACAAAGCCACTAGCAAATGGTACCAAACATAATTAACAAAATGTAAGGTGCACAGATTATAGAATTGGATGCCCTGTCACTACCCCAAGAAAAATTCAAGTTTAGTAAGTTTTAGAAAAAGAACATGTATATAAACAATAAAATCTTACTAATTATGATTATCTAACCACGGCTGGTCTGGTCCAGTGTGAAACTCACCTGTAAGTCTTCTATGAGTGTATATTTTGCCAAGCAAAGTAGCAGCCTAAATGGAATTTGTAGAAGTTGGTCTAACCTACTTAGCAGGAAAGAAAAAATTAAGGGTTTTATTGAATCTGTTATTGCTTATATGCAAATTATACTGATTAAAGCAAAACTTCAATTACTTCAGATACTTCCAGTAAGACCCCTTGAAGCATTTTCTTGGCACCTGGAACCGACTTCCGTGACTGTATACTGAACTCAGTCAACCTTTAGTTAGTTCACTGGTGGTGCAGAAAATTAGCCCACGTTTACACACACAGTTATATTAATCATGTACATACATCAAGGTACAATTAATCGGGCATACACACTATACATACATCTAAGCTAAATCTGTAATCTACTGATCTTTTTAGATAAGTATATCGTTATAGTTTTTAAATATTTGTACTCATAGAAAATTAGAAAGAAAAAATAAACGTTGCATATTCCCAACCACACAAAGACTAACATTTAACATTTTAGTACCTTTCCTTATAGTCTTCTTTTTATGCATATTTTTGCATAATTTTGATCATAAAGTAAATCACTTTTGCACATTGCTTCCCATTTAAAATTATAACTTAAACTCTTTAATGGCTGCATAATATTGCATTGTGTGTATGTACCCTAATTTATATAATTAGTTCCCTATTATTGGGCATTTAAGTTATGTCTTATTTTTCAGATTTATTAATAATGTAATTATCTTTCAGTAAACAACTCTTTGCATATTTTAAGTTATGTCCTCAGGGTAATTTCCCAAGAATAGAAGTGCATTGTTACAGTCTTTCTCTGTATTTCCAAACTTCCCTACAGGTTAGATTGATTGCTACTACCAGCAATGGGGGTTCACCAATCCATTTTCAATTAAGATTTTCTCTTCTGGATTATTTTCTTTATTTCTTTTTTTTTTTTAAAGATTTTGTTTATTTGAGAGCGAGCAAGTAAGCACAAATGGGGAGAGGGGCAGACAGAAGAAGAAGCAGACCTCCTGCTGAGTGGGGAGCCAGCCGACACAGGGCTCGATCCCAGGACTCTGGGATCATGACCTGAGCCAAAGGCAGATGCTTAACCGACTGAGCCACCCAGGTGCCCCTATTTTCAGTTGTGATATACAGGACGGGCTGTAGACGATCTGGAGAAGATAGAGAAGAATGTCCGTGGTGCCACATCACTTGCTTTTCACTTCTGTCCATGCGGTCACCTCTCTCCACCTCTCACCTGCCTCCTGTGCCCCCTTCCCCTTCAGGCCTGCAGGGCCTCCGCCTTCTCCACCCAAACCCCTACTGGACCTGCACACTCCAGCAAGAGCCAGACTTAGGAAGGAATGGCTAAAAGGGGAGGTGAGCTTGTTTTCGAGAGGATTTGCGTCTGCAATATTCCTTCCTAGGAGCTATAAAGCTGATGAAAGGCCTGGGGGTAGCCAGAAAGTTCCCAGGGCTCTTGAATCTCTCCACATAGAAGGCTGCTGGCCCATTTTGAAAGAATTGTTTTGGAGGAGAAAAAAAAAACCAAAAAGAGAAAGAATTGTTTTAGTTTTAATGGCGTTTATTTATTTTCCTGATTGTAAAAGCAATATGTGCTCCCTATTAAAAATCTGGAAAATATTATCTCCGAAAGAATTGAGAAAAAAACAAAATCACCAGGATTGCATCCCCAGCTCAACGCGCTTGGTTGAGAGCCTCTGAACACCACACGCCCTCATCTTGAACTCCTGTGGTGTCTGTGGCCCATGAGGGAAGCTGGGGCCCTTCTGTTCCTTTTTGATCAGCTCCCAGAAACTTGTATTCAACCAGGTCACCAAAATTGGAACCAGAAAAGGTGATCATTACCCCATGTAAGCTCAAAAGGCTGGGGGAAGCCCAGACCAGCAGCTCTTCCTCCTCCTCACTTAGAAGATAGCGTGCTTCTGGTCTGCGTCCCGAACCCACTGGCCTTTCCGGGAAGTCAACTACCTTCCTGTCTCTGCAGAGGAAGGGACAGTTTAGAAAGCCAGGCTCTTCAGAATGGGAACTCCATTACTGGTGTATGGGTCTCTATCCTGTTTCCCTGGTGGGATGTCACCAAGCGCCCTCAGTTTTGCTTCTGGTTTGTAGTACGTGTGGCCAACATCTGACTGAGGTCAGGTTTCTGACTTTTTCTTAGGCAACTTAGTTTTCCTTGGATTCTCACAGCCAACAAACTACTTCACCCTCGGAAGACAGTGTGGTGCTGTAGTCAAGGGTAGGAGCCTCATGACCGGGCACTGTGTGAATGCAACCACGGACAAACAGGCGCTTTGGTCCATGGCTGGTGCGATGGGAAAGGGTACACGTCCCTTGGAAGGCAGTTTGGCGCCATCTATCAAAGTTACAAATGCATATAGCCTTCAATTCAGTAATCCCACCTCTGGGATTTCTCCCGCACATAGACTACACATGCTGGAAATAAACATGCACTTTCTTTATTGTACATTTATATTGTTATAATTATGTATTAACTTGCATTTGAATTATGTGTTATAATTGTATGTTATATATAAGTATATATCATATATACACATATATATTCACCATATATTATAGCAAAAGATTTAGATATAACCAAAATATCCACCGGTAGGAGACTGGTTAAATGAATTACAGTACGTTGGCATAATGGAATACTATGCATTTGTTTAAAAAGTGGGAGAACCCTCTAGGTACTGATATAGTAGACATTAACACTAGATATGGAGATCTGTATCATTCATAGTATGTGAAAGAGAATAGATTTTTTTATAATATGTGATCTATATTATATATTCTCGTTGTACCTTCTTCATATGTAACGTGAGAAAGGCAGCTCAGAGTCAAGGTTAAGAACACAGACTGTGGAGCCAAACTACCCGGGTCTGAAGACTGGCTCCACCTCTTCCTAGCTGTGTGATCTTAGGCCAGTCACTTAACCTCTCTGTGTCTCAATATAATCATCTATAAAATGGAGATAATTATAGCTCTTACCTCATAGGGTTGATGAGAAATGAGTTAATACTCATCAAATGCTTCAAACTGGGTCTGGCACACAGCAGAGAAGCACCATATAACCGTTAGTTACTTTTACATTCCATTAAATGAAAACAGCAAAATTTGGGGACACACAATATGCTACCTTCTGTGTATGAAATGGCAGAAAATAAGAACTCTTATTTGTGTTTGCTTTTCTTCTCACGGAGCAGCCTTGGAAAGATAAATGAGATCTTAATGAGAGTGGTTACCTGCAGGAGAGGGCATCGTGCTGGACACAGATAGGAACAAACTTTTTTTTAAAAGATTTTATTTATTTGTCAGCGAGAGAGAGCACAAGTGAGAGTGAGAGAGAGCCTGAGCCGGGGAGCGGCAGGCAGAGGGAGCAGCAGGCTCCCCGCCGAGCAAGGAGCCCGATGTGGGTTCATGACCTGAGCCAAAGGCGGACATTGAACTGACTGAGCCACCCAGGCGTCCCAGGAGCAAACTTTTAAATTGCCTATCTTTGAATATTCTTTTGATGTTTTTGAACCACAGGGATTTAATGCCTATTCAAATAAAAGTTACTTTTTTACTTTATGTTTTTAAGTTTTATTTAAATTCCAGTTAGTGAACACACAGTGTAGTGCTAGTTTCGGGTGTACATAGAGTGATTCCGCACTTCCACACAGCACCTGGTGCTCAGCACAGGTGCCCTCCTTAGTCCGATCCCCACCACCTGTGCCACCCAGGCCCCACCCACCTCCCCTCTGGTAACCATCAGTCTGTTCTCTATTTAACAGTCTGTTTCTTGGTTTGCGTCTCTGTGTCTTTTTTTTTCCCTTTGCTCATTTGTTTTGTTTCTTAAATTCCACGTACGGGTGAAATCATACGGTACTTGTCTTTCTCTGGCTTACTTATTTCACTTAGCGTTATACTCTAGCTTCACCCATGTCATGGCAAAGGGCAAGATTTCATTCTTTTTTATGGCTGAGTAATATTCCATTGTAGCTCTATACCACATCATCTTTATCCATTTATCAGTCGATGCACACATGGACTGCTTCCATAATTTGGCTATTGTAGATAAAACAGCTATAAATGTAGGGGTACATGTATCCCTTTGAATTAGTGTTTTGTATCCTTGGGTAAATAGTCGTGCAATTGCTGGATTGTAGAATATTCTATTTTTGACTTTTTGAGGACCCTCCATACTGTCTTCTGCAGTGACTGCACCAGTTTGCATTCCCATCAACAGTGCATGAGGGCTCCTTTTACTCCAAAAAGTTACTTTTTAAAAAAGGGAATATGGATCTAGGATTCAGGAGGGTCTGTACTCTAGCTCTGCCACTCGCTAGCTCCAAGACCCAGCGCAAAATTATAAAGTCTGTGACTTCTTCAAGCCTGAGATTCCGTTCTCCATAGAAGTCTTATCCACAGGTAATTGAGATGCACCGGGACCCGGTCTGGTGCACGGCTGGCCATGGCAAATGCTCAGAAGTATTACATGCCACACGTAGTACTTGCTGGTGTCTTTTACTTTCTTCCAGGTGTCCCAAAGACACTTCCTCTCCTCCTCCAGCTGCTGGCCTTCCGGAACCTAACCCCAGACTCCCTACAGATGGAAAAGGAAGGCCAGACTTTGGGGTGAAATCGGAGCTGGGTTCAAATCCCAGCTAAGTGCATTATTCGTAACAGCACGACTCGTGCCAGCAGCCTCAGTTTTCTCATTTGGAAGATGGAGAAGAGGGAGGTGATGATAGTGTTAACAGCCACCTTTTCGTACCGTTGTTGTAAGGGCTGGAAATGACGTCTGTGAAGTGCCCAGCGCGGCGGAGGCGGCACTGGGTCTATGGAAGTTCCCGGGGGCAAGAGACAGGAGAGGTTGGAGAGAGCGCCTGCGCTCCCGTGCTGTGCGCGGGTGAGTCCTAAAGGCTTGTTGCCCGTCGTGTCCTCCTTAGCCTCCTGCGCGACAGAGCGCACCCGCGGCAGGTGGACTCAGCATTCTCGACGACGCTCCGCGGAACAATCGCTGCGTAGGTTTCCTGTCAAGAAAGACCCTGCAGGTGAGCTGCACGAGTGTGACGACGACCCCACGCTGTGAGCACCTCCTGTATGCCAGGCGCTGCCCTTGGCAAGGAAGCTCCGGGCACCAGCAGAGCAGAGGAGGCCCCGGTTTTCGAAGCCCCCACACTGCCGTGGACACCGACAAGCACAGGGACTGAGGACCACGCTTGCGTGTAGCTGCGTGAGGGGTTATGAAGGGAACTGGGAGCTCAGGTAGTTGGTTTAGGGTTGGAGATGCTATCTTCTTCCGAAGATGTTCTAGTCTCCAGTGCTTTGAAAGCTGGAGGACCTCAGACACGGTTTTCATCTACGGAGAAGGAGGGGAGATCCAAACACCCGTCTAGATTCTGTCTCTGCTATTCGCCGGGGCCCCTTCCCTCCATCACCGTGATAGCAATTAGGCTGGAAGAGCGCTAACCACCAAGGTCCTGACAGCCTGGGATCCCACGGCTTGGTTTGGCATTCACCGTGATATCGACATAATGTCATTGCAGAATGAAGCGTAATATCGTTTTTATGTCTTTGCAGACTTTTATTGTTTCAGTCTCCCTCTTGCTGGGAGCCATGTGCACTCGGTAAATTCTGGAGTCCCGTTTTTACTATCCTGGATGGGAAAGGTCACATTTTTGGCAAGAGGTGGATAAGCAAAACCCCATGTGTGTCTATAAAACTAAATAGTAATTCCAAAGTATCTCTTAGTATGAGCTGGGATGTTTCCCAGATTTTAAAATATATAATTTTAAATTCATGATTCTTTTGAGAAATGCAGGAAAGTAAAATAAACCTCCCCTTTCAGTAGAAGTGCCTCGGGGGGAAAACAGTTTGATGTCAATAGCAGGGGTGGCCACGGAGCAGTATTACAACAGCCCCTATCAATTTTGGAGTTCACTGAGCGGGCTGAAAATTTTCTAATTTTCCTTTAGTTGCAGCTGAGACATCTTTTTTTCTGGGAAGAGATCTTTCTATGATCTTCCCAAGACTGGGTTGGCTGCCCCTCCTCTGTGCTCCCTTAGCAACCTGAATCTTTATCAAACCATTTTGAGAACCTTCATTACCCTATTTAAATAAAGTTCTCTTTTGCCCTTGATCTCATATGCTCCGAATTGGTTGAAAAATAATCCTTGGTTTGTAAGGGTATTATCATCACTGGTCTATGCTTGACCCTGTTCTATAATCAGTTCTAAATTTTATCTGTGTATATATTTATCTATAACAAAACTATCTAGTAGAAATAGAAACTGCGTTTATAGCTTTAAATTTTCTAGCAGCTCCATTTTAAAAAGTATAAACAGAGGAAATTAATTTTAATAATGTATTTTATTTAACGTAATATATCCAAAAGATGATCACTTCAATGTATAATAAATATAAACATTATTAATGAGATATTTACGTTCATTTTTTCTATATAAAGCCTTCAAGATCTGGTATGTATTTTACAATTACAAAAAATCGTAATTAGATCTAGTCACATTTCAAGTAGTCACACGTGGCCAGTAGACAGCACAGACTTATAACCAACCTCCACGCACACATGAGCAAAACAAGAACTGAAATATGACCAATAACTTATATATGCCTATAAACTCTTCTTTCGTCCTGCTTCTTGTTAGCTGGTCTGCCGGTTCAATTCGATGTTGAGTTCATGGAGGACAGAACTCGTACATATATAGATGCTTGTGTTTTACTGTCATCTCAAGGTGTGGTCCCCAGACCATGGGACTCCCAGAGACACTTTCAGCTCAGAATATTTTTATAATAATATGAAGACATTATTTACCTTTTCTACTCTGTTGACATTTGCACAAATTACAAGAGCAATGGTGGGTAAAGCTGTTGGCTCCTTAGCACAAATCCAGGTAGGAGCCCACATCTGACCGCAGTCACTGCAGTCTTCAGTGCTACGCACTTTGGGTTTAAAAAAAGAAGTGCAGGGGCACCTGGGTGGCTCAGTCGGTTAAGCGTCTGCCTTCTACTCAGGTCATGGTCCCAGGGTCCTGGGATCAGTTTCCCTGCTCAGTGGGGAGCCTATTTCTCCCTCTGCCCTCCCCCTACTCCTGCTTTCTCTTTCTCTCAAATAAATAAATAAAATCTCACTCTCTCTCAAATAAATAAATAAAATCTTTAAAAAATAAATAAAAATTCAAAAAGAAGTGCAAGTTTTACTTTAAAATGTCCTTGATTAAGCAGTAAAATGTATTAATTTTATTAAACCCCAGTCCTTGAATGCTTGCCTGGTTCATTCTGCATGACAAAGGGAAGCATGCAGAAAGCAGTCTGCTGCACACCCAAGCGCAGTTGTCCCGGAAAAGCACCTGTGTCTGAGCTGGAAGCTGAACTCGCGGCTTTTCTCATGGAACACCACTTTTACTTGAAAGAACAACTGACAGACAAACTATGGTTATTCAGAAATGGGAATTTAGTGGGCATTTTCTCAAAACAAACGAAGTAAACCTGTCACTTCAAAGAAAACAAATGATGATATTTGTTGCCAATAATAAAAATTTGGGCATTTGAATGAAAACTCAAATTTTGGGAAATTCGTACCCACCACTATGAATTTCACGGCTTCTCAATATCTACACACTTTTCTGAAGAGGTCAGCAGTGATATTAACAAATGTGATTTTGTTGGTGGTGGTATTCTGTAAAGAAGTGGCAACATTTTTTAAAAGATTTTATTTACTTATTTGAGAGAGGGCGTCAGAGAGCATGAGCTGGGGGGGGGGGAGGTAAATGGAGAGGGAGAGGCTGACTCCCTGCTAAGCAGGGAGCCTGATGTGGGACTCAACGCTGGCTTGATGAGGGGCTTGATCCCAGGACCCCGGGATCATGACCAGAGCCGAAGGCAGACAGACACTTAACCGCTTAACCGTGTGAGCCACCCAGGCAACCCGAAAGAAGTGGCAACATTTAGAAGACATGGTTAACTCTGGAAGCCAGTACTTTTCAAGTGACTAGTGTATGATGTTAACAAAATCATGCATGGGTAAAAGATCCATTCAGCGTGCATGATGAACCAGTGGATTTCCCTGTAACAGAGAACAAAATGTTTATTGATAATGGTTTTAGACTTTACACTGCAGCCAACCTTTAGAAACTATCACTTACTGAGTTTTGGTATAGTATCAAAGATTATCTACAATCATGTGAAAAATCTACTAAAATACCCCTTCTTTTTCCAATTACATATGCAGTTCTTTTGTTCATATACTTCAACCAAAAACACATTGCCGCAGATTGACTCCAGAAGCAGGTATGAGAATCTAGCTGCTCTCTATTAAGGCAGACATTAAAGAAGTTTGCAAATGATGTTCGCTTTGCTGATTTTTTGTCTGGGAAAATTTTATTTTTATTTTTCATAAAACATGTATTTCATATTACTATGTAACAGGTTTATTATTGTTGTTTCTAAATACATTGATAAGTCAATATTTTTAAGTTTCTGTTTTTGTTTTTGTTTTTTTATTTATAAAGATTTTATTTATTTATTTTGACAGAGACAGAGAGAGAGAGCACAAGCGAGGTGGAGGGGCTGGGGAGAGGGAGAAGCAGGCTCTCCACTGAGCAGGGAGCCCCATGTGGGGCTCATCCCAGGACCCTGAGATCATGACCTGAGCCTAAGGCAGACGTTTAACTGACTGAGTCACCCAGGCGCCCCTCAGTTTTCGTTTCTCATACGGTAAATACTGATAGCTATAACTAAAATAAACAGAAGCTCTTTGAGACCCTCAACACTTTTAAGAGTGAGAAGTATTCCAGAGAGGAGAAGTAGCCTAGCACATTTTATGTTATGTTATATTTAGCTCATATATTATATATAATATATATTATAGCTTTCATAACATGCTTACTGCCACCCTAAGAGACGATCAAAGTTAGTAACACCAGTGATACAACAAATCCACCCCCGTGCTTCCCCATGTAATGTACTGAGAAAGACACGACATCATTGCTATGGTATTCCTAACAAAGACGCAATCCTGAATCTAATCATGGAGTAGTATCAGACAAACCCAAACATCGACACTCTACCAAATATTTTGTTTGTACTTTTCAAAAATGTCAATATCAAGACAGACAAAGCAAAACCAAGAAATGGTTTCGGTTTAAAGGAAACTATAGAGACATGGGAAGTGAATGCCACGTATCATCTGGGCATTTTTGTTACTATAAAAAATATACTAATAGCAATTGGAAAAAGAAGTGAATAAAGGCTGTAGATTAAAAAATAATATTATCTTAATGTTCGTTTATTTATTTTGATCATTGTACAGCAGTTATGTAAGAGAGTGTTCTTGTTTTAAGGAGCTATGCAGTGAAGATGGGAAAGGTATCATTTCTGCTATTGACCCTCAAATGGTTCCGAAAACAGTATGAGAGAGCAGAGAAGAGAGAGAAGAAAGCAAACATGGTAAAATGCTAATATTTGGAATCTGGGAAAAGGAAATTCGAAAATTCTTTGCATTATTTATTGCAACTTTTCTGTTAGACATTAAGTCGAAATAAGGAGTTAAAGGGGGAGGGGCACCTGGGTGGCTCAGTTGGGTGAGTGTCTGATTCTTGATTTCCGCTCTGGTCATGATGTCACAGGGGTGGCATTGAGCCCTGTGTGGGGCTCCGCACTCAGCACTCAGCGCAGAGTCCGCTTGGGATTCTTACTCTCTCTGTCCCTCCCCCGGCTTGCGCTCCAAATAAATAAATAAATAGATAAATAAATAAATAAATAAATAAAATCTTTAAAAATAAGAAATTAAAAGGGAAAAAGGTTTACTAAATGAATACATAAGTGAATCTTTGCCTGATCCTCCACCTTCTTCAGCTTCCGCCTTTAGAGGTTAGGAGGATTGACCGGAGAAAGCAAAGTCTCCTAATGGTTATTATTATATCCTTATATTGTTTGAAGAATATGTGTTCGGAATGTCTCCAAAATTTACCTCCATTTGCAATCTCTCTTGAAAGGGTCTTTAGAAGCCTGAAATTGAGATTTTTATGACACAAACCCAAAATGATTTTGTTTCTACTTTAATGCGGGCAGGGGGGGGCTGCCTGCCCGTCGCTAACTAGGAACTTGAAGGCAAAGGGTAATTATAAAATCAGTCTGGGAAGAAATGAGAAAGACCCTCGCGTCCACTCTTCGCTTGAGCCCTGAGGAGTTAGGACAGTTGGGGGGGCAGAATGTGACCAGAAGCGGCTCCCGGTTCTTCGAGGTTCCTGACGCCGGGAAGGGGTGGGACCCCGTATCCGTGACTCTTTGTTCCACTTCTCTGGTCTGAAAGAGCTTGTGGCTTCCCCGCTTTGAGGGTGAAAGAGGAGCCCGGGCATCTAGGATTGGCTGAAATGTGTGTGGTTAAGAGTGTAGCCCTGGGTATAATGAGAAGCAGATCTGGAGAGGGAGCGGCCTCCGTCTTTCCCAGCGGTTCGGTTTCGCGGCGGGGGGGGCCGTTGTGTTTCTGACACGGCCTTTGCTCACGCCGGGCTGGGAGCGGCGGCTTCTCGCTTGCAGAGCAAGAGTCTTATAAAGTAGCTAGCCTTCCCTGGGTCAGGGACATTAAAATCTAGAGAGGTTAAAGAAATCTCTTGAGGGCACAGGGACAGCAGTCAACTTGATCCCAGTCCAGAGCCCACTGTCTTCCCAAACAGTGAAAAATCCCAAAGCCATGCTTAGAAGAGAAAACAGCCCTTCCCCTTACTGCGCGCGGCTGCAGAGCCAGGCACACCGCACCCACCTCATTTCCTACCATTCTCCTAGACTCCCTGGGGCTCACCCTGCTTTGGCGTTAGTATACAGCAAACATCCCCGCCTGCCATTCGATTCCGCGCCTGTGCATCTATTCGTTGTCTGTCTTCCCCTTAGAATTTAAGCTCCGCGGAGGCTGTTATTCTTCATTGCTATCGCCCAACACCTGTAACGTGGTACGGGTCTTAGCTCCCGCCGCTGTAACAAAGTGCCGCAGACTTGATGGGCTAAAACGACAGAAATGTATTCTTTTACATTGCTGGAGGCCGGAAGTCTGAAATCAGTTTCGCTGAGCCAAAATCGAGGGTTTGGCAGGGCCACACTCCTTCCGGGGGCTCTAGAGGAGAATCAGCTCTGTGTCTCTTGTAGATTCTGGTGGCTGCCAGCATTCTGCGGCTTGTGGCTGCTTCACTCCAATCTTCAGATCTGTCAGTTCTCACATTACCTTCTCCTCTGTCTCTCTCGTAGAAGGATCCTTGTCATGGCATTCAAGGCCAGCCAGATAATCCAAACGAATCTCCTTGCAAATCAGGAACTGGAAGTCCTTGGAAATTAAAGTCCTTAGAGATGAAGTGAGTGCCCATGGTCAGACAGCTAGTGGTTGTGGATGGAGGGTTTGAATCCAGTCAGTCTGACTGCGGGCCCTTCCACCCTGTACAGGAGTCTGGGGGGCACATGTACTTTTATGGTTCAAGCTTATAGATGAGTCCAGTGAACTAGCCTTCACTAAATCCTATGCTAGACACTGCAGGGATACAAGGAGATCAAGGATCGATCCCTGTCCTCCAGAATATATCCATTTACTTGGGAAGAAAAGGCATAAAGTCAGATCATGGTTACTCGTATGTGGAGAAGTGCCTGAAAGAGCATGAAGGGACTTCTGGAAGCTTGTGATGTCATTTCTTAATCTAGTGCTAGTTACAGTACTATGTAAAACAGTTTGCAAAAATTCATCACTATACACTTGTAATTTATGTATTTTTCTTTGTGTATATTCTATTTTGAAAAAGGCATAAAAAGAAGGCATAAAATCAGGACTCCGGGAAATGTAGGGGCTGTAAGAGAGGCCATAAGGCAGTCTCTCCTATGACACTGGATGTCTGGACCATTCCCTAGCCTTCAGACTAATTGCCTGATTAATTAAGGGCTATGAGGTAGGAGGATGAGTGATTGAGATATTTCCAAGGCCTTTCTATAAAAATTCCCAGGGTAAGCCCACCTCAAACTCAGTTAAGTTATAAAGCATCTTAAGTAACATTCTAAAATGTTGCAAAAGAAATCTATTATCTCATAAATTTAGAAAATCTTGAGCTAAACAAATTTCGATTCCTTTTCTATTGCAGGACTTGTCAGGGCCTTTAATATATTAATGTGAGACTTTTTTTTTTTGCATTTTTTCTCAAACTTATTTTACTTTGGAATACTTTGTTTCTTTAACACTTTCAGGGTTAATGTTCTAAAGAACAAATATGAGGAAGTGCTAGTGTAGAATACTAATGTACAGACCCATTTCACCCAAAGGTCACAGAGACTGAAAGTCATCTTTCAAAGCATTCCTTGAGGCCTTTCAAGGTTATGCTTACTCTCCCTCAACAGGCCAGAAGAGTTAGTTCAAAAGAGCAAGTAAAATATCCCATAACCTAAATGTCTGGATAAATGATGGGGGACAGAGGACAGCTAAGGAGCAGAGGAGGGTTGGAGGGCAGAGAGAACAAATCACAATGACTTGAACTCCAGATCATCTGAAAGTCATATATTAAGACACTTTTAATTGTAGTGAATTGCAACCACCAGAGTAGGCTGAACAAAATGATTATGTCCTATGAGGATACAAGGCTTTCTCTGGACACCAGAGTGGATGACTGTGGACCTCAAGGACACGTGGAACCGGATGCCATCAAAGCGCCCTCTCTGTCAGGGCTCCTCAGTGCCCCCTTCACTCTTACCTCTCCTGGGACACCTATGTGTTTGCTTCTTGGTTGACAAGATGGAAAATATGGCAACCAACAGTTCCAGACTCCGCATACCACTGTCTGGTCATCTGAAGAGAGCCTCAACTGACTCGATCCCAAATTCCTGATGAGGGATCCGGGTCAGGCTGCTAGCTACTGTTGAGAACAGTGGGTGGTCACATGGCCTGCCAGTCACACTAGGACCACGTGACTGGAGGGATGCCCACGGACACCTGCATACAAGTGGGGAGCCCAGCAGACCATCGACTAGACGGCGTTCACATCCAAGGATGTGCTGTGTGCACAGTTGCTTTTCCTACAGTTCTTTCTTGCCTTCTATGCAAATAAAGAAATATAATTTTTGTGGTGACTCGGGAACTCTCAGTCCTCCAGAACCACGATCCAGAACACCAGGTCTCCTCCGCATACCTGTAGACGCGCCATATGGAGAGGACACCGCAGAGTGCGCTTGCTAGATGCGAAAACCATCTTACCCAAGTAACATGAGAGCAGCTTGCGTTAAAAAGAAAAAAAAAAAAAAAGATTTGTTTCTTTCCCCTAAAATTTGAGTCCGCAAAGGGAAATTTGGTTAATTAACAATATTTGTTTTTGGAAACTGGTTATTTGAAGCTTCACTGGGCAGGATTTCAGTTGTTTTCAGCTATTACATCCTCCATATTTAATGCCATCATTCTGAAAATGGATTGACTTCAGAAGTATTTTTCTCTTGCTTTGGAGATTTTGCACACTGGCCCAAATGGGTTTTTATTTTCCATTTTAATTTATACAGTATAAATACAATGTTGGACTTCTTTGGACTTAACAGTTTCACTGTGCAGATGTTTCTTGAAAGCCTTTTGAATTCATAGTGTTGGTTTTAAAAACATTTTTTTTATTAGCCTGGCTGCCTGCCAGGAAAAAAAAACAAAAAACTACTATTCCATTTTGCATAGAACTGTAAGATTTTCTCTTTC
>NW_024426885.1:62925194-62984947 GCF_017311325.1 Ursus maritimus
TCCCTGCTCTTTCCCCACCCCCCAGCCGGCTACATGGTTCCTAGGATTAAAAAAGCCATAGTGACATCTTGTGGTCAACCACCAGAGACACAGCAAAAAGGGGTCATGGTAGGATGACAGATGTGGTCTAGTTCATTCTCCCGCAAGTATTTCTTAATTTACTTTATTTGCTTTTTATTTACCATTTGGCTCAAGTAAATCACCCAATATTTCCAGGTTGTTTTGCTTTATGGAAAATATCAACTTTACCCCCATAGAAAGGATAAACACTCTATGTTCTGGAAAGGAAAGGAAGGCCGTAACCCTGGCTTTTTGTCGGGCCCCTTGTAAAAACAGTGTTGCGCAAGCTACTCAGTAATGAGTCTGAAAAATATTCAAAACTTTTCCCTAAAAAAGGGACAAAAAACAATGTAGAAATAATGATTTTAAATGGGCTTTCATTTATTATTCTCAGCTTTCAAAAACTAGCTGATGGTTGGTTCACTTCAGTTGTTTACTATTTAAATGAAAACGTATAAACAATAACTCTCCAATCTTTACGTCCTTTCCCTAACTAGTGTCAATGGAGATAAAATCTGCTTGCCTAATTCTTGACTTTTAAAAGAAAAATGTACCAAACATTATGCAGCAGTAAAAAATTATTCTTACCAGAAACTTCATAAAACACAGAAGAAAGATGTGATGTAATGTTAAAAAAAAGACACCAAATTATATGTAAAGTATGATCCAATCACATATCAGTGTGAACATGGGTGTACATGTCTACATGAGTGTGGACGTAAATGTCAATGTCAAGGTCCATGGAGGAGGGTGTAGACAGAAATAAGCCCAGAAGGAAATATATATATTAATAAACATTTTCTGTTTCATGACATTATAAATATTTGTTTTCCTACGTTTTTCTCCATTTTCTATTTTTTCTTAAATGAGCATATATTAAAACCATAATCAGGAAAAATATCCAGCACTTTTTTGTAAGGATCAAATTTGTATTTGTTTATATGTAAAATATCTCCATTTGAGGATGACCCGGAAGCATGAAAAAAAAATTCCTGCGAAGCGAGATGCACAGTGATGTGCTGAGACGAGAGGACCTGCGTGAGTGGGTCGCAGACCAAGAGCAAGAGTTGAAATGCTTAGAATTCCAGAAACATAAAGGCCTCTCCCGTCTTTTAGGTGCCTTCTTCGTGGAGCTGGGGGAACGGGGTCTCTCTGGTGTATAAGGCCACTCACTGCAGGAGAAGTTTGCCGAGACCTTCAGAGAAACTGTGAAGTTTGTCTTTGGTTCCAAAATGTGCATCGGACTTTTTATTCACTACATACTGTAGGCCAGGTGCTGTGCTAGAATCTTGACATATATTATTCTAATACTGACAATTTGGCAAGGTATTTATAAAGGTGAGACAATTGCGAGCCGGAGAAATTAAGTGCCCTAAATCATACAATGGCAGCCAGGCTGGCGTTTAAACTCAGTCTCTTTGGGCTTTATCCTACACCTGCCTCTCACCATCCTTTTCAGCAGATGAAATAACTCCACATACACCTTTAGTGTCTCAGATCTCCAGAATCACAAGACCAAATTCCTTTAAGAGCCAGTGAAATATCCCAAGAGGAATCCCTAGCAGGTGCCCCTCAAATCCCACTGTTAATGGTGAACACCTCTATCCACCTGCTTCTCATTTTTCCATGGAAGGAGAGGTTTTCTGCTCTACTCCCCAGGAAAGAACGGTAAATACTTCTGGTTGCCTCTCTTCCCCGTCACTCAGTCAACCCCACAGGCAGAGTAGTGTCGATATTTGTGAGAGTCTGACATCCACTGGATCATGCTAACCAAGGGGCAGGACCACTGCACTGTAAGGGTAACACACATAAAGCCATCAGTCCCCTCTATGTTAATCAATGTGTTATACAAAGCCAATATTATCTTTTTAAACTAAATAAGCTCATTCTGAAGTTTAGATGGAAAAATAAGCAAATAGAAGTGGTCAGGAAAATTCTGAAAAAGAATCGTTACCAGATTTTTCCCAAATTAAAAAGCTATATAAAAGCTATTATAGCTATAGTGATTTAAAAATGTATAGTACTGACCTTTTTTTTTGTTATTGAGTTGATGAGCTTTTTATATATTTTAGACATTAGCCCCTTATTGGATATATGATTTGCAAATATCGTGTCCCATTCATTAGGTTGCCTTTTTGTTTTGTTGATGGTTTCCTTCCCTGGACAGAAGCTTTTTAATCTAATGTAGTCCCATTTGTTTATTTTTGCTTTTGTTGCTCTTGCCTTTGGAGTAATATCCAAAAAAAAATCACTAAGACCAATGTCAAGGAGCTTACCATCTATATTTTCTTCTAGTTGTTTTACGGTTTCAGGTGTTAGGTTCAGATCTTTAATCTATTTTGAGTAAGTTTTTGTGTATAATATGAGGTGATGGTCAGTTTCACTCTTTTGCATGTATCTGTCCAGTTTTCCCATCACCATTTATTGAAGAGATTGTTCTTTCCTCATTGTGTATTCTTGCTTCCTTTGTTATAAACTGACAATATATTCATAGGTTTATTTCTGGTCTCTATTCTGTTCCATTGATCTATGTGTCTGTTTTTATGTCAATACCATACTTTTTTGATTATTAGAAATTGTGGTATAGTTTGAAATCAGGGAATGCGAATCCTCTGGCTTTGTTTTTCTTTCTCAGTATTGCTTTGGCTATTTGGGGTCTCTTGAGATTCTATACAAATTTTAGATTTGTTCTAGCTCTGTGAAAAGTACCATTGGAATTTTGATAGGCATTGCATTGAATCTGCAGATTGCTCTGGGTAGTATGAACATTTAAAAAAGCTAATTGTTGGGTGGCACAGTCGGTTAAGCGTCTGCCTTCAGCTCAGGTCATGATCCCAGGGTCCTGGGATCGAGTCCCGCATCGGGCTCCTTGCTCAGCGGGGAGCCTGTTTCTCCCTCTGCCTGCTGCACCCCCTGCTTGTGCGTGCATACTTGCTGTCTTTCTCCTCTGACAAATAAATAAATCTTTGAAAAAAAATTTTTAAACAAAAAATTTTTAAAAATTACCCCATAAGCACAGAATATCTTTCCATTTATTTGTAGCTCCTTCAATTTCTTTCATAAATGTCTTATAGATTTCAGTGTATAGGTCTTTTGCCCCTTAGTTAAATTTATTCCTAGGTATTTTATTCTTTCTGATGCAAATGTATATGGGATTTTTAAAAATTTCTCTTTCTGACAGTTTGTTATTTGTGTTAGAAACAAAACAGATTTTGTATATTAATTTTGTATCCCAAAACTTTACTGAATTCATTTATTAGCTCTAACAGTTTTTTGGTAAAGTCTTTAAGGTTTTACTATCTATCATGTCATATCTGCAAATAGTGACCAGTTTTACTTCTTCCTCTCCAATTTGGATGCTTTTTATTTCTTTAACTTGCCTAATTGCTGTGGCTAGTACGTCTAATGTTATTTTGAATAAAAGTAGCAAGAGGGGACATCCTTGTCTTATTCCTGTTCTTAGAAGAAAAGATTTCAGCTTTTTACCACTGAGAATGATACTAACTGGGGTTTTTCATATATAGCCTTTATTATGTTTAGGTACATTTCCTCTATACCCAGTTTGTTGAGAGTTTTTTCATAAATGACTGTTGAATTTTGTCAGATGACTTTTTCTGCATCTATTGAGGTGATCATATGGTGTTCATCTTTCATTCTGTTAATATGGCGTATCTCAATGACTGATTTGCAAATGTTGAATCACCCTTGCATCCCTGAAATAAATCCCACTTGATCATGGAGGATGATCCTTTTAATGTATTGTTGACTTTGGTTTGCCAATTTTTTGTTAAGCATTTTTGTATCTATAGTCACCAGGGATATTGACCTATAATTTTCTTTTTTCCTTTTTTTTTTTTTTCTTTTGTGGTATCCTTGTACGGTTTTGGTATCAAGGTAACGCTGGTCTCATAAAACAAGTTTGGAAGTATTCCCTCCTCTTCAGTCTTTTGGAAGAGTTTGAGAAGGCATATTAAATTTTCTTTCAATATTTGGTAGAATTCACCAACATACTCACATCTTTACCCACCTTTTTTTATGCTTGATATTTCCTCCTGAATCCCAATAATAATTGGGATAATAATAATAATAATAATCCCAATTGTTGCACACTGGGCACTTTGATTAAATGCTGACAGCAATCCTAGGATGTAAAGATTATTATTATCCTCATTTTTTAAATAAGGAAGAAGAGGCTCCGAGTGGTTAAATGTTGTCTAGCATTACACAAGCTGAAAAGTAGAAAGGCTGAAATTCTACCACAGATTGATCATTATTTCTCTTTCTCTGTATCTAACAACTGCCAATTCTCTCTACCCTGCTCTCAATACCCACTTAGGACTCTGTCTTTATTTGGTTCTCTTTCTGGTCCTTTTCCTCGGCGTATTAAACCTTACATATTCCTTTGGTTGCAGTGTCTACAAATTCTGTGGTTACCAAGCCTAGCTGCACATGGACTCTTGGGAAGATTTTAAACATACCTATGACCAGAATTCACCCCCCAGATGCTGTGTTTTAACCAGTCTAGGATGAAGTCTAGGAATCAGAATTTTCAACCCCTTACCTCCACTCCAGATGTGTTTCCCTCAACTATGTACCCTTGGTGCCTAGAAGACATTCACTAAACATTAAATGAGTGAATGAATGAATGGATGGATCAAAGATGAACAAATGAGCAAACTTTAGGGGGAAGGTAGCAACCAAAATTATTTTTTGACAATAAGACAAGAGCAATTTTGGAAGACTCGGGCTAGGTGGAAGTGCAAGATAAATGCAGAGTCATTCTGATCTCCTCTGGGAGGCTGGAGAAGAAGGAAGCTGCATCCTGTAACCCAGTCCAGAGCCCCACACAATGGAAAACTATAAATAGCAGCCCTCGATCACATGAGGGTTATGTAATACAAGGTTCACAGACCAGGCTGCCTTTACCACTGAAATGGAAACTCAGCTGATGCCCTATGTATTAATTTCTCCAAAAGATGCAAGCCTCCCAGCCTTGGCCCAGACCATCGATTGGCCCATGTTTGAGGCAGGTTGCTGGGGCCTTCCTTGCTGAAGAACCCCTGCTGTCTTTGCAGATAACAAGTAGGCAATTTCAGCTGAAGAAATTATTTTTATTTGCAAAGATATGACCTGAATTTCTTCTGATCAAGTGAAAAGGCAGTGCATATCAGCTTTTCAGACACTTGAAAACACTGGGTCACAAGCTCCAGAAAGGAGTTAGATATGCAGACTTGCATGTACGGTTCCAGAGAGGTTACCCCTGCTTGTTCCTCCACTTGAGATTTGCTGATCACCTTTTGCAGAACACACACATCCACTCTGTGTCATTTAACTCTATAGAAGGGATTTGTCATCTTCTATAAAATGATAGGGCACCCTCCTTGCCTGGGAAAGGGATCCCAGAGCTACCCCCGAATACACAATTGATTCTCACTGCTTGGTAAAGGGGGCCTTGGAAATAATAAACTTTTCCAGGAGGCAAAGGGTAAGTATGTGGCGGCAGAGACTGATCCCATATTCGCCTTTCCCTCGCTGATGCACAGCTAGCCCTCACTTCCCTGTTCTTGAGTTAGGCATGGCCACGTGACTATGTTCTAGCCATCAGGACTTGAGAAGTGGGGTGTGCCACGTCCAGACCTGGCCATACACATTTCTCCATGTTTGTATCTGCCTTCTGGATGGCTGGAATGGAGACGCCTCCTCGGGCAATTCTGGAAACCATGAGTTGAAGATAGCACTGTGAGTCTGGATCCCTGAATAATGACCTGCAGGAAAGCTGTTCTGTCACCCTTCTCATTACCCAGGCTGCCATCAGAGCAAGAAATAAACTCCTATTGTGCTCGAGCCATTACACACTATAAGGTCTGTCTCTTACAGCGGCTAGCCTTCCCTACCTCGTCACGACGTCATCCACATGTCATGACACTGGCCGCAAGGACAGGAATCCCTCATTTGCTTTGGAAGAAAAGATTCCCCAGAATGGCCTACCCGCCCAAAAACTATTTTGCCAGCCTGTCTTTGCCCTCAGGAGGCCCTAGAAATTGACAAGCTCCAAATTGTTATCTGAAGCCAGTGTGGAGGTTTGCAGGGATCAGCTGGTTTATCTCCGATGCAGATGAGCAATCCCCCCAAACTCCATCTCAAAACACAGACATTCTATGCAAGGGTTTTAGTAAGCACCAGAACCAGAGGAAAAGGACACCTCGGAGTAAAATTCATATTATGCTACAGATGGGTTTCTGGAACACACAAGATTGAAATTTTTATCAAACTGATCATATGTCAAGAAGATAAAAAAGAATCTGTCTCTAAAGATCTTTCTGGGGGCGCCTGGGTGGCTCAGTCAGTTGAGCAACTACCTTCAGCTGGGGTCGTGATCCCGGAGTCCAGGGATCGAGCCCTGCATGGGGCTCTCTGCTCGGCAGGGCGTCTCCTTCTCCCTCTGTCCCTCACCCCATTCACGCTCTCTCTCTCACTCTGTCCCTCTCTCAAAAAAAAAAAAAAAAAAAAAAAAAAAAAAGTTCTGCAATTCTAACAATCACAATCCACATTCCCTAAGTACTTTTTGAATTATCATAGACTAGTAATCCTTTTAGTGAAACACAACCTATATTCTGCAAAGCTATCAATGATTTCAATGATAAACTAGATGCAAGCAAAGGTGGGATGGAGAAAGAAGAAAATAGAACCCTTAGATAAAAGCAAAAAATGACCTATAGTCCAGAAATCCCCCGTGGCACAGCAGAAAGGATGCCTAGGCCAGAAAGCAGGCAGAGTGTTCCATGTGCAGACACTGCGTGAATGAGAATTTACACTTGTCAGGGAAGCTGGTAGAATGCTCTGGAATTGACACATGGGGACCCTGCTGGACATCTGTTACCAAATATAAGTGCCTGGCAATAGAAGAGACGGGAACTCAGGACTCCAACTGGTTTTCCTCTAACTGCAGCTAGGTGAGGAACAAGGACTGAAGGGCACTTCTTTGGGAAAATAGGTGAAAAGTAACGACAGAAGAGCCCCAACAAGAACTGAAGTGGATACTCCAAGTGTGAGGGGAAAAAGCAAGCTCTTAAAGCTCAGGATCCTGACAGGAAGGAAGGGCTTAGTGAGGGAAGAAGAAATCGATCTCTCTGTTTGTGTTAGAGACATAGTCTGGCACAGTCTGTAGGAACTGACTTGAACTTTACACTCTAGAAACCTTGTATAATTCTCTTCTCAGCCATCAGGCCAAATCCCAACTCAATGACTTTGGAAAGCTTCCCAAATGAGCCTTTCAGTAGGAAGGAGAAGCAGTGTAGCTATGGCTTTAGAGCACTGAACCCCAAATTCTTGATTGCCCGCCCCATCAATAAAATACTACTGAGCACAAATGTGTATTTATTGATTCACAAAGTATGTATTTGAGCTACTGCGTATAATACTAAGACAGTTTAGATCATATAAAACATATTCCCAGTAAAAGAAATGTTACAAGTATACATCGACATATTTATTTTCTATGCCCCAAATGGGTTGTCTTTTAGACGCCCATGTTGGATACCATTCCCTTCAATCCTGTTCCCAGAAAAGAGACCTGTCTTCACAAGAGTGATCGTGGTAACAAAAAGATGAAAAACTCCTGGCCTGTGCTTTAGTAAAACATACCTTTACAGAGCTGTCCCCCCGCTGCATCTAGGTTGAAAGTGTGGATTGCATGCTATCTATCGAAGTCTGTTGCCCGAGTAACCAGAAGAATCATGTGGAAACAGAGCTCTTTCAGGAGATAAGTCATGTTTTATTTATCTGTCTTCCTCTAGGGCTAACAGGGTGTCTTACACTGAGGACATGCTGGGTACTCAGTGATGCCTGTTGAATTCAACCATGAATGAGTCAATGACTGAACACATTGAATGGATATGTGAGAAACATTTTTAAGCCATGGGAAAAATACAATTAAGGTTTAATTCTCACTTGTCAGTGACCTATCTCCATGACGGGAGAAATGTACATCTTTTGCCTTGCCTTTAACTCGGCTCAAGTTCTTTCTAACTTCTCGAGAGCTCTCTTCAAAGGCGTTCAGGGTCTAGGCAGGTACCACAGATGCCTGAAGACCTGCCAAAGCAACAGGAAGAAGCGGTGGAAACTGGCTAAGTGGAGCATGCATAAGGTCTAAAGGGGGGAGGGGGCGTGTTTACCTCTCTTAGGCTGTGTTTTCTTCTTCAGGTGTCTAATGGTTTTGCAACATGTCTCATCAACTACATTATAAATCTAAAGAGGTCTGGGAATGTAGGGTGTTTCTTCTTCTGTCCCCACAGCGGTCTGATGGAATATAAACTAGACTTAGGCTCTAAACCTCCAACTCTCCCACCTCACCGGCCAAATGGCCTCGGACATCCATGATGCAGAGTTTCTTCAGCCAGCCAATGAGAATAGCTCTACTTGCCTCAAAGGGATGTTCAGAAGAACAGACAAGACTTGCAAACTGTGATACTGTATAGAAAGGTAAGGAATTACAATGATAATTCAAGTAGTGAATAAATACCTGTTAGAATGCTTTGAATAGAGAGGGATATAATTTTTTACAGAATCAGTATATGCCTCTATTTAAGACTTCTTTAAAAAAATACCATCTATAGAGAGAATATACAGAGAAAAAATTTAAAAGTAGAGATCAAGTTAACACAGACATCAACAGAATACATTGTCATCACCAATGAACTTGAAAATTTTGAACTTTATGATTTCAAGGTAGATAAACAAGTATTGAATGCTTTTCCACTTTACAGTTTAAAGTATATGTTAATCCTATTTGTTTTATTGGACAGGTAATGTATCTATTATAAAATATTAGCTCCTAAACACTATAATAGTTGTCACTGAAATACAACTGGATAGAATTACTCTTAAATTTTATTTTCTTCTTTGTGTATTTCTCTATTCTTCAAATTTTCTTCAATAAACACAGCATGCGACCTTTTTTCCTGATTCTGAAATGTTAAATAAGAAAAAACATTGCCTGTGGAGTGGTGGCTGATCACAGATTTTTAAAACTGTGGTAGGAGGTAAGGTAAGGAAAAACTTATCAAAACGACATAGTCAATTTGTAGGAAATATCTAATTAAATTAAAACCTGATTTAAAAATTCTTGATCAAGGGGCGCCTGGGTAGCTCAGTAGGTTAAGCATCTGACTTCTGCTCAGGTCATGATCCCAGAGTCCTGGGATCAAGTCCCACATCAGGCTCCACACTCAGCAGGGAGTCTGCTTCTCCCTCTCTCTCTCCCCTTACCCTTGCTTATGCTCCCTCTCTGTCTCTCTCTCAAATAAATGGGAAAAAAAAATCTTTAAAAAAATATATAAATAAAAATTCTTGATCAAAACCTCTTTGATCTGTTGTTTAAAAAAACTCCATAATATTCTATCTTTGTGTAAAAACAGGCAGGTGTAACAACATACATTCATTTTTGCTTGAAATGTTTAGGGAAAGGGGTGGTGAGGGGTGTGAAATGTTAGGAACCTCCATATGAGGATAAGAAGCAAGACTTTGTGTACTTTCTGTTATACTGTTTGAATTTTTAAAATGCCTATGCAAGTAATAACCGTTCTAAAATACAAGTATCATGAGAGCTCCTGACCTTTGTTGTGGGGAGTCAGTCCTCACAGTGGGTTTGTGCTAGAGGATGCCATTGCCAGTGGAGAGAGAAATGTGCAGGCCTGTGGGGCAGGGAAGTGCCAAGCTGGTCCTGAGCTCATTTTCCTCAGCCTGCTGAGGAGTCGTGCTTGGATTTATCTGCTTCCTGTGGCAGCGCAAGGCTCCAGCTCCACACTGCCTGTGTGTTGACTGTTCCAACCCAGCATGGCTCTTGGTTGCCAGTTGGCGACATTGAACCGAGCCGGTTACATTTCAGGGACTTGCCCTGTCCAATAAACTTTCCAAGCCAGGCTCAGTCTAAGCCGAAAGAAACTGTGCTTGTGTTCAACTTAGCCTGAGGTGCAGTTGAGCTAGAAAAGCCTGGGAGGTGCCCCCAGTGAAGCCAGCATTCTCTAGGCTCCAGCTGGGGTCTGCAGCAAACACACCCCCATACCTCCTCTCTCGAGTCCATCCATCTAGTCTAAAGGGAAACACTGAGTGTGGTTTTTGACTAGCCAGCTGCAAGCCACTTCTCTGCACACTCCCTGTCGGGGTCATCTGGTAGTACAACATAGCTCCTGATTGGTAGATCTTGTCTTTTTCTTTTCTCTTTTCTTTTTTTCTTTTCTTTTCTTTTTCTTTTTTTTCTTTTCTTTTTCTTTTCTTTTCTTTCTCCTTCCTTCCTTCCTTCCTTCCTTCCTTCCTTCCTTCCTTCCTTCCTCAAGGTGGATTTTGTCTTATCAGTGATGTTTCATGCAGCTCAGAGAAACATTGCAACTTTGGGAAAACTACATTAAAATCTGAAACTTCTGGGGCACCTGGGTGGCTGGCTCAGTCAGTTAAATGTCTGCCTTCGGCTCAGGTCATGAACCCAGGGTTCTGGGATTGAGGCCTCCCTAAGGGGAGCCTGCTTCTCCCTCTCCTCCCCGCTTGTGCTGTCGCTATCTGTGACTCTCTCTCTCTCTCTCAAACAAATAAGTAAAATCTTTAAGAAAAAAATTAGAAACTTCTGTCCATGAAAAAAAAAACATCCACTGAAAAATGGCAAGATGGGACAAAGAATGGGAGAAGACATTTGGCACACATATAACCAACAAAGAGTTAGTATGTCAACATAAGCAACTCCTATAAATCAATAAGAACCAAACAATCTAAAAGCAGGTAAGCAAGCAATTCACCAAAAGGAAAATCTCAGAAAGGTCTATAGAGAAAGACCCTCGTCTCAAGAAATGGAAACTAAAACTTCAGTGAAATATTCTTTTAAACCATTTAGATTAGCAAAATTTAAAAAGCTTGACAAGACTTATTATTGGTTAAGATCATAACAATAGGAACACATACACTGTTGTTAGAAGTAGAAATTGGTGCCCCCACTTTGGAGAGCAATTTGAAGGTAAGATATGCACAACCCACATATTAGGATGTACCAGGAAACAAAAACCATTCCAAGCACTGGAACAGAAGGAATTTAATCTAAGGAATTGGTTACCTGGGGATAGAAAGCCAGAAGTCAAAAAGCAGTGAGGCAGCCAGGGACAGGCCCGTTCAGGAACCCACTACCACCCCAGGCTACAGAGGCAAACAGCAGGGGCAACTGAAGACCAGGAGGTAGTGAGGCTCTGGGCAGAAGCGAGAACCCGAGCGACGTGACCAATGGGAGTTGTAAGAGCAGAAGTGACCCAGGCTGAGCAAGAGGGCGATTAGCATTCTCACTTCTCTCTGACCTCCCTTTCCACTCTCTCACTAGTGCCTCCCACTGGCTACACCCAGAAAGCAGGCAGGTGACCCAGGAGGCTGAGCCAGACAACCTATGTGGATCAGGTCCTGAGATAACAGAGCGGAGCAGGGAAAGGACAAGGAATGGATCTGCCAAAAACAAAACAAAAACCAAAAAACCTCAAACCAAAACCCTTGCACACAAGCAAATGGAGACATATAGAATAAAACTTACGGTGACAGTGTTCATAAAAGCAAAACATGAGACGTAATTGTCTATTAAGAGAAGAGAGGAATAAATTGTAGTAGAGTCATACAATGGATACTCCACAGAAGTTAAAGCAAATGAACTATAGTTACATTTATCAACATGAATGAATCTCACGAAGCCAAACAAAATAAATTTCAGAAAGTTTAATATTTATGTAAAGCATAAAAGCATGCAATATGATGATGATAGACAAAGACATGTTGTACAAGTATAAAGAAAAGTTGAAAAAGTATAAAGAAATATATCTTTTGTGGGGAGAAAGGGAGATGTGAACAGAAAGAGATACTCTGAAGGTTTCAAATGTAATAATAATGACACTGAGTGATGGATACATAGGGCAATGTATATAGTTTATATAAATCCATTTCTTATTACATTAAATTTTAGTCTTACAAAGGAGCTTGGAGGAGTATTAGCAATATGGCTCTTCGAAATGGCAGGAGGACACGTTATGTTTGTTACGGACGCAGGGCCGGATGTCATTGGCAAGACCGGCCCAAGAAACCCCCTTCCAGCTGTCTCTCCTGCTTGAACCCAATCCAGTCCAGCAAACAATCAGCCCTTGCCCCTGTAAGCTCTACACATGCAGGTGGGAACCAGCAGTGGTATTCTCCTGACTACCCTGCAGATATTCTGGGTAGAAGTTAAGCTCCCCCGTCAGTTGACTTCAGTTTTCTCAGACCTCACCCAGGCACTGATTCTGTCTCATGATGGCAAGAAACACATTCCAGAGCTCTTCAAAGGGTCCCTTTGCATCTCTCCTCCATTAGGCCTGGGTGAGATGGTAGCATTCCCAAAGCATGGCACAGCTCTCAAAAATCACCATCCCTAAATCTCTCTTCTCCACTCTAAGCCTTGTTACTTTTTTTTCTTTGGCTAGATCTAAGCAGGGCCAGCTTCACCGGCATGTGCCCTGGGCAGTCACACAGGACCCAGCCCTTCAAACCTGTGCTTGGTTTAATGCTCTGCTGGGGCTGTGTGGAATTTCCTAATTTTTGAGCAAGAAACCCCACATTTTCATTTTGCACCGGGCCCCAGAAATTGTGTAGCTTATCCTGGGCCTAAGAGCTGTGGGCAGTTTCTGAGAGCCATTTCCTTACAGATGTGCATATCAGCTATGAAGTTTTGACGACTACTCCAGTAGCTGATAGCTGTCTCACTGGCCTAAGTCAAACCAGGCAGGAAGAATCCCATTCTTATATCCCATTCCACTACTTACTTGCTTATAATCGGTCTTCCCAACAAGGAAATGTGAAGTTCACCAAGCTGAACACTGTGTCCTCATGTCCTAGCTCAGTATCTGGCTCATAATATATGTTCAATAAGTACTTGTTGAATGAACATTTGTAAAATATTACACCCAATAACTTTCTGTGAAAATCATATGCCTGATTTTATACAGAGGATACATTCTTGAAGAACTTGCATAATACGATACTGAAATAAGTGTAAAGTAGGGAGATGCTTCATCAAAAGCTACAACTAATATTTTTGCTTTAACTATTTGTATTTTTTCAAGAGTACCACTAACAATTTATGGAATACTTGCTCAAAAATGTACCATGGGAGTTGTTTGGCTTTCTTGGTGACATTAAAGCATGTCTCAAGTTCATTCCCAAATGCCTAATTTTTAGGCCTATTTTTCAGCACCAGCTATGGACCCCCATTTAATTAGTGTGCAGATGAGATTGCTTCAGGATGTAAAAATATTATAAAATTATAAACAACAAATTTTAAAATAAGTATAGCATCATAACACATCCCCCCCCCCCACCTGCAGGAGTTCTAATTCAGGGAGACCCCAGCCTGGCTCATGCGACACTGACAAAGGGCTGCATATTTCTGTGCTGCCAGCCAGACTGCAGTGTGGCAATAGCATAAGCGAGTCTTACCTTTTACTTGGCTTGCCAACCTTAAGATACATTTTTAAAAATTGGGGGTATTTGCATTATTTCAAATTCCACACGGGTTTAAACATAACTTGATAGTATTTGACATTTGCATAATGAAATTCACACAAATGCAACCACAGTATATGTCACTAGGTTATCTGGGTTTTAATGTGTCCATAAACACTGCTTTAAACCGAACGCCATAAATTGTAGATGGTGAAAAAGAAGCAATCGCTTTGTACAGCACCGGATGACCTAAAGTGGTTTTGGCAGCAAAATCAAACACAGGAATACTTTCTTAAATTCATTTGCTCCACATGGCAAAAGGAGGAAGTAAAATATCTGGCTAATACCTAATATTTAAATCCTAGACAAAACATTTCAGTGCAAATAGGGAAGTGCTTTATTTACTCTGATCCAAGTCAAAGGTAGTTGGATAATTAGTTTTCTTTAAACAACATTCAGCTTTGCTGACATCTCATTTTCCAAAAGCAGCTGTTAGCCAAATATAGTATTGTTTATTCACTCCCCGGAAGGCTGTTTTTAAAAAGTGCTTCTTCTGGTAAATATGTTGCATCACATAATTGGAGATAACAGGAAAAGTAGGAGTTGCTGTTTGGATTTAAATAAACATCTGCTCAAAAGTCCAGTTTTCTGTTTGTGAATAATTCTTTTATTTTTTGCCATTAGGCACATTGAATTGTTTATTCCTCGCTTGTGGGCCATGTTAGGAAATACTCCAAACATGGTAATATGTATTTCTCATGAAAAATAATAAAAGAGATGAAGTTGAACTTTTTGCCTTTTTCTTTTATTATACATGTCAGCTAATACGTTAGCTATTCCAGTGCCAGAGACCTTTATGAATATGTAATATTAACTAGCACAATGTTTATTATCTAATATATACTTAAATTGTAGTGGGATCAAGTTTTTTGTTTTTAGAAAGTGTCTATTTAAAAATATCCGTAGCATCGGCGTTAAGCATCTCCTCCTCTGACGGGGAGGAGAAAGCGAGAATTGCTATCGCTTTTGCAAAACATTCGGTTCCTATCATCACCATGTGCTTGGCTTGCTTGTGCGACTTGCGTTGTTGGCTATTTCCTTTGTAATTTCTAGGAACTGAAAATGTATGTAACTTTCTCTGATCCAACTACTATTTTCTCCTGATTACTTGGGTTTTCTCCTGCCTGAATATTTCACCCTTAAAATACATTTCTTTCTTGACTCCATTATCGACCCAAATTCACTGTCAGAGCCCATCTAGAACAGTAGAAATCTCTTTAAACTGGACATCAGAAAGCCTAGGTTCTAAATCTCACTCTATTGCTAAAATCCACAGATTCCTCCTGGGGAAAATAAGGATTAAATTGATGTCCGAGAGAGCCCATTCAATTCTACAAGTTTATTTCACTAACGAATTAATAAAATGTATTACTAAAAGTGGGTGGGTCACACAGTGAATGCCAAAATTGGGGGCAAGGAAGGTGAGATTTGTTTGTTCTTTAGAGTTACCCAACCTGCTATGACCTTCTAGTTAGCATGGCTAATTAAGAGCTCCCAACATATAATTCACATCGCAGTTGTCATGCAGTTCACGGGGCTTCAGACTGATGTTGACGGGTCAAAAAAACATTCTGTGCTCACCTGGGAATTTGCAATCTTTTTATGTTCTGAGCCGTTTTCCATTAGTGCTTGTGCATGAGAAGTATTTCAAACAAGAAGCCAAAAAGCACTTCTAAAACTACGTTCAAATTCTTGCAAGATTTAAGATGGAGCAAATGCTCTGCTTCCCATTTGGATCCTTGAAGCAGTGAACACACTTCATGAAGAACACATTTATATTTTCTTACACATAAATATGTTTGTCATAATACCAGAACCATTGAGACAAATGGCTATGTTCAGCTGGGAAATGTATCTTTTCTCTCTGTATTATAAAGAATGTGTTATGGTGTAATTATTCTTATGGTTTTATAGTTCAGGGCACTTTCATAGTATAGGAAGCTTCTGTCTAGTGAAATAGCATATGCTACTTAATTACTATAAAGCTCTTTGCAAATATAAAGAACTACTAATACTCATTAGCAAATAAATTTTCCAAATACATCTACTCTTGTTATTCTATTATTTCCTTAACAGAGAAGTACAACACGGTTGTGAAATCCTATCTCAAGGAAAAGAATGATTGCCTGTAGAAAAGTGGATTTTATAGATTTCTACTCCTGATAGAGTAGGTATCCATAATATAAACACTTCCCCAAAGTTTAGAGGTTCTTTGAAAGGTCAATAGGCGTACGTTTATATCAGTACCATCCTACACAACCAGTACTAGCTGCAGTGAAAACTATGATTATGAGCAGTAAAGAGCTTTCAAAGAAGGAAGATATTTAATTACGTAAGAATGTGTAACTACAAAGGTGCTTAAATTGAGGGATCCTTTAAAATTATTCATCCAATTGTCTTGATATTGACAGCTGAATTAATCAGGACTCTGAGGTTTTAAACAACAGAAGCCCAACTCAAACTAGAATAAGCAAGAATAAAACAAAGCCCACAATCCCTACACCTACAAGGAATACGGAGTAGCTCATACAATTTTAAAGCAGCCCTGCAGGAACCAGGGCTTCAGGACCAGAACCAGGACATCACGGTCCCAGGAATCTATTTATCACTTTGTCAGCTCAGGTAGCTCCAGAGCTGGGGTGAAGCTGGCTCAGGCTTTCAGTCATGTTCTCCCAGGTTAACAGTACCAGCAGAAAGAGGACTTCATTCTCTCAAGGTGTCTGTAGCAAAAAGGACCCTCATGGGTCTTGTTTACGTCACTTGTCCACTCCTTGAATCAACTACTGCAGCTGGAGTGTGGTATACTGTAGCTGATCCAATCTGGGTCATTCCTACGAACAAGGCGTGGACAGCCAGAATTAAGAACCCCAATAGGACCACATGCTACAATAGTGGGGTTCTCCCAATAGAAGGGGATATTGCTACCTAAAATGGGATAGGAAAATGGACTAGAATGAAAGCTGTTATCTTACTCTGGTGACCTTGGTCTTTCACTCTTGAGACGGAGGTTTCTGATAATCTGCCAGGAGCGTCAGTGCTAATGAAGAGACCTGCAGGCCTGTTGTGTTGGTTCTGACCACCCAGAGTTTGGTGCTTCTTGGCATCTGGGCTGCCTTGGCTTCAGTTATTTGCCTACTTCTTCACTGATTTTTTCTCAGGCTTTTGAAACTAGATACATGTTTTCTTTACAGATTTATCTTGGGAACCAATATGATGTCATGGGAAGAGAAGTCCAAAGCCCAAGATCCTTCCTTGCTCTGGCATTTACTAGCCTTGTGGTCTTTGGGAGGTTACTTGGGCAGGTTCTACGAGTCTGCTTCATCAGCTATAAAATGAATGCCTGTTCCCTTACAAGGCTGCTGTGGAAAAACAGAGGAAATGTATGTAAAGCATAGTGTCTGCACACAGCACATGGCCAACTATTACTGAAGGTGAGGTGCCACTACCTCTGGACAAACTTTAAGGACTGGAATCGTGTCTAATGCTTGAGTTACTAGACCAAGGGCTGAGAGGATGAGAGAACAAGACATGGCCCCTGCCCTCACTGGACTTACACTTCAGTGAAGGAGAAAGTAAAAGAAGTGCTTTAAGAGGTGACGAGAAAAATTGCTAGGTGTGCAAAGAAATTACCACGTGCTAGGAACCTTACCTATACCTTCTCCCCCACCTAGCATTGCTGTTTAATGGACGTAAACACGAATTGCTGTAGCAGAAAAATAGCACTAACTGCCCAATTTTGGGTAATATATTGAAAAAAAGGACATTTAGGGCATCCTTGCAAAAATGGACACGTCCTATATATGCAGGATGCCTGGCAACCTATCTCTATCCCTGACAATGCTACAATCCTGTTTCTATATTTCTATAAGTATATTACATATATTGTACAGTGATGTCCACTGTACAAGTGAGGAAACCCGACTCAGAGACACTGAGTAACTTATGCAAGGTCACAGAAATGGCCGAACTGGGAGCCGAACCCCTATCTCTGGGTTCTAAAGCCTGGAATCTTTACATCACACCATTCACTTTCCTCAACAATGAGGATGGAAAGTTTAGGTTCAAACTTCAGTTCGACCTTTAAATGTATGCCTGACTTTAGGTCTATTTCTCCTTCTGCACCTCCTGTATTTCCTTCTACGAAACCAACACGTTGGCCAAAGCTGAGCTTCTCTTCAGTTCTCTGGAATTCTGAGAACTACTCATTAGTGATTCTCAAACTGTGGTCCCTGGACCATCAGCATCATCACCTGGGAACTTGTTAAGAAAGCATATTCATTGCTACACAAAACCTACTGAAACCTGGGCATAGACCAGAGATCTGTTTTAACAAGCTCTCCAGGAGATCCTCATGCAAATTGCTAAAGCAGACCTTCAGCATTCTAAAGGAATGCTACTATTGTGATACCTTGTCTTTCTCCTCTTCCAACAACCAAGTGTATGACTCGCAATACATTTCTCCTGAAGTTTTGTGGGTTTTTTTAAAAAGATATTTTATTTGTCAGAGAGAGCAGGATCATGACCTGAACTGAAGGCAGACGCTTAACTGACTGAGCCACCCAGGCGTACCTGAAGTTTTTTTTTTTTTTTTAATGATTTTATTTATTTGAGAGAGAGAACACAAGTCAGGAAAGGAAGAGATGGAGGGGGGGAGCAGACTCCCCACTGAGCAGGGAGCCTGATGCAGAGTTCGATCCCAGAACCCTGAGATCATGACCTGAGCCGAAGGCAGATGCTTAATCGACTGAGCCATGTAGGCATCCCTCTTCTGAAGGTTTTAAGTTATCTTAAAAATTTGAAATTTACACTAAGGCATGGGATTAAAATATCTACTTTTGCTTTCAAACACCTCATTAAACTTCACCAAATGAACTAAAATTACAATGCTTGCCAATACCATTACTACCCCACCTTTGCCTTCTCTTACATGCTTTTAAGTCTAAAACACCTCTCCCTCTTCAAGGTCTTTTACTTTTAATCCCTCCATCCCTCCCTTTCCCTTTAGTCATTCAAGACTCTATCCATTTTGGCCCAAACCTAGTCAAACAATGCCCACTACTCTCTCCACTTCACACACATTCCTAATTGTCTCTGTTCCATCCACGTGTAAAATGTTTCTATGGTCCTATGGAGCCCTACTGACTCGTTTGAATGTGGCAATTACTTAAGAGATGTACCTGAAAGTGACCCTATTATAAAGTACAGTTTGCTAAAAGGCACTAATGTAAAAAAGTTGTTTCATCCAACAGAACTTTCCAGTTAAAAATTATTTTGCTCATTAAAAATTTAAGCCTATGAATCCAGGTCCCCAAAAGACCTCTTATTGGGCCATTTTATTAACTCACTTTAAAATACTATCATTTTTTTCCAAAACATTAAATTTATATATGCCATGTCCCCAAGATTTTATTGTACATTATGTATTAACCTCTGTATTAACTGCTTATATATTTAAACTTAAAAAAAAAAAAAAAAAAGTCCTGTAAAGACTAGGGACAATGCTAACATATGGCAATTGTCACAGCGCTATGCTCAAGTGTATGAAAATCTTACACTGGTGACAAAATATATAGCCATTGCCCTCACTAAAGAGTGCAGACTGAAACAGAAATAGAACAAGTTAAAGATACTGCATGATGTTATGAAGTTTTAAGACAACTAAAACTAGATGTAGGTCCAAAGTCCCACCAACGACTTGTAACTGGTATCAGAATCAGCTCCTGGAACTTCTGAAAAAAATAGTTTCCTGGGATACATTTCCCAGTTTCCAACTTCAGAATTGTTCAGGGTAGGACTAGAATTAGTCTCAGGTGTTTCTAGTGTACAACACATTGAAGAACTACTGGCCCAGAGACACATTCCCTTAAAATTAATCAGAAGCACCATAGCACAAGCCAATTTAAAAAATATGCATGAGATGAGGGAGGACCCAATTCAGTAGCTTTTCACCCAGCCACTGAAGCTGACACAAACACGTTCCTTGGACTCCACCAATAAGTAGGACGCTCATTATAGCAGTTGATCACACTGTTCTACCATCTCACTTCCCTGGTCCACAAAGTACGTTCTAAATTGATGACTTACTGACTTTTCAAACAATTAAGACTCCATGGAGCAATCACAGTGAGGTTGCATGCTGCTTCTACCAAATCCACGAAGCCCCAAATATTTGTAACCCTCACATATCTATACATTGCTGAAACCGAAGTACCAAGAAATACTTAATTATAGAAGATACACTGAGTCTCTAGTCTACATTGGGAAGGGTTGTGATTAAGACTGGTCCTGAACCACTATGGGATTGCCATCCACAATTTGAAAAACAGAGCCGTTCAACACTTCACTTATAGGTAAGAAAACTCAAATCTGTAGGTATGTCGCTTCACCATCTCAATTAAATCTTTTGTGTGACCTTTCATTTACCAAATTTCCACCATGAAATCTTAGCCCTTTATAATGTGACTCCAAACAACTTCCATCTCTAGGTTCTGCATTCTCTTATTGCAGGCTCGCTTCTACCAAAGAACCTAGGACAAGGCCACCAAAACTCTCATCTTACAAATCCCGTTGCCAAAGAAAATAATCCACACTTTCTCCTACAGAATGCAAAAATTCCAAGACAATATACATTAGGTAGATCACACATTACAATATGCAACCAATTACACAGTAATGCCCATTTCAGCCATAGGTAACCAGGAAGAAAAATAGACGGTTATAGTTAGATGACAGATAGATATACACTAGAAAGGACAGAACTCCGCACAGACATTTCTCCTCACTATAACAAATAATTTAAATTGGGCTCCTTATAGACAGGAATCACAACAAGCAGCATTATTAATTTAACAATTCCTAAAGCTAGTGATTTTAGCTAAATACTTGTATATTAGAACCTTCTAAGGCTGCTAAAAGCCAAGATTATGTCAAAATTTGCAAACAGATTTTAAGTCAGACTTGAAAGCCAAGATGAGCAACTCCTTTTTCTGGTTATTACCTCTGACCAAGGCATAAGAATTCACTTAGACAAATAGCTTTCATAACCTACCTAAAAATAGGCTAGTTCATAAATTTTCTAAACTGTTCTTCCCTGCTGTGAGCAGCCCTTGATCTCTGACTGTAAAACTTAGCAAACTTTGGCATGCTCTAATGTTAGTTTTATAAGTTACTGAAAACCTACCTCTATAAATTTAGCATCATTTCTCAAATCTGGATAGTTTTCTCATTCTGAATGCTTAAACATTTAGATCACAAATTGAAATACCAGCAGAAAAAACCCTCATCTTTAGGCAGGTTGAACAGTTACCAATTGGCAAGAAACTGACAAAATTCTAACATTCAGAGCATCAAAACACTTCAAAGCTTTATGAACTTTGAACTTAGCACACTCCTAAATTTTAGTGGTTCCAACTACAGGAAAACCAGACTCTAAGGTTTGAGATGATTTAAACTAACTCAAAATTTTTGCAATTCCTGACATCAGTACTAGATTTATAGTTTTATTATGGTTAACACAAATAGTTGTTACAGTGAGATCTATAAACATATACAGAATTATATTTAAATTCATATAGAACAATATTTACATTTTTAAGTTACACTTTTGAAATCAGAAGATGAAATACAGCTTAAGTTTACAACAAAGAAAAGAAAAATACACAAAACAAAAACAGACAAAGTTAACAGTAAAAATATAACTATCTGTTCTTGATATGTGGAAACTCTTTGTCAGAAAGCTACATCTTCTTAATCTGATTGTCCAAATCATTAAAATATGGATGATTCAGTGCCATTTTGCCAGAAATTCGTTTGGCAGGATCATAGACTAACATTTTCTGGGGTGGGGGGGAGGGATAAAAAGAAAAAAAGGTTTTTATTTAAGAAATGAACCATAAAAAAATTTCCATAAAGCATTAATTTTTCAATGAATATGCCATAAGCTAATAATTTTAATAAAAAACTAAGTTCAATACCAAACCACATAAATGCCTCATCTTCCATACTTCACCCTCTAGCTCTAAAATATTTTATTCCTTAAATTATAGATATCTCAATAACCTCTTTTTGCTACAAATTATGCTTTAAGAAACAAGCATTCAAGTGATAGCTTTAAAACTAGGACATAAATTTAAGAAAGATATCTAGTTAATTATATTTACTTTGAGAATTAAATGGCTATCTGAGTTATTTACAACATTCTTGAAATGGCGGCAATTAACTATAGTGGTTTCTAATGTAGCTTCCAGCAAGTTCCAAATAAAAACAAAACCAGAGCACATGTGTCATAAACATAGTTAAATGAGTCAGTAAATGAATTATGGTCAGACAATCTAGTATTCAAGTTTTAATTTACACATCACCAGAAAAGACTGTATAAAGTTTAATATTGATCTTAAATCTTATCATTAACATTAATCTTAAAGAAAACCAAATCAATGAGCAGACTAGATATACTTTTACTATCTAGTAACCCTTTAAGCTATTATCATATATCAAGCAGTATATTAACTGCTTGGCCCATACGACGTTACTTAATCCTCACAGCAAAAGCTAATTACTGGTCCCATTTTACAATGAGGACACTGAGGCTCAGAGGTTAAATAACTTGCCCAAGTTCTTAGAACTAAGGAGTTTAAATCTGAAACTAAGTCTGAGGATTTACAGCAGTGGTTCTCATCTGGGTGAGACTTTGCCTGTCAGGGAACATTTGACAGTGTCTGGAGACTTTGGGTTGTCACAACAGAGAGGAGTATGATTCTGGTATCTGTGGGGCAGAGGACTGGGAGGCTGTTAAATATCCTGCAATGTACAGGACAGACCCTAGTATCAAAACAAACATGATCCAGTCCAAGAGGTCAATACCAGCTAGACTAAGGAACCATGATTTACAGTATTGATTTTTGTTTCATTGACTGAAGTGAAATTCTTTGTGTTCAAGAATTACAGACATTAAAAAGACAGATTGTCAAATCAACAATACTGATATATAAAATATCTGAATGACAGATAAAGGACTTTGGATTTCACTGCAAGCAATTTGGAAATGTGAGCTGAATTTGGTGGCATAATGATTTATAAATTCTGAAAGGAGCCCAAAGACCAATTAGAAGGTTTACAGGATAATAGAGCAATATATATTTTTTTGTTCAGTAACCTACCCAAACCTTATTTTCTTCCGTAATCACATTAGCTGAGACTCATAAAAATTAGTTCTGTCTAAAAGCTTAGTATTTAAATACTGTTCTAAAACAATTTTCTTAAAGCAGGCCTACCTAGGACAATTCATTTTCCATCTTAATAGATTTTTTTGTCTTGCTTTTAAAGAAAACAACTATTATTTGGGAATGGCAATGTAGTAAAGGGGAAAGATTTTTAGGAACTACGTTAGTCTTTCTCCTAACCTTTCTGATGTACAAATGAGGCACAAAGTGAGAAATGAGAGTTCATGCAGTAAAATGCTTTAATAACTAAAAATATCAAGCAATAAGGAAAACACCTGTCTCAGATAAACTAAATAGTAAACACCGAGACAAACAAAAAGTTAGAAAGGAAGGCTACTACGGACCAGCTACATAAAAACAATAAAGGCGTATTATCCCTGGCCTCTCCTTCACAGAGCATCTGTAGCTACCTAACATTAGAAAAATCAAACAATAACTAATGCTAAAACGTCCTCTCAAAACCACTTGTTTTTGGTATCTAAAATGGAGGTAGTAATACAATATACATAGCAGGCATAACAGTTATGTGCCTAGCTCAATATATGCTGGTTTTCTATTTCCCAGGTAAAGGAAATGAATCGAATACATTCAGAATCAATACTGTTGAAGTCAGTATAAAGGGTATCCTTACCGAGAGCAGATCCAAGCCATTTTCATCCAAGTTTTTAACATGGGATGCCAGGCTTCCTGGTTTCCACTTGGGAAATGTATTCTTATAGTCCTGTAAAGATTCCACTTCTGGCCACACTTCATTATTGGGAGTGCCCAAAGCTCTAAAAGGGTATAGCAAAACAAAAAATTATTAGTTTGCCTTCGTTACTATTTTACTTAAAATTTTTTAAGCTCTTAAAACAACAAAAATACCTGAAAATTCTGAAGAGTTGATCGATTTCTGAATCCCCATGGAAAAGTGGTTTCTTGGTTGCTAATTCTGCAAATATGGTGCCTATACTCCAAATGTCAACTGGAGTTGAGTAGCGAGCTGACCCCAGCAATACTTCTGGAGATCTATACCAGAGTGTTACCACCTATTACAAAGCAAATTTTTACACTGAATAAATGCAGTGCATTAAATGACTAAATATAAACAGTTATATATTTCAGTAGGACTGACCTTCAGAAGGTTCCATGGTTGCCTCTGATAATATTGTTTGAAAGTCAATTAACTATACACAAAATAATAAATGGAAGATAAATATTCATTTGTAAGTTCTATTTACGAGGGGGTTAGAAAAAAAACCCAAACATCAGATAAAAGCACACCAGCTCTTTTCTTGCTTTTCAAATCATTAAAGTGCAAGAATTGAAACAGTCAAGACAGCATTCAGGCTAACAGTTTATTAGTGGTCTAGAGCTGATCTACTATTTTATATCTAGAATTTATCATGATGGTAAAGATATCATTTCTAACTTAATGAGGTCAGTGGCATCTGTTTAAGCCAATGGGAACCAAATAATCTTTTACTTTTTTCTAGAGCCATGGGACAAATGATGAAAAGAAGCCAATACATCTAACTAAATGAACAATATTACAGGTTCTGATCTGGAGATAGTCTTTGGGCTCAGGGATAGACAATGCCATAGAAAACTATCTTCCAGAAGTCCTTTACTACAGAAGTCAACACTCCCTTTCTTCTGGAAGTAACAAATGAAATGCCAAGTCATCTGTAGATCATGGACACAACTTGATCATATTTAGTAGTTTCTAAATATATCTGAAACAGTAACTCATAAGCAACAAAACCTGTCTTTTACCAATCTGTGTACCAGAGAGGATCCAATCAGGAGACAGAAACCACATGGTGATTTGCTTGGGGAAAGTTTACTAAGAAGGACTATTAAATAACAGAGGGTTAGAAAAACAGACTAATTAATAAGGATAATAACTCTTAGAACTGTAGCAAAGAAAACCCTTTTCTCCTGCAGTGCCTCTCTCCCTTACCTTCTACTGCCATCACACCTACTGGTAAAGAAAAAATATTTAAAGGTCCCAGTTAGATTTTCACATAGCATGCAATGAAGAGTGACTTTGGAGTTGAGAGGCAATAAATTCAAGCTGACAGGATGGAAATCCTTCTTATTGTTTCTTGACTTAACGAACAAATACAGAAAACAAACCAGCAATCACATATATTCAAAAGCACCAAAAAACACTATTCTGCATACCTCATGTGTGTATACTCTAATAGGTATTCCAAAAGCTCTAGCAAGGCCAAAATCAGCCAATTTAATTGTTCCTTTGTCATCAATCAATAGATTTTGAGGTTTTAAGTCTCTGTGCAGAACTCTTCTGGAGTGGCAAAACACAATCCCTTGTAGGATTTGGTACAAATAACTCTGGAAGAAGGAAATAAGTTAGAAACTTAACTGTCCCACATAATGATTTTCTAAATAGTCTTGGTGGGTTTGTTTCAAAGATATAAGAAGTTATAATGCAAGGAAATAATTTAACCACCACAAAAGCTTTCAGGCATTTGAGACCAACAAGCAGCATTTGGGGGTGGGAAGTCCATTGATATACAGTATCACGTTTGTATACCTGAGATATTTCCTTATGGACCCATCCATATCCATATGAACTCATTTAGTCTTTTACTATTTTTTGTCCCCAATTCTTAAGTCATAAGCACTGCTCAGTTTATTTTAAAGATTTTATTCATTTATTTGAGAGAGAAAGCGAGAGACAGAGCACAAGTAGAGGGGGAGGGACAGATGGAGAGGGAGAAGCAGACTCCCCACCGAGCAGGGAACTGGACATGGGGCTCAATCCCAGGACCCTGAGATCATGACCTGAGCCAAAGGCAGACGATTAACTGACTGAGCCACCCAGGTGTCCCGCAGACAGTTTTTTTAAAACTTTTGTCTATATACTTACAGCAACTTTTTTTATTTTGAGTAAGGTTGGACCATTTCTATTTCTTATCATTACATATTAATTTCTTCTTTGGAAACATTGGCCACAGATTCCAAAAGAAATGACAAACAGGATATTATGATTATATATTCAAATAAAGATAATTATCATAACATGCTATTTATTAGTTCAGAGAAAAATATTATATAAGACAGGTATTGCCAAGACAATGTAATTGTTATTTGAAGCTACATGGGTATGAAAGAAATATAAAGTATACACAGTAACAACATTGACTTATAAGGTTCAAAAGTATAAAATACATAAAATAACTGTTAGAACAACAACAACAAAAAAGACTATGTATTGACTGGGGCATCTGGCTGGCCCAGTCAGAAGAGGGTATGACTCTTGATTTAGGTTTGTGAGTTTGAGCCCCCATTGGGTGTAGAGATTACTTAAATAATATTTTTTAAAAAGAATTATGTATAGGCTGTTTATAAATGGCTAAAAATGAAAAATTGTTAAATGAGATACAAAATGATAATATGCTTTTTTCACGCAATGGACTGATAAAATATTTACAAGATTGATAGAAGTAAGTACTAAAAAAAATAACTCACACACCACAATGAATAAACTGCTGTTTGGAGGGCAACTGGCATTATCAAGATTTTAAATGTAAATAAACATCTTCAACCCATTGATTCAAGTTATAAGAATTTATTCTAGTGGCACCTGGGTGGCTCAGTCAGTTAAGCATCCAGCTCTCGGTTGCAGCTCAGGTCAAGATCTCAGGGTCGTGAGACTGAGCCCCCAAGTCCGGCTCTCCTTGTCCCTTTCCCTCTGCTCCTCCCCACCACTCTCGAGCACTTGCTGGTACTCTCTCTCTCTCAAATAAATAAAATCTAAAAAAAAAAAAAAAAACTTATTCTATAAAGTTGCAAACGATGACAAATAAACATAAGGATTCACTGGGGCATGGTTCATGAGAGCACAAATCACCGAGCTGGAAAACAACTTCAATGTCTATCAGTATGGAATTTGTTTAAATAATTAGATCAGGGGTGCCTGGTGACTCAGTTGGTTAAGCATCTACCTTCGGCTCAGGGGTCAGTCATGATCTCAGGTCCTGGGATCAAGCCCTGCCTTGGGGTCCCTGCTTGGCAGGGAGTCTGCTTCTCCCTCTCCCTCTGCCCTTTCTCATGCTCACTTTCAAATAAAATCTTTAAAAATAAATAAATAAATAAATAAATAATTAGATCGAACATTTAGATAGATGGGCAAACTTATATGTTGAATGTCTCAGAAGAAGGGTTTTACAGTTCTGTAAAACAGCGTATGTGTATACACAAAGTTGACATACAAGCATCTGTAAGACTACTAAATAACAATGATTACCTACCCCTGAGGAATGGTTTGCTATTGGTAGAGTTAAAGGAAAGACACATCTACTTTATAGGCTTCAATGCTTTTAAAAAAATTATACATTTGTAATTTAACTGAAATATGTCAACAATAAATTAACCAAAACATTCAAAACCAGAATAAAATAAAACCACTTGCCATCATTAACCTACCAAGCTTTTGTTACGTTGTTTTACACATATATGACTACCAAATAAAGACCAAAATATCCTAGTTTCCAACAATGGAATACGTACTTAATGGTTTTATGTTATCCCAGGCACTACTTTTCACTTTTTAACTAGAAGCACTATATAAAAGGGGTAACTTTAATCTATAGACTGTGGAAGAAAAATATTCTTTTCTTCCTCGTTCTACTGACATTTTTTCTAAGGCTATTCTCCTAAAATACAGAACTTCTATAGAGTAGACCTTTTACACTCAGTGGATAAATAGTAATAAAGTTAAGTAAGGTAAATACTAATAAATTTAGTAAGTGGATAAATACTAATAAAATTAAATAAGCTTCTTACCTTAACAAGTGAAGAATCCATGAACTGACCAGGAGGGATGGAATCTAAGTATTTCTTGAGATCCATGGAAAGGAATTCAAAGATGAGATATAACCTGGAATCTTGCATAAGCACATCTTGAAGACTAGAGAATAAAATAATTATGTGAAAAAAAAATCTACCAAACACTTTTGACTTATCACAAAATAAAACTTCCGTAAATTTAACAATGCCTATCACAAGAAGTGGGACTATAAGAAATTTTCTATAACAAAAAATACATACTGCTTTGGGAAAGAAAAGATGGTAGTTTCCCTCGTTGTGAAAAACCTGAGTACTAGAACTTGAGAAAGAACACTCAGGGCAGCAAATGAAAATTAAGTCATATTATGCTGAAGGTACTATCAAACCACTTACACTTTAAAAGAACATTTCTTAAGAAAAAAAAAACAAAACAAAAAAACAAACCCAACAACTTTAGAACATTTCTAGGTTGGCTACTTGTTGCTCAGAGCTTGTCTTTTCAGTGAAGTAAATTATAGAAATAAATTTTTAAAATTTACTAAGAACCTTAACAGTTGCTCACTATTTCCAGCCCCAGAAAAATGCAATTAAATCCTAACTTGGACTATTAGGAAACAAACCCCCCAAACACCAGTCCAAATACTTAGAGAAAGTAAGAAAAAGTTTTTTTCTTTTTCATCTGACCTAGTTACCTGCCTTAAGACTCTGATTAAGGGGTCTTCAAGGACCAGAGCTCAGATCGGTATAGGTGATAAAGGTCTGTAAAACAGGATTTCCTTTTCTCCCTTGGCCAGTTCACCTTGATTTTCCAGCCCCCAACACTAATCTCTTATTACCAAGCTCCTCTAACTCTGCTCCTGCTTTAAGCCTATTCTTCCTATGCCTGGCATTCCCATTTAACAAAAATAGTAGCGTTCTATTCCGATCAGCAAAGTTAGACCAGATATTAAGCAAATGTAAAAATTTCCACATTGAAATTCACATTTGAAATAGTATGCGGAAAATGGTTTAAATTCGGATATACCATACCTGACTATATTTGGATGACGAAGTTCTTTTAATAGAGAAATTTCCCGAATTGCAGTACTAGGAACCCCTTCCTCTTCACTTTCTAGTCTGATTTTCTTCATGGCTACCACTTGACCTGTAGTTTTGTGTCTACCCTTATACACAACTCCATAGGTACCTGAAATAGACAAAGTAAATGTCTACTATTTGACACCCTCCACAAACTAAGATTTTAAAAAATGACTGAATCCCATAAAGTGTCACATGATAGAAATGTCTACTGTGACCAGATAGAAAGTGTCTTACTCATAATTATATCCTCATCACTTCCAAAAAGAAATTGAGTTAACTACAACCTATCATGTGTATAGTTTAGAAATAAAATTCATGTAGTTGTCACAATTTTCCCATACATTTAAATTACCAGTAATTTCCCAGCACATTTTAGAGAAGAAAATGGATCCTTTGCCGACTGGAATTTATCTCCTTTCAAATATCCCACCCAAAGATAAAGCAGGTATAAAATACAGGGTGAAGAAGATTTGGGCTGAGGAATTATCAACAGGAGTCACTGTGACACTTTCAGAAAACTGTACAAAGTGCTTTACGCATTTCAAATAGTCAATAATCCTCATTTAGAAAAAAATGGGGCTAAAATATTATACTAAATATTTATGAAATCTATTAGAGTTCAAAATATCTATTATATAGTATGAAAGCTTCACACCCATTCGGAAGTTAACAAGAACACGGATTCTGATATATAAGCCTCAGATAATGAGCAACAATGTCAATATAAGAGATGTTGGGCAGGAGGAGGGTGGATACAGAGAACAGAAGCAGCAATATGAAGGGAGATGAACTAGTTAGTTTAAAAAGTTCATATACAATGGGATGCCTGGGTGGCTCAGTCGATTAAGATTTGCCTTCAGCTGAGGTCATGATCCAAGGACCCTGGGATCAAGTCCAGCATCAGGCTCCTTGCTCAGCGGGGAGCCTGCTTTTCCTTCTGCCTGCGACTCCCTCTGCTTGTATGCTCGCTTGTGCCCCACCCTCTCTGACAAATAAATAAATAAATCTTAAATTAAAAAAAATAATTCATATACAGAATACATTTAGTCCCCACATAAGTGCTTTTTATTTTTTTATTTTTTCCAAAGATTTTATTTATTTATTAAAAGATTTTATTTATTTATTTGACAGAGAGACAGCCAGTGAGAGGGAACACAAGTAGGGGGAGTGGGAGAGGAAGCAGCAGGCTCCCAGTGGAGCACGGAGCCTGATGCGGGGCTCAATCCCAGGACTCTGGGATCACAACCTGAGCCCAAGGCAGATGCTTAACCACCGAGCCACCCAGGCACCCCCATTAGTGCTTTTTAAACTGTGGTTGGAGGGGTGCCTAGCAGGCTCAGTAGGCAGAGCATGACCTTGATCTCAGGGTCATGAGGTTAAACCCCATGTTGGGTGTGGAGCTTACTTAAAAAATAAATAAAATCATGAACGAATATATAAAATTTTTAAACTCAGGTTGGAAAATATAGGGAGATCTTAAACTTCTTGACTCTACATAAAATTTTGAATAACCTATTTTTCTGTAACAATGGTATAACTTCAAAAGTGATTAGAGTGTATTTTTCTAAGGAGATCTATTCTATAGCTTTTATCAGTTTCTCCAAAGGTAGCAATATTTCAAAAAAAGGCTAAGAACTACTATCAAATTATCTCCTGGCTTATTAGAATATTAAGGATGGTTTGCTGATGTTACATAAACTTTGTTCTAATTTTGTTTTAAACAGAGAAATTCTATACAATTGTCTGTCTTCCTAAATACTAGTATCATTTTAAAGACATAATTGACCTAAGAGCCATTTTACATTATTTGGATTAAATTTGGGTTAAGTATGACTTTTGGCTAACCAAAGTTATTCCAGATTTAAAAAAACCCTGATTTCATTGATCTTCGCAACCATCCTTAAAAATAACCTTCTGTTCAATTAAAGTCTGTCCATTTTTTGGATATAAATTATACTTACATCAAAAAACACAAAAGTAGGTAAGTCAGCAACACAATTATCTGGCACGCTGTTAAAGCAAACTCAAGAAGATTCGCCAATTGCACAAGGTGGTCTAATAAGCAGTTAATGGTAAATTCAGAACTAATTTTTCCCCCTACTATTCCTCTTTCCTTCAAGTGTACAATTTCGTCTGGGCCTAAAATTTACTCATAACAATTAACTAACTTATAACTAACACTTAGTATTTTTTCAATTTTAAGCATCTCAAGTGCTCTATGTCTCTCTTCTGACTGAACCATTACCACTCTTGTAACTACCAGTACTGAGCTCTAGTTAAAGAAAGCAGAATGATTCTACCGGTTAAGCACCCAAAAATTATTTATGAAATGCACAGTATATACTCTGAAATGAACTACACATTTTTTTTTAAAGATTTTATTTATTTATTTGACAGAGAGAGCAAAAGCAGGGGGAGCAGCAAGCAGAATGAGAGGGAGAAGCAGGCTCCCCACTGAGCAGGGAGCCAGATGCGGGACTTGATCCCAGCATCCTGGGATCATGACCTGAGCTAAAGGTAGATGCTTACCCAACTGAGCCACCCAAGCGCCCTGAACTACACATTACTAAGATTAAAAAAAAAAAAAAAAAAGTTAGTTATGGTCAGGTTCTGGAGACCCTAAATGGTAAGAACAAAAACTTTAAATGTTTATTGAGTGAATAAAGGCCAAGTTAGGTCCACATCACGGATATAGCTACTTTCCATGATCTAAAAAGACATTTTCTTATGACAGAATGTGACAACACTCATACCTTTGTAATTCAGAAGAAACCAGAGAACACCTATGTAATAACTGAAAAAGAAAAGTCTAGATGTATTTAAGAAATGAATCAGGTTGTCAAAAAACTCAAGTGTCAAGGTGGAAAAGTCAGGACTACCTTCAATTAGAAAAGGTTAAGGAGACATTAGTCACCAAATGAAACGCATGACATTGGCTAGTTCTTCAGAAGATACATGCAGAAGTATTTACAAGTAAAGCACATCTCTACAATTTACTTCACATGAGTCAAAAGAAAAACAAAATGCTAAAAACACACACAGATAATAAAGTAAATGTGACAAAATTAACATCTTGGTAAAAAGTTCATTGAATTTTTCAACTTCTCTATGTTTGGAAATAAAATAAAGTTGAGGGAAAGATACTTAACTTTTCAAATCGGTACTTTAATGCTAGAATTTGACCAGGTGTCTGGCAAACCAAAAGAAAATACTGTGTGAAAGGTATCATCTAGGCCTTAAATTATTCATACAATTTATTTATTTATTTATTTTAAGATTTTATTTATTTATTTGACAGAGATAAAGACAGCCAGCGAGAGAGGGAACACAAGCAGGGGGAGTGGGAGAGGAAGAAGCAGGCTCATAGTGGAGGAGCCTGACGTGGGGCTCGATCCCGTAACGCCGGGATCACACCCTGAGCCGAAGGTAGACGCTTAACCACTGTGCCACCCAGGCGCCCCTTACAATTTATTTTTTCAAACACAATATCCACCACAAAATCCAAAACAGCCAGGCACTAGAGTAGTCAAGACAATACAAGCCAGACAAAGAAACAGAGGAGAGCACACAAAGGAAAATAATGTTATTATCAATCTCCAATTGTGCTAGACACTACTGCCAAGCACTGTTCAGTTATGAACAAGACAAAATCCCAAACTTCATAAACCTTACAGTGTAGTAAGGAAAAAGGGTATTAAGGATAACAAAAAGGGAACTACAAAATGCACTTGGACTACAACGAGATGAAAGTGAAGGCAGCAGAGTGGCTTCCAAGGTGAAAGAACAGCCATTGCCAAAAGCCCAGCGGTCAACAAATACGGAATATGAGAGGATATCATGTAGTAGAATGGAGTCTTTTAACTCCAGGAAATAAGACTACAATTGAAATTATACTCTTCACTGCTTCTATTTCAAATTAGAGTACCTTTCTCAAGAGTCGAATCTGTAGTCTCCTGCATGTTAGGAGTTCCAGAGTTTTAAAGAAAAACACATTCACACTTAAAGAATAACTTTTTGGGATGCCTGCGTGGCTCAGTGGTTAGGCGTCTGCCTTCAGCTTGGGTCATGATCCCAGGGTCCTGGGATTGAATCCCCCATGGCGCTCCTTGCTCAGCTGGGAACCTGCTTCTCCCTCTGCCTGCAGCTCCTCCTCCCCCTGCCTGTATGCAGGCGCGCACTCTCTCTCTCTCTCTGACAAATAAATAAAATCTTTAAAAAAGAAAACAATAAAAACTTTTTGCTCCAAACTAAAAATCAGCACTCATTTAATTCTCTGGGGATTAATAAAAATTCAAAGCAGAAGACAGTAGTTATGTTAATCAAACTTATTTTCAACTCAGAAACAAAATTAGCTTAGTTGAGCAGGCATAATGAAGTATTTAAGTGACTTTTTTTAAAAAAATATATGTATTTGTATATATATAATATTTGTAAGTTAAGAAAAAGAATAGGGGCGCCTGGGTGGCTCAGTCGGTTAAATATCTACCTTCGGCTCTGGTCATGATCCCAGGGTCCCAGGATTAAGCCCCTCACTGGGCTCCCTGCTGAGCAGGGAGTCTGTTTCTCCCTCTCCCTCTGCTGCTCCCCCTACTCATGCTGGCTCTCTGTCTCTCCCTCCCTCTCAAAAATAAATAAATAAAATAAAATAAAAATAAAAAGAATAGATCTCAAACCCAGTCACCACCTAAACTTATCATTACTATCTTACTAAATTCTTTCTAGTACTCCGCCCTCCGATTTTTAGTAGTATTCTTTATACAAGTATGGTGTGGGTACACGCTAAAAATATAATTGTTGGAAATGTCCCTCAAACAGAACCTACATAAATTGGACTCTAATAGCAAATTACATTGTACAAGTTGTACCATTTGTTCCTAGAGTGTAGAATGTTAATACCAACTCTTATATAGAAACTTAGATATTCTGTTGGGGAAAAAAAAAGGCAAAGGGATATTTTTACCCTTCCTCTTATGCCATATAAACATTCTTTAAAAACTTTAAGTACTACAGAAAGGAAATGAATAATTATATACAAGAGTTACTGGTTTTAGATTTGCTTAAACATGTACACATGATGGGTCATTTAAATCCAGGGAAACTAAATAAAAAATTTATATAAATTGGTTTAATAGTCTATTGTAGTAGTTTACAAAGTTTAGGTAAAAATACTGATCTTAAAAAAATTGTATGAAACTAAAAGTACACTATTAAACTTAACATAATTCTACTGCCCTAACCTCTCCCCACCAACACACAAACAAGATATCAACAGTCTTCTCAAAATACAAATATTGCTTTAAATGCTTAGTATTTTAAAAATGTAAGATTATTTAGGGGGATGGGTGGGTTGGCAGGGAATCATATCAGAATAATTTCAATTTTCTTAAAATCTGAACATTTTTATGTTTAAGCTACCATGTAAAGAACATATAATTAATGCACATTAGCACAGTATACCTTTAAGATTGGGTTTTAGTAAATATTTACATGTTTTCATGTCCTAGATTTATAGCATTTCAAAATCATTTTTTAAAAAACCTTTTTTAATTATTAAAACAACTCACCTTCTCCAATTTTCTCTATTTTGGTATAATCTTCCATAGTTAATCAGCAGATTTGGTAGATCCTAAAATGAGAGGAAAAGCTGATTTGATCTCATGCCACTAACTCAAAAGGTGGTTTTAAGTTTTTAATGAGATAGAATATGTAAAGCATTTTCCAGTGTCTAGTGCAGTAGTAATTTTCCATAAATATTAGTTATGTTAAAACAACATTTACAAAGGAAAGGACTTCTGCAATAAGATTTTTCCACCTTTCTTAGCTCTTAAAATATTTGATTTACATATCTTAACAGCGTAATATTTAGCATCTTCCAAACTGACCCTCAAATTCAGCTATCCATCCCTCCCAAACAAAAAGCAGAAGTATCTTTTCTTTATGTAACACTTCTAAGGAGCACCAATGTGTGTCAGTTATACCCAAACATTTCCAAAAATAATGTTATTTGACTGAATTTGTACTTTTTTTAAGAAAATTCAGAAGGAAAAAATTTTAAAGACACAAATAGAGAGCTAATGTGACCACACTGCTCACCCATTAGCAAGATCGCTCAAATGTCAGTCGAAATGCTGACAAGGAGACATTCAAGACTTCCTCAGATGAGAAGTTTGCCAATGAAACATACCTTCAGAAGCCCAAAGCATCATACCTTGATTTTCTAACACACTCCTCACTGATAAGATCATATATAAAGGTCACTCTGAGTAATTGACACTTCAGTTCTATTTCTCACATTCATCTTCAATATCATTCCAGAAGTAGAGACAAATCTTTTCAAATGAACAAAACTGCACTACACTGGCTATGAGTGCCAATTTTTAATATTTTTAATTTTAACTTTACAAAACGGCAATAATTAGGACAATCACCTTTTCTACAATATCCAGATTTAATATGCTTAAAGAACAATAAAATTGTTGGGCTCACTTTGAACAATAACTTAATTTCAAAACTAGGTCTCATTAACTTCTCTCCATTTTCCTATTCTAACAATTTAAAATAAAAGATGCAGCTTTAAAATGCCTTTTGAATGCCTTCTGGGTCTCTGTACTACTAGCAACAGGAAGTAAAACACCAATAGTTTCATCTCCTATCCAGAGACCTCCAGGTCTTTAAAAGAAGCAAGACGTGCACATTGGTAACCCTAATATTAAACAAAAATTGAGGGATACTAAAACACGAATATACGTATCTCTCGGCAATTCTTAGCTTTCCACTTTGGGCCAACTGCATAGTATAGAACAGCCACGAAGCATAAAATAAAAACGAAAAAATTCAAATTCCCTCTGGTTCTATCGTTGGCCAAGTGTTCTTAAAAGCTCTGGGAGCACAAGGGTCTTGGGCACGGAGGGAAACCCGAGAAGGCCCACAAGTTAGTTCATCCGATCGGTTTCCGGGACGGACTGGCTTTGGGAACCGGCGTGGGTACCTGGCCCAGGTGCGGTCTGGCTTTCCACCCCGGAGGCTAGAGCAGAGCGCACGCGGGACAGGCCGGAGCCGCAAGGCCTAGGACGAAACCTGGCAAACCGCGTCGTCGAACCAATGCCAAGGGTTGGCTTCAACTAGGACCCGAAAAATCTCCTCAGCCAGGTCGACTGCCTCTTCGCGAGAACTGCCGACCGCGACCCCAGACTGCACCTCTGACGCCACGGCAGCCCCCGCCCTCCCCACAGTATGCCCGCCGGGTCTGGGCTCCCGCGAGCCTTCCCGGAAAGCCGGACCCCGGCGTCGCTCACACGCCCAGGCCCCGGGGCCCAGGTGAAGGCGCGGCCTAGCCTCCAGAGGCCCGGCCTGAGCCCGCACAGACCCCTGCTGTCCAGCCCCGCCACCTAATACCACCCGGTGCCTCAATACTCTTTCTCCGGGGCCTCCGAGCCGGCCCCCGCCGAGCAGACGCCCCGCAGGCATGACCCTGACCTCAGCAATTCTACCCGGCTTATTATCCCGCGACGAAAGCGGCGGCGGCTACCACGTCGGCGTCGCTCTTGCCTCAACTTCCAAGAGCCAGCTTTGAAGCTAAGTGCGAGCTGTTTCAAACTCACCGCGCTAAAGGGTCCGGGACCCACCAATCAGATAGTCCGTAGACTTTCAAAGGAGCCAATCGGAGCCCAGGGACGCTTGGGGCTGGGCTTTCCGGTGGCTAAAGCGCGAAAGAGAGTGGAAACGGCGGCTGGAGAAAAAGCAGGAGGGCGGGCGCTAACTGAGTCTGAGCGCAGGCGCTTTCTTTCATCGCAGGAGAGCGTCGTCCTACTGTTTCTGGTCGTCGGAAATCTACTGTTTCCTCTGGGTCGGGCTTTTCCCCTTCCAGTATAGGCACAATTAAAATTTACTGCACTCAAATATCTCATCACAACAGTGATACTATATTTACATTCAGATCCCATTACTTTCACTTCTAATACTTAAAGCTACTGTATATTTATGTTTTTCTAAGTGGGTGATTTTCTGGCTGGGCCAAAGAAGAACATTTCACACACATACATATATACTTTGTTTTTACCTTAATTTAAAAATTGTTAATGTTTTATTTGTTTAAAATTCTATTTATTTAAAAGTTAAAAACAAAATTTTGAACTTTTATATTTTAAAATACGTTCACATCAGAATGTTAGTTGTTTTTTAAATCACAAAATTTCACAATTCCGTGAGAGGAATTATACTTTAAATAATCCAGTATCAAAAACTCTCTTTCTCATTTCCTCCACCCTAACCTTAAGAGAGATGTCTGTGCTTGAATATCATTCTTTAAGTCTTTAAGAAAATAAGAGTAAAATAGAAGTGGTGATAAGAAGAATCCCCTAATAAGGGCTTCTCTTTGCACTACCCTTACTGGATGTAGGACGAAGACTGATTACCATGAACTCTACGAAACACATACTAGAAGACCCAGAGGGTGCTCGCTTGGGCAGCACAGTTGGTAAAATTGGAATGAGACAGAGAAATTAGCCTGGTCCCTGTGCAAGGATGACACAAATTGGTGAAGCATTCTGTATTAAAAAAAAAAAAAAGAGACCCAGATTAGGATAAAGAATGGAGCCAGTATATCACATGCATTTAAGTGTTTAGTACTTTTCACACGGTGAGCAATATATGTCATCTGGCACTATTTGTGGTATGAACGAATTGCCTTAAGAATTTTATGCTCCCAGGTGACAGTGAACATTTGGGATTCACACTGAAGGTATGGGGTTCTGAAACCTCTGCTTGAACCTAAGAACTTTCAAAACTTACTTTTAAAATCCCAAGTTCACATTTTAAATGAAAACTGACTACTCCAGAGAAGTGCTCTAGGGAAGAAGACTGTTCTCTGCCAGTTCAGGATACTGATTTTAATGAGTGCATATATAGATTTCTCTCTGGGAGGCCTCAGCAAGGCATTCATTTTATAGCATCTAAAAACAGCCAGTAATTCATTATATCCATTTTACATTCAACACAAAGAAGAACCACAAGCTTCCACAGCTGTGATGCTAGATTATTTCAATTTAACTCAATTATGTTTGTTTTTAAACTTTCAGGGGTTATTGTAAATTTGTGCTATCATCTTCGCAAATACAGTTTATTAATTCTTTGGGCCAACTTTAATTTTGTGTCTCTAAAGTAGTTTAGAGACACAAAATTAATCAGATACAATTCCTGCTGTAGGTGTTGGGGGTGGGAGAACACATGATTACTTAGAATTTTATTCTGGCATTTACGTTGTAACTTATGCTATAAAGTGAAATGAGAACATAAAGGGGCAAATTACTAATTCGAACAGACATTGGAGAAAGAATTGTGGGGTGGGGCTTCCAAACAGGAAATTCCATGAGGTAAGCTCTTAAAGTCTGCCCAAGGCATTCAGGGTGCCGCCATTGTGGGGTGTAGGGCGTCCCCGGCTGTTGTCCTAAGGGTTTGCACAGGAGAGGTGCAGAACTATTTTAGAACTATTCTCTAAGTGCTATGAAAAAAACAACAGAAGAGCAGAGGATGGAAAGGCATGTGCTACAAAAAATGTCATATTTATATTTTGGTTTACTCCATTTAGAAAAAAAAAGATCAGTTAGCGCTGCATACAAGCTTGTTTTGTTTTGTTTTTAGAAACAAACATTGCTGTGGACTGGATTAGGTCTCCCTCCACCCCAAATTCCTATATGGAAGCCCCAACCCTCACAGTGATAGTATTTAGAGATGGGGCCTTTGGGAGGTAATTTGGTTTAAATGTGATCATGAGGGTGAAGCCCCCACTATGGGATTAGTTCTCTTATTAGAAACCAGAGAATGGGGTCACTCTCTCCTCCTTGTGAGGACACAGCAGGAAGGCGCCATCTATAAATCCTGAAGTCTCACCAGAACCCACCATGTGGGCACCTTGGTCTCAGACTTCCAGCCTCCAGAACTGTGAGGAAATACATTTCTGATGTATAAGCCACCAGTTTACGATATTTTGTTATGACAGCAAGCTGACTGAAACGAGTATTTTTTCTGATAAAAAGATTAAGAAACATTTGCTTGTAAATACCTAAAATAGCCTGGAGGGAGATGCAACAAATTTTATCCAGTAGCAAAAAGAGGCTTTGGCTTCTTTCATCCATCCATCCATCCACCCATTTTTAGGCTAGGTAGTATAGTCACACGGTTCAAACTTCAAAAGCTACAACAGTCTCCCTCCCTACCTCTGTGCCCCAGGCACTCCTCCTCCAGGCACATTGTTATTTGCTGAAAAACTTACTCAAAAGGAGAAGACTGATCTCCCTTTACAAAATTCAGAAAGTAAAGTGGTTGAAAAAAGCAAGACATGAGTTTCCAGATCTTTCCATCACAGCTGAAAACATGGAACTATCACGGCCGTTCCTGAGGTAGGCATTTTTTAAATTATAAAAGTAATGTGGTTTTTTGTAAAATGTTCAAACAATTCTCTAATAAAAGTTTGTCATATATAACCTCCATGCTCCCACCCTCATTCCTCCAACTAAAGAGACAGAAAGAGAAATCACGGATAAGCTTTTGGCATCCATACTTCAAATCCACATGTGTCAACTTATCTCAATCTTTCACTGGAAATTCAGGAACCGGGCATGGGGTAGGAAGGAGAAATTCGTTCATCAACCAATGAGGATCAAAGACAACAAGTGAATAGATACGCGTCTTCCCAGACAGGTGGGGAACAAATGCTTACAGTGCAAGAAGTAAAGCCCGCTCTGTGCAGAACATGGTGGTTACTACGAGTAGCTGTGAGTGTGGTGGAGGGCAGAGGGGTCAGGCAAGGCTTCACAGCAGAAGTAGGTTCTAAACTGAGTCTTGAGGAATGAAGAGTTTGCCAAGCAGCCACATGCATGAAGGGAGATTTCTGGTCCATTGAGAAGAAATAATAAGGCATATTTGATGGACTGAAATGAATTTAGTATTCCTGGCACATAAATGGAGTTAGGGGGCTAGAGAAAGGATGAGAGAAATGATACTATGGAATTAGGCAATATCCATACCTGGGAGGGACTTTCAGCATCCTACTAAAGGATTTGGATGGAGGATGGAATTGGGAAAAAAAAATGTGAGTAGGGGGTAACATAGTCAGATGTGGGATTAGGAGGGAAAAGTCACTGAAGAGGAGATCTGAGGAGGGACAATAAAGTAGCATCAGAGCCAGGAGACCAGTGGAGGGCTCTGCATCTATCCCAACAGGGGTTGAACTAGAGGAGTGGTGGTTGATTTGAAGAGGAGGAAATGATGATGAGATATTTTGGGAGCTAGAATTATAAGACCCGAGAGAGGAGTGGATTGGGTGTGTTGACTAAGGGAGAAAGAATCATCAGGGATGACTAGGGTATATGTTTGACTATGGGCAGATGCCACTACAGTTCTGGACAGAGGCTGAGGGATACTTATGGCTGGGGGGTTGGGGGGTCGGGGGGAGTTGCGGGGGGGGAGTGCTGACTTGGGCATGTTGATTGTGAGGTACCAATATAATATCCACATGGCCACAGATGGCCAAAGGCAGATGTAGGTTCACGAGGCCTGAAGTATATACCATTTGGGGGCCCTTTTAAAGAAAAAGAATGCTAGATTCAGTGTGATAGGGAATATATGTTAAGAATAAGAAACTGTAAAATTACAAAATTTTCAAAGTTGAAAAGTACCATAAAATCACAGAATTCATAGAAAATTATATTTTTATTAATTGCCTGACATATCCTTATAATGCTTTTTGTCCTATGTTTTAGGGGAGGCAACAATTTTTGGAATCCATATTTTAAATGCTAATGAATCCTTTTGGCTCGCAAATTCTTTATCTTTGTCTCTTTATATGAAACACAATTTTGTAATATTTACTATGAAGAGAAAAAAGATAATTCAGTCTTCTTTTTAACATGGTTAATCCAAATTGTTTTTTTATGATTAATTATTTCAAAAAATTTGTTATGACTTCTTACCTCACTATTGATAACATCATGTAGATTTTTAGAATTTCTATCAAATTTGAGAAAACATTTATCAAGTTTCTTTCACATATGAACTGTTTGTGTGACTGCTCTAAGCTTATGCCCTCAAACACAGGTATTATGCTAAATTCTGATTGGCATGATTCTAAAGATTCCAGGTTCCAAAAATTGTCTGATGCATTTATAGTTGTTCATGCTGTCTTAATAAGTGCATTCCTGACACACAAGAAATTCAGTTTGGATGAGGTAACGATATAATTTTACACATCTGCTACCTGGGAGGATTTCCCTCAGGTTAGCTTCTCCTCTATTACCCACTACCTACTTCCAGTTCAGGTAAGATCTCTGACCCTACACCTTCATTTCCACACGCCAAGAGAATTCACTGAATGGGCAGAGGAGTATTTCCAGAAGCTGTTGCTATATGAGGTCTGCTGGCAATGACTTGGAAGTGCTGGGGATGAAGAACCAGAGAGCACTAATCCTCAACTAAATGTATCCTCTACTCAACTTCGTCTGAGTTGAATCCCCACAATGTTCTGGTCCCGCCAGTACCACTGGGCAGGTAGGGAAATGCAACTAGTGGGGAATTGAGCTGGAAAGAAACAACAGCCTTAAAGACCTGTGGCTAACCTACCTTATTTTATGCATTTTCCAAAAACCTGTGATTATGTGAACACCTGTCTCAGAGCCCTGGAAGGGGCCTGGGCTAAGGCAGGATCCTGACACTTAGGCTTCATGAGATTCATGGTGAGTCTAACTGTTAAACCGCAAACAATTTTAAACAAAATTGGAGCCAGAAGTGATCAGGGCTGTTGAGATGATCAGGATTATTGTTTTAGTTGAATCTCTGAGGTGTTTTTGATAATTTTTTTATGGACTCCTTAAATGGTACGATAATACTGCTTATGCCTAAAATAGACCCTTCTGCCAGAATGAAAAATTTACAGTGAGAAGTAATTCTTTAAATCTTTATCTTTGTAAAGTTGTCCCAGGGCAATGGATTATGGATCAGCAAGTTAAGGAATTAATATACAAGTTTATTTTTTAATGGTGTTAAATGAATGAAGTTCTAATTTAACTCAATAAACTGTCATTTAGAATGATACAGGCCTGGGGTTTCACCTGGAATATTCTGCTTCATTTTATTACTATAATTGACAGATTCCAAAGAGCAAACTACAATAACATGCTCCTACTTTTAAAATGATACAAATGAAACATAATTTACTCTTTCTTCAAAAATGAGACAGGCACTTTCAGGTATGACAGGAAATTCAACTCTTTCAGTGCTGCTCGCCAAATATTTGAGTATTTTCTGTTCACCCGGCATTATTTGGGGGCCACTAAAGATACAAAGATGAATTAGACTGTCTGTCCTTCTTGAGCTTGAGAGGAGGGGCCAAGATAAGAAAAATACATCAGATGATTACAGTTCTTTTAGGCTAACCAGTTAAATATTTTCCTTCAGCTGATAGTTTGAACCAAGTACTAAGAGAATACAAAGTAAAGTGATGTCATATCCAGATAAGACAAAAAGGGAAAGACATCTGCTGTTTCAACATTTGGTAACTATATGGAGCCCTTATTATGTCCCAAGTGCTGGCTTAAATAATGGGTATACAAACAAGAATCAGACCCAAGCCTGCCCTTCAAAGCTTCAGGATCCAGATGGGGAAACACATACAAGAAAAAAATTTTCAAAGAGGGAAGTAGACCATTTTATTCAACAAGACAAAACAAAAACTTCTTCCTACTCCAGGGACTCAAAATGAGAGGTAGGGCCCTCAACTCCATGGTCAACTAATCTTTGAGAAAGCAGGAAAGAATATTCAATGGAAAAAAGACAGTTTCTTCAACAAATGATGTTGTTAAAATTGGACAGCCACATGCAGAAGAATGAAACTGGGCCATATTTTTACACCATACACAAAAATAGACTCAAAATGGGATGAAAGACCTGAATGTGAAACAGGAATCCATCAAAATCCTAGAGAAGAACACAGGCAGCAACCTCTTCGACCTCAGCCCCAGCAACCTCTTGCTAGATACATCTCCAAAGGCAAGGGAAACAAAAGCAAAAATGAACTATTGGGACTTCATCAAGATAAAAAGCTTTTGCACAGAAAAGGAAACAGTCAACAAACCAAAAGACAAATGGCAGAATGGGAGAAGATATTTGCAAATGTCTTACCAGATAAAGGGCTAGTATCCAAAATCTACAAAGAACTTATCAAACTCAACACCTAAAGAACAAATAATCCAAACAAGAAATGGGCAGAAGACATGAACAGACATTTCTCCAAGGAAGACATACAAATGGCCAACAGACATATGAAGAAATGCTCAACATCACTCAGCATCAGGGAAATGCAAATCAAAACCGCAATGAGAGAGAATGTCACACTGGTCAGAATGGCTAACATTAACAAATCAGGAAGTGACAATGCTGGTGAGGATGCAGAGAAAGGGGAACATTCTTACACTGTTGGTGGGAATGCAAAATGGTGCAGCCACTCTGGAGAACAGTATGGAGATTCCGCAGAAAGTTAAAAATAGATCTACCCTAACGACTCAGCAATTGCACTACTAGGTACTTACCCAACGGATATAAACATAGTGATTTGAAGGGGCACCTGCACCCCATCAACAGATGAATGGATAAAGAAGATGTGGGTATATATATATAATAGAGAAGACAATTATCATATGATTTCACTCATATGTGGAATTTATGAAACAAAACGGAAGAGCATAGGGGTAGGGAGGGAAAATAAAACAAGACAAAATCAGAGACAAACCATAAGAGACTCGTAATCATAGGAAACAAACTGAGGGTTGCTGGAGGGAAAGGGAGTGGGGGGCTGGGGTAACTGTGTGATGGGCATTAAGGAGGGCACGTGATGTAATGAGCACTGAGTTTATATAAGACTGATGAATCACTGAACTCTACTTCTGAAACTAATAATACACTATAAGTTAATTAATTGAATTTAAATTAAAAAAAATTGTGGCCAAAAAAAAAAAAATGTGAGCAGGAGGAGAAAAATTGAAGCTGTGCTATCCCAGCAAAAAGCAGAGAATGGCTGTACCATCACAGTAGTTAAAAGTTCAGGATCCTTGGGGCACCCAGGTGGCTCAGTTGGTTAAGAGGCCAACTCCTGATTTCGTCTCAGGTCATGATCTCAGGGTGCTGAGATTGAGACCCCACAAGGCTCCCCCGCTCAGTGGGGAGTCAGAGCCTGCTTGAGATTCTCTCCCTCTGGCCTTCCCCCTGCTCATTCTCTCTCTCTAAAAAAAAAAAAAAAAGTTCAGGATCAAGACTGCGTGACCTCAAATCCTGTCAAATCCTTGTTCTCCCATTAATTTTTCTGTGGCTTTGAGCAAATCACTTTATTTCTTCGTGCCTCATTTACTCAAATGAAGATGTTAGTAGTACCTGGTTGTGTCTTTTTGAGTATAAAATGAGGTAATCCATCTAACATTTCCTTAGATCTATGCCTAACCCACAGTAGGCACTTCACACGTGTGATTTTTCCTTATCGTATTGATCACTGTCTCTCACGAAAATTGCGCTGGTGGTGAGTAGTGGGACAGAGACTTGAATACACTGCTGTGGGGTCAGTGGAGAGGGGGGGAAACTCTGGAGGAGGCAGATAAGGCTTCATTCATGCTGTGACCCTTGCTTTGGATCGGGAAGGAAAGCGGATGTTATCTGTTTAAATGGGAATCGAAGGAGAGGAGCCTGCCTGGAACATCTGGGAAGGAAACAGCAGATGCAACAGACAGCGCAGCGTCCAAGAGGCACCTGGTGTGCAGGGGGTTGACGAAGGCAGCTGGGTAAAGCTGAACAAAGGGTGCATTTGAACTAATTCTTGAAATATAAGCCCAGCTTTGGCAAAGAGAAATGGAAGAAGGATTTTTGTGGGAATGATTAGGTGGGAGACATTCTAGGCAGAAAGAGGAAAAACAGGGGGCAGGTTTGGAGAATATCCGGCAGTGGGATTTGGCTGGAGGGTAAAGTGGGATAGAAGGTAAAGAGACAGAAGAGGGGAAAGAAAGAAAGAGGTTTCAGAAGTCGCTGCAGGGAAGTTTACCTACAGCACTTCAAACAATCTAAAGGGAAGGACTAAAGGTTTTTTGGTTTGATCGAGCAGGGGAGTTGTAAGATCACATTTTGTATTTAAACAGATTAACCTGGCAGTATTACATAAAGAGGACGAGTGTGGGAAAGAGGGGTGCCAGCAGAAAGGTAATGCCCTCCAGGAGTTTATCATATCTAACGCTGGGACCACTCTATAAAGCTGAAATTTATAAATCTCTGTACACCTGGTGTATTAGTAATGCTGTAAGGATACGATGAGTATGATTCCACTAGAGGGTAGTAGAGACAAATTGGTAAAATAGATGAAGCCGCTCTCAGCCCTACCTGCTACAAACCAAGTATTTTTCTTCTTGTCTATATTTTGTATAGGTTGCAGCTTAATTCAGTTATCCCATGACTGAGAAAAATATGACAAGTACATTTAGTGGGTTGTAGCTCTAGACAAGTTAATAAATTCAACATATCCATTTTCAGAAGGCAATAAGGCTGAATTAGCCAGATCAGAAAACTAGCTGGCAGTTAGCCTTTTAACAATAACCATGATCTCATTATGGCCTTGAATGGAAACTCTCCTTTTAAATTGAATCCTGAACAGTACATCCAAGTCTCTTAATTGATCATGCTTTAAAAAAAAAAAAAAAAAGATGACAATGACGAAGACAAAAGTATGATTGGTAAAGTTAATTTCATATGTACTCTTGGTTAGGCAATTTAAGTTGAAAAAAGCATATCTTTGGTATATTCATTTTCAGATAAAGTCCTAAAATATATGCTGCTATATTTTATACACATATATACACACACACTTCCTTTTGGAAAGTAATACAGCAATGAAGAGCCATAATGCCCGTACTTGGGTCATGATCCCAGGGTCCCGCATTGGGCTCACTGCTCTGCTGGGAGCCTGCTTCTTCCTCTCCCACTCCCCCTGCTTGTGTTCCCTGTCTTGCCTGCTGTCTCTCTGTCAAATAAATAAATAAAATCCTAAAAAAAATAAAGTATGGTATTTCCCTTGATCAGATGCCACACACTCAGACACATACACTGCGATTGCAAGTTTATAAGAGCATGAACTTACACTAGAAGGAAATAGACACAAATGCTCTCTTAGGGTAATGGGATGTGTGGTCATTTAAAAACATTGCCGTTCAACTAGTTTTGTGCTGTTTTTACAATGATCACTCACCAAAAGGGAAGAATATGCTGCCACTATCATTTTACTTATAATTTCAAGGTACTGTCATTTAACTAACACTTTTCAAAGCTTCACAATGTAAAGATCACTACATATTAAACCTTTAAGCAGAATAACTCTCTTCAATTACCTTTAAAAAAAGAGAGAGAGAAAGAAAGAAGGAGGGAGGAGGAAGAAAGTAGGAATTAAAATGAGACTTCTAGAATATACCTGCTATTGTATCTACAAAAAAATATCTCTGGAGTAAAATATAGTATTTTAAAAGATTTGTGAATACCTTCCTCAATAGCTTAAGGAAAGGAATACAAAGAGGCTACCAGAGCAAACAGAAATTTAAAATGGAATTTGTCCAATACCATATGATTTCACGCATGTATGGAATTTAAGAAACAAAACAGATGAACGTAGGTGAAGGGAAGGAAAAATAAAACTGGATAAAAACAGAGAGGGAGACAAACCATAAGAGACTCTAAACTCTAGGAAACAAACTGAGGGTGGCTGGAGAAGAGGCAGGTGAGGGGATGAGGTAACTGGGTGATGGGCATTAAGGAGGGCACTTGATGTAATGAGCACTGGGTGTTGTATGCAACTGATGAATCACTAAATTCTACCCCTGAAACTAATAATACACTATATGTTAACTAACTTGAATTAAATAAAAATAAATAAATAAAATGGAATTTCTCTGAATTTCAATATCAGATAGACAAGTCCTGGTGTAGGAGCAGAAGCTTTGTAGACTTGTTGAGTCATGAAAATGTCTAAGTTCAACATCCTCTTCCATCTTTAAAAACATAAGCTCCAAAACTAAAAATAACCTCATCTTCATTTTAACGGCTTCTAAATACTTGTAATGGCAACAATCATAGAATTTATAAATAGTAAATGGGTAGAGCTGATGGAGACTTAGAGATCATCTAATGAGAAATGATCAGAGTGTTAAGAAGATACGATGTTTACACTGACCAATTTTCAGAGTTTCACATACTTATTTATTTAAGTTCCTGATACTAAACAATGTAACTTTGTCAGTATGTAGGAAATACACATACGTATATATATTAAAATATGCGTGTGTGTGTAGATCAATAGATCAAGTAAATTAATTTAAATGTCTCAGTATGGTAACAATAGCTAACTTTTACAACATTCAGTCATCCATGAGCTGTGCTAAGAACTTTAAATGGACTATCTTTAAAGATGGAACAATCCTGCTGATACAGATTCTGCTTCAGATGAGGAAACTGAGTCCTAGAGAGATTAATGTTTGCCCAGTCTCAGACAGCTAATAAGAGGTAGAATGGAGACTTGAACCCAAGGATTTTCTGAACCCAAAGCACAGCTCCCCTAGCGCTGTGCAATCTTCCACTTAGACGCAATAAAACAAATATACACTCTAAGATGATAAATTATTGGAAATATTATTAACACTAATTTTGTTTAATAGAAGTTATATATTTAGTCTTCTCATACTGTGTATCTTCATGATAATTTCGTCCTCACTAGTGTCTCCTTAAAGAACAGTAGAAGTGTATCATTTTCTTTAAATAAGAATGTGATTAAACAAGGTTGAATCATTGGTTAATGGTAGAGTATTTAAAATAGTTGTTCATTATTCTTGGAACACCACAATTATTAGCTTCAGATGAAAGGGATGAAAAAAATCGAGAGCTCATTCTCAAATAGCTTTAGGTCCAGCTTTTCTCCCATCACTAGAATTTTCCACTCAAAGTACACGGTTATTTTCAGTGTTTCCAGGGCAGCAGGCTGGTGGTGACTTATGAACACAGAAGTGGAATAATGTAATGCTTGGTTCATGACACAGTCTCATCACTGGTGCATTTATGATCCTCTTTATTCATATAATTATTAATTTATAGTAATAATGTAATAAGCATCCATGAGACTATAACCCAACATTAAAACCGGGACCTTAACAGTCCTCTACACGCATGTGATCCTCTTTGCACGGTCATCTTATTCTGTCCAGCCCCAGGTAACTGCCATCCTTAATCATCATTTCCTTTGCTGGTATTTTTTTTTTTTTAAAGATTTCATTTATTTATTTAACAGAGATAGAGACAGCCAGCGAGAGAGGGAACACAAGCAGGGGGAATGGGAGAGGAAGGAGCAGGCTCACAGCAGAGGAGCCTGATGTGGGGCTTGAACCCAGAACGCCGGGATCACGCCCTGAGCCGAAGGCTGACGCCCAACCGCTGTGCCACCCAGGCGCCCCCCTTTGCTGGTATTTTTATTTGGTTTTGTCTTATCTATACGGTGTCAAAGAGTGTGTATATGTGCTTCCCCTCAACTTTTTATTTAAAATTTTTAAACCTACAATGAAGTTGAGAGTAATAATAATAAAACCTGTATACCCTTCTCTGAGATTCATCAATTATTATTATTTTGCCAAATCTGCTTTATCTTATCTTCCCCCTCTTACTGAATTATTTATTCTCAAGTAAATTACAGACACCATGACTTTACCCCAAATGCTTCACCATGCATCTCTTAAGAATGACGTTTCCTATATAACCAAAACACTACTCTGACATCTAAAGAAAGTAACACTAATTCCATAATACTTTCTAATATTCTATATGCTTTTAAATATCTATAATTTCCCCCAAAATGTCTTTTGAAGATTTAAAAAAAAACCCTGAAATCCAATCAAGACATGGGAATTGTATTTATGTCTCTTTAGTCTGTTTGAACACTGCCTTTGGTTTACTTTTTTTTATTATTTAAATTCAATTTAATTCACATATATTGTATTATTAGTTTTGGAGGTAGACTTTAATGATTCAACAGTTGCATACAACATCTAGCACTCGTTACTTCAAGTACCTTCCTTAATGCCCATCACCCAGTTACTCCACCCCTCCATCCCCCTACCCCCCTACCCCTCAGCAACCCTCAGTTCCCTATCATTAAGAGTCTCTGATGGTTTGCCTCCCTCTCTGTTTTCCTCTGATTTTATTTTCCCTTCCCTTCTCCTATGTTCATCTGTTTCTCAAATTCCCACATTCGAGTGAAATCATATGGTATTTGTATTTCTCTGTCTGACTTATTTCACTTAGCATAATACCCTCTAGTTCCATTCATGTCATTGCAAATGGCAAGATTTCATTCTTTTTTTTTTTTTTTAAAGATTTTATTTATTTATTCGACAGAGAGAGACAGCCAGCGAGAGAGGGAACACAAGCAGGGGGAGTGGGAGAGGAAGAAGCAGGCTCATAGAAGAGGAGCCTGATGTGGGGCTCGATCCCGGAACACCGGGATCACGCCCTGAGCCGAAGGCAGACGCTTAACCACTGTGCCACCCAGGCGCCCCAAGATTTCATTCTTTTGATGGCTGAGTAATATTCCATTGTATGTATATACCACAACTTCTTATCCATTCATCTGTCAATGGACATCTGGGCACTTTCCATATTGTTTTATTTTGTTTTTGATGATATTATTTGTAAGCCAGTTGTCCTGAGACAGTGTCCACATGATACATCTGATAGTTTCTTCATGGTGTCATTTACCTTGTTCCAATATTCCCTGTATTATATAAAGTCTCTTCTGTACCTGGCAGTTAGATCTAGAAGCTTGATTAAATTAAGGGTAAACACTTTTGGAAGGATACTTCCTAATGAAGTTGTGCGCTTCACGTTGTATCATGTCAAGAGGGACATGATGTAGGTTGCTCACTTCACGTCAGTGGTAACTTTTAGCTTTTTCCATTTTAAAGGTATGTCCACAGATTCTTTGATAGTCTTCCACTCATGAGATAGATCTTTATTCCCCACCCCAGCTGCCATGGCATGGGAACCCTCAGGCCACGGCTGGAACACTGAAGTCCTGCTAGTAAGTGAGCTTGGAGGTGCATTCTCTGTCAGGATTTGGTTATTAAGTTATATTTTTCAAGGACTTTGTTTACTGCGTCCAATTTTCCAATCTGTTGGCATAGGTGATAATAGTGTTCTGTTATGATATTTTATATCTCCAATATTTCTACAAATTGTTCTAATTCACAGTACTATTTGTGATTTCTCTCTTTTTTCCTTTGGTTCGATCTTGTCAGATGTTTATCTATTTCACTTGTTTTTGAAGAACTGAAGTTAGGCTTTAACATTCTTTTCTTTCTCTCTTTCTTTTTTTTTTTTTTTTTTGTAATCTCTACACCCAATGTGGCCCAAACTCATGACACCGAGATTAAGAGTCACCTACTCTACCAACTGAGCCAGCCAGGTGGCCCTTTATTAATCTTTGTTTTATACTTTGATTTCTGTTCTTATTTATATTACTTCTTTCTTCCTAACTCATTAACTTCTGGTGCCTGGTCTTTCTAATACAAGTATTAATATCTAAAATGTCCCTCAGGGGCGCCTGGCTGGCTCAGTCAGGTAAACATCTGACTTCAGCTCAGGTCTTGATCTTGGGGTCCTGGGATCAAGCCCCGAGTTGGAGTTCAGCTCACTACTCAGCGGGGAGTCTGCTTCTCCCTCTCCCCTCACTTGTGCTCTCTCTCTCAAAGAAATAAATAAAGTCTTTTAAAAAAATAAGTAAAAAATAAAATGTCCCTCATATGTACAACTGAAACTAATATAATACTGTACATTAATTATACTAAAATTAAAAAGCAAAGCAAAACAAAACAGTCTCCCCTGATAGTATCATTATTTCTGTATCCTATAAGCTTCAATGTATAGTGTTTTAACTTTTTGAACATATGGAATACAGTAAAAATAACTGTTTAAATGTCACTGTCTGCTAACTCTAATATCTGTGTCTGTCCTACTTTGTTTTCAGTTCACTTTTTTCCTTCAATATTGGTTGTATTTTCCTATTTCTTTGCATGCTTGGTAATTTTTTACTGTGTCAGACATTACGAATTTTACATTGCTGGGGGCTCGATACTTTTGTATTTCTATAAATATTTCTGAGCTTTGCTCTAGGCTTCAGATAAGTTCCTTGGAAACAGTTTGATCCTCTCCAGGGCTGCTTTTATGATTTGTTCGGCCAGACCAGAGTGTTTAGTCTGGGGCTAATTATTTCCCACTACTGTGGCAAGGTCCTTCTGAGTACTCTTCCTGTTGTCACAGAAACTGTGAGGTTTTCTAGTCTGGCAGGGCCTGGGTGAGCACTTTTTAATCCTTTGATCCTTTAGAGAGGTTGTGTTAGGGTTCTCCAGAGAGACAGAACTAATAGGCTGTATATATGTATTATTGTACACAATAATAATACAATTATATAATATGGAGTAATAATACAATAATAATAGAACCAATAGGACGTATATATGTTCTATGATATGTATTATTATTGTCAAGAAGTATAACTGTATTATTTAATCATGTTTTTATATTATGTAATTATATTATTAATATAAGGAATGGAGCATGATTATGGAGGCTGAGGAACCTCCAGATGTGTAGTCAGCAAGCTGGAGACCCAGGAGATCCAATGGTGTAAATTCCAGTCTGAAATCTGGCAAGCTCAAGACGTAAGAAGAGCCAGTATTTCAATTTGAGTCTGAAGGTAGGAGAAGACCAATGTCCCAGCTTGAAGGCAGTCAAATGAAAGAAATTCCTCTTTGGGGAGGGTCAGCCTTTTGTTCTATTCAGGCCTTCAGCAACTGATTAGGCGAGGCCCACCCACACTGCAGAGGGCAATCTGCTTTATTCTGTCTACAGATTCAAATGTGATTCTCACCCAGCAACACCCTCATGGACACACTCAGAATAACGTTTGACCCAATACTGGGCACCCTGTGGCCCCGTCAAGTTAACACATCAGGTTAAGCATCACAGTGGTTCTTGTCCTGCCCTTTTATAGGTTCCACACATGCATGTGCTGTCAATACTCTCCTGAATCCTTGAGGGAGACCGTCTGCAGATTTCCAGGGTTCTCTGTGCATGTCTCTCTGCCGAGGCTTCTGTCCTGGAAATGTCAGCTGTGTTGCTCTGACTCCCGGAACTTGCAGCTTTGCTTCTATGATTCAGCGAGTCTCCCAGTCTCCACCTGTGTTTCCCCTCCCTGCACCACAGACTAGAAACTCTCAAGGCAGCAGACTGGAGCAGTCGCTGAGTTCATCCCATTTGATTCCAATATCGCATGGATCACTGTCCTAAATTGCCTGATGGCCAGAGTTTTAAACACTGTTGTTTCATATATTTTATTTGTTTTATTATTTTTTGGTGTTTTAGGTGAGAGGATAAATTCAGGACCTGTTACTCCAGGCTGCCACGAAGAGGCCCCTACAATGTTCTAGTTCTTATTTTGAAATTTCCAGTGTGATTCTTCTCTTTAATCCAGGTTTATCGAAGAGTAGCTTTTTAAAATTTTATATATGTGAGGACTTTTTTTTTTTTTATCATTTTCAAGGTAAATTTTTTAACAAAACAGAAAACCTGTTTTTAAATGATATTTGATCTTTGAAATTTGTTGATGTTTGCTTTATTGGCTTGGTACAGGACAAATTTTTGTAAATGTACCATGTGAATTAGAGGAAGCGGGGTATTCTCTAATCTTAGATATAGATTTATATATACATTCATAAAATTTGGGCTCATTAATGGTGTTTTTTTCTGACTTTTTAATCACTGTTGAATTTTTGACAGCCACATCTATCAGTGGTTGAGATAAGTGTGTTGAAATCTTTCAATATCATAGTTGGATTTATCAATTTCTACCTGTAATTCTATCAAATTTTGTTTTATCTTATTTGAGGATATTTTATTATGTACTTACATATTTACTTATACTACACCTTGGCTAATTGAAACTTTCATCATTATATAGTAACCATACTTTTTTCCTAACAATGCTTTTGCTCTTAAACTGTCTGGTGGAAGTTTTATGTGAGAAATACATACATGTACTGTAAAATTTTCTACTGGCCACATTGAAAGGACAGAAAGAAAAAAAGGAAAAAGAAAAACAAAGATAAAAATAAATAAATAAAAAAGTAAAAAAAAAACCCAGGTGAAATCAATTTTATTTAATTTATTTTTTTCCCATTCCCTCAGGAAATTGCTTGGCAGTTGATATCAATTTTAATAATACATTTATTTAACCCAGTATATTAAAAATGTTATCAATTTAACATATAATAGAAATAATTATCAGTGAGATATCATACATTTCTCACTTTTCGTGATAAGTCTTTGAAATCTGGTGTGTATAGAACACTGATGGAACGTCTCAATTCAGACTAACCACATTTCAAGCACTCAGGAGCTATATATGGCTAGTGCCTACCATATTGGAAAATGCAGGTCTACATCAGAGTACCAGCTTACATTTGGTTAATATTTGTCTGTAGCTTCTTTTTTCATCTTTCACTTTGAAACATTCTGTATTCATGAGCCCTGTGTCCTTGTAAAAGCCATTTGCATTGTTTTATGGAGTTTAAAATATATGTAAAATCTGGCATTTAAACTACTTTGAAATCAGGATTCACCTCACAATCAATGGAACATCAACAATCTCTGTCATACAGGTGGTATTTGCACCATAGTTGTCACCGTCTGAACATGCACAAGCATCAAAAGTACCTGTATCTCGGCACCTGGCTGGCTCAGCTGGTGAAGTGTGGAACTCTTGATCTTGGGGTTGTGAGTTCAAGCCCCACATTGGGCCTAGAGCTCACTTTAAAAAAAAAAAAAGTGCTCCTATCAAAACTTGAAGACTGGATGTCAGTGGCTCAGAATCAAATTCCAAGAGAGCATAGTGGGACTCTCTTTTAGCCCCTAAGAACCCTATGGTCGTGGAAAGGAGTGGAGAAAGTGTGAATCAGACATGTTTGGCAATATTCACAAAATAAGGGTGAACAAAATAGACTACTCTATGTAATTGTGAAGCTGTCCAAAGAGCCCAAAACCATGGCTTTCAGTTCTTTTTTGGATTATTTTAGGAAGTACTGAGTCACCAACGCTCTTGATGGCACAAACCATAATATTGTATGGATACTGACAAATGGAAAGGTGATTCATGAGGGTTTGGTGAATGTGATGAAATTTTAGAAGCACTTTAATCAATTTATTTTGCTTCTATTTTACTTTTTATATGCACATAATAGTTATGTATGATAAATTACACGTCTAAAGAAATCTAAAGAGCTCCTTAAATTAGCATAAAATAAAGTCTAAGTGATTGGGAAGCTTTTGTCCTAATTTAATTGATAGCATTTCTTCTCTTTTACTCAGATTTACAAAATATAATATACCTTATGGATTCGATGGCATGTTATAGTTGATTAAACAAGGTTTCTAGATTTCAGTTTTGTTTTTATGCAATATGATGACTTCTTGTAACTGCCAAGTTCTGTTCACTTACATTTATTGTAATTATTAATTATTAAAATGATCTGTTTCTATAATTGCAATTGTGAAATAATATCTACCCCCTTTTTCTGTGCTTCTTTTAACCCTCTCATTATGTATCTTGCCATTTTGGCATGTTCTCACATGTCTTTAATATCTAGAATATCAAATTTGGGGTATTTACGGATGCTCTCTCTCTTGCCATCCCTACCATATAGATATTATGGTGGGCAGAATAATGGCCTCCCAAAGATGTCCGCATCCTAAGTCTTGAAACCCGTGAATGTGTTTTGCCCTTACGTGGCACAAAGGACTGTGCAAAGGTGATTAAGTTTAAGGACCTTGAGATGGGGAGATAATCCTGGATTGTCCAGGTTGGTTCAATCTAATCAACTATCCTTAACAAATGTCCTTAAAAGTGGAAGAAGGAGTCAGAGAGAGGAAAATACGACTATCCGGAAGGATGGTTAGAGAGATACAAGGTTGCTGGCTTTGAAGATGGTCTATAAGCCAAGGAATACAGTAGCAGCTTCTAGAATCTGGAAAAGGCAAGGAAACGGATTCTCTTCTAGAGCCTCCAGAAAGAAATGCAGCCTTGCTCACGCCTTGATTTCATCCCAGGGAAACATGTGTACTGTTAACCTACAGAGCTGTAAGATACTAAATTTAAGTTATTTTAAGCCACTATATTTGTGCTAATTTGTTACAGTAACAAGAGAAAACTAATACAGATATTTTAAGGTAAACACAAACTTTACCAAATATTTGAAGATCTTTGTATATTTCATACTTTTTAGACTTGTTTCCTTTTATTTGTACTTTATTTAAAACTGTTTTCAAGGGTGGGTCTTTGTGTTGTAAATATTCTGAGGCCTTAAACATCTGTGAAACTTTTTACCAAGCCCTTATATTTAGCTGTTAAAAAATTCTAGATCCTTAATCTTTTTTCCTTTTTAAAAATATATATATTTACTCTTTCTGCAGGCTTTAGAATTTCTTTTTAGTGTGAAATTGTAAAAGTTCACATAGATCCAGGTGAAGTTTTTTTTTTTTCTTATTTTGGGGCTTAATGGGCTTTTTGACTCTAGGTCTTTCAACCTTCTTTAATTTGAAGATTCTGTCTCCATTATTTCTTCAAATTTTACTCCTTCTTATTTCTATTTTTCTCTATTTTGATGACAGTTTGTACCCATATGTTAGTAATTATATGCTTTCTTTTTTTTCAGACTTTTATTTTATTTTTTTAATTTTTAAGTAATCTCTACACCCAGCGTGGGGCTCGAACTCACAACAGTAAGATCATGAGTTGCCTCCACTAATGGAGCCAGCTAGGCATCCGATTATATTTTTTCATATCATCTGGCTTTATTTTTATATTTTCTTTTGCTTTTTTCTTCTTCTCCTTTGTTGAGAATTCGTCAATATGATCTTCCCATATGCTACTTTCCTCAGCTGGATCCTCTTAATGTTTATCCCATCTAGTATGTTATTTATCCCATCTATTGTATTTCTCTTCACAATTTTTTTGCACTTGTTTTTCTTTTTAAAATAGTTTTTTTTTACACTGTTATTTTTTCCCTCTTTTTTTGTGTATGTTTTAGAGACTTATTTTAAATTCTTTGTTGTTCTAACACAGGCTTCTAAGGAAATCTGTAATCACTTGTTATTTTTCTTTCTAAATAGGTATCTGGTTATTTTAGCCTTTGAGCTCCTACTCTCCTGGAAGTACTTCCTGCTTCACGTGCTGGGAAATGCCAAAGTCCATCCCTGGCTGGATGGACTGGGAGGTGGGATCAGCCCCAGGGTAGAGAGCCCAGGCACCAGAACGTCACAATGAATTATTTCTCTCTCCATGAAAGGCAGAGTGAATCTGCTTTCAAGGGAAGTACTCCTTAGCCTGGGTAATTGAGTCTGGGGAGTGTCAAGGGGGAGTAGCGGGGAAGCGACCGCTCCAGAAAGGTTGGTTCCCACTGTTTGCTCTGCTCTCCACCTGCAGAGCTCTTGTGTCCAGCATCCCCCCACAGTGTCGTCGTGACTTCTACTTGTTTAGTGTAAGGTGGCAAGAATGGATGACGAGAATACAGACTATGTAAGCCTGGACAGAGACTGTTTATCTCTGAATCCACAGGCATAGGACGGGGTTAACACATGGTAAGTGGCCAATAAATAATTTTGTAGGGAAATAGTGATAAATTGGATCAGAGTGGAGCAAGGAGGGTATTTACATATTGATTACAAATACATATTGGCTATCTAACAAAGAGTGAAGATAGGAAGTAAGTCTACAAGGAATTTGAAAAAAAATATTAGGTTCATTAGGTTATTTTACAGAAACAAATTATTTGGTTTGTTATTCATACACACAGAAAAGTCAGACAAAAAGTACTTATTTACTAAACATATACATAATTTTATGTGACCTCTATGAGGCATTCGATGCTGTTGGCAAAACTTTCTTTTGAAACTGTCTTAAAAGATGCATCCTTCCCAACACCAGCCTCCTTGTGGTGAGTGGTTTTCCTCTTACCCAGTGGTTTCTGCTTCCGCATGTCTTTCATTGGCTGATTTCATTCTCTCCCTCATGGTTCCCAGGACTTTATCCTAGGCACTCTCTTCTCACTCTATTTTCTTTCCTTGTGTGGTCTCGTTGAACCCCAAGGTCACAGCTCCCCCCTATCTAATGGTGCATATTTCTAATCCTCACCTGTCCTCTGAGCTCAGGCTTATAGCTTCTGGATGTCTCCACCTGGTCCTCCTAACTGGCATCTTAATCTCAGCTACCTTCAGACCAAGTACAGTTTCTCCATTTCCACCCACTCCGGAAGTTTCAATGTTGATCCTGACATTTTCCTCCCCAGCCACACCTAATTCAACATGTCCATTTTACTTTTCCTTCATTTCCATTGTTGGTCCTACTTTTAGTTTGGGTGCTCATCAGTTGTGAAGTCTACCATTTCAGTAAATGCCTAGCTGGTCGTCCCCCTCCAGTCTCTTGTCAACCTCCACAGCCATGTGATGACTTGCCTTAAGATCATTCAGGAGCTCTCCGTCACAGAGATAATAAAGCCTCAGCCAATGAGCCCACTACTCCACTTTCGTCACAATATAGTCCCGGTCTAGCTGGTCTATCACATCTCCTGATATCCCCCATGCTCTACTCTGTGGTCCTGGAGGTTCAAAGAAATTGCGATTCTTCAAAACACAACGTATTGCATTCTCTCTATCTGCAATGTCTACCTGCTTTGTTGACACTTTGTTGAGTGAGAAGGCTCAGCCAACGGAATGGCTGAGAAGAGGAGAAAGGCCTCAGGTTTAGCTGGTAGAAATGGAAGCAATACATTCAGTAATTTCAAGAAAACGGAAGGTCATCCAGAAATGAGAGAGAGAGAGAGAGAGAGAGAGAGAGATAACAGCTAGAAGGTGGGAGCCAAGGAGAGGAAATAGAGCTATTAGTTCAAGTTTCATTGTCTATTATCCAATTCTTGTTGACCTAACAATGGGCTCATCATCTAATGGTAATTGTACCATAATGAGAAAATCTACATGCAAATGAAATAAACAGTAATTAGGGATCTTGAACTAGTTACCATTTCTTGGAAGCAAGTCAGGAGATGATTTTGGGAGGGTTCTGTGCTGTAAACAAAGAATGAAGTCACGGAGGAGAAGAAAATGGTTTATGTATATACAGGATTAACTTGATCCTGTGCTTGGGAGAGCTTTCTGGTATCATACACCTGTGTTTTCCCTACTATTTTCGGTCGGAGTCAGTGTAAACTCATAAAGCATGTCGATGTAAATGTCTCTCATAGTCTAATCGCATATTTCTGTTTGGAAGGAAATCCCAGGAACCAAGAACCTAGACGGGGAAATGGTAGACACTCACTGTCCAGCATGGATTTGGAACAGTCCAGGCAGTTTGCTCACTGACTTGCTCTTCCCATCCTTCCATTTCTCAGTAAGGAGAGGATAGTGGGGGTGGAGAGGACAGGGTCAAATTTATCCAAACCTATCCTGGGGATCAGAACAGGGAGCCAATGTATAAGAAACTTGTTTAAATGATATCTCCCCAAAATGTAATCTGTGCTACTATTTTAAAAAGAAAGCTGGAGAGAAGGAAGGAAAAAGAAAGAAAAAGTTTTTTATGTATGAAAATGATATCATCTCCAAAGGAAAAAAATGCAGAACATTGAGTATACTATGCTAGCTTTTGTTTTAGAAATGGGAAAAATATGAATATATATGGAGAATTTGCTAATGTTCGCATAACAACACTAAAAATTTACATAATAACCTAATTAAAATGGTTTCCTATAATGGAAGGAAATGGGAAACAAGATGAATGGATTCAGAGTGTTAGGAAGATATCTTAATTATGGTTTATTTATATTGTTCTGACATTCAAAAATGAAAATATTTTATCTATTGAAAAATAAAATAAGTTTAGTTGTTGTTGTATATTTGCTACCCTCTAGAAATAAATCAGAAAGAAATGATCAGACAATTGACTATCAGACAACTCAGGAAGAAGGATGCTGGAGAGAGAGAGGGAAATGTTCATTTCAGTGTTGTTTCTAATAGAACAAAGGAAAATAACTCAGACGAGTATCTGAATACATTAGTATGCAATTATACATTGAACACATGGAACTGTTAGTGGTTATGATGTAAATACATATTTATGGACAGTACCAGTGGGAAAATAGTATGTATAGTACGATCTCTATATGTGGAAATAAAACATTGTAGAATGATATGCACCAAAATGTTCATTTGATTTTAGTTTAAACTTTGTGTTCTAATGTGGTGAAGTGATGAGGTTTTTTTATATATATTAAATAAATAAACATTTTTAAAAAATCACCTCTCACTGTCCCTCTCTCTGGTTAAGTAGGATGTCCTTCCATATTTTATACTACTGAAGTCATGGCAGTAGCAGAAGCACTGACATTGACTATTTACAATATTTACAATTTACAATAAAAACAACGCCCCGAGCATCGTTGTAAGTACTTTAGAAGGATTAGTTGATACTCAGAACCCCAGTATGAGGCAGGAGTTATTATGCTTCCATTCTACAGGTAAGGCTCCCGAGGCTTGGTCGAGCACGTACCCCGCCAGGCCACGTGGACACTAATCAGTGGTGAGGGTCTAGAACCCGCACACTCTGAGTCTGGAGCTTCTGACTCAATCATCTCCTGCACACCTTTACTGGGTTTTATCTCACTTTGCTATGACTGCACGGTCTTGGCACCCTTGACACTCTCTTTAATCTTCGGTTGCCTGCAAAGTAGCTCAGCCCCTGGCTTTTAACACACACCAAATGTTTATTGGGTGAATGAATGAATTTATTTTAAGCTGGTGTAGTTGTTCAACTGTAGCAACTCCCTGGGTATTATCTCCTGTGGCAGTTTTATTTATTTATTTATTTATTTATTTATTTATTTATTT
>NW_024426885.1:62984957-63066029 GCF_017311325.1 Ursus maritimus
TTTATTTATTTATTTATTTATTTATTTATTTATTTATTTTTATAATGATTTTTTATTATATTATGTTAGCCACCATACAGTACATCCCCGGTCCTGTGGCAGTTTTAAATCATGTTGGTTGATTCCCTCCGATACTGCTACTGTGAATTCTATGCTTTTGATAGTTATGCGTTCCCTGTACTGTAGAGCAGAGGAAAGATTGTTATTGTATCACCAAGCCTGTCAAGAAAAATTTAGAAAATGTGTATTGGTACCCAGTACGTAGCAGGATCTGTCCTAGGCACCAGCTTATGAAGATAATAAGAAAGACAGGTGTAAGGACCTCATAAGCTGTGGCAAAAGGCAGGGGAGAGGTGTCCCCAGTCATTACACCTTTACAATGGAGATGTAGGGATACACAAGTCGCCAGGGAGCTGAGAGGGAGAGCCACTCCCTCCAACCGAGAGTGGAGCATCCTGGAAGACTTCCCAGAGGAGGTGGCAGTGACCAAGCTGAGTTTTAAAGGATAGGTAAGAATGGAGCTAGCAGAAAGTGGTGGGCAGAAGGAGAGTAAACCAGGCAATACTTTAAGGAGCTTGATGTCAAGGCAACCCCTTTACAATTTTAAGAAAAGACTTCCCTGCTAAGAATCCTAATAATTTATATGTGGATGGATCAATGAAAGTAGTCAGGAGAATGGGGATTTAGAAATTGTGTGTAGGAGCACCTGGGTTGCTCAGTCGGTTAAGCATCTGACTCTTGATTTCAGCTCAGGTCCTGATCTCTGGGTGGTGAAATGGAGCCGGAGCCCCATGTCTGGCTCCCTGCTAAGCGTGGAGCCTGCTTAAGGCTCCTCCCTCTCCAGGTACCTGGGTGGCTCAGTCGTTTAAGCACCTGCCTTCAGCTCAGGTCATGATCCCAGGGCTCCCTATTCAGCAGGCAGTTGGCTTCTTCCTCTCCCTCTGCCCACCCCCACCCCACTCAGGCTCTCTCTCTCAAATAAAGAAATAAAATCTTAAAAAAAAAAAAAGGATCCTCTCTCTTTTCTCTCTCCCTCTTCAACCCCCCCCCCCCGCAGTGGCCCCTGCTTGCATAATCTCTCTCTCTAAAAAAAAGAAAGAAATGTGTGTAAGAAGAAGTGTATGCGTATGCACACACAGGCAAGCCTGCGTGGTTGTGTAAGATCAGAGAAAAAAGGAATAGTTCCATTTAGTAGAAAATTAAATCTTATTTCAGATCACTTCTTTGTTTTCTGACATTCTTAACAGTAATTGCATTAATTGCGACGAGGCCGTTCCCCTCTGTGCTGGCTTAGGCACATGAATTCCTTTTCCTGACTTCAGTAGACTTGTGCAGAGCCAGAGAAATTTCCTCATTATTACTCATTACTCAGTGACCAGGAAAAAATTAACAAGCTTCAAACTATGTCTATTTTCTATCCAGAGAGAATTTTATCCCTTGTGATTTTATCAGACCAAATAAATATATAACCAAGTATATTCACGACATTTCTTCTTTCCAATTCTAAAAACTTCTTTAAAAACAAGGGAAGTAAGTAGTCTCATCCTTCATGGTACCCAGAGGTCCTGAGGCCAAAGCGAAATTTCCACCAAGAGCTTTAATAGGTGACAAGGTGGGGAAACAGGAACAAATGTCCTGAGACAAGACTGTCAAATCTAGTCTTCTAGTCAAATCACTCAATTAAAAAAAAAAAAAAAAACACAAAAACCTACAACTGCTGTAATTACAGTTTACGTATTGAAAACCATTCCCCAAATTTCTTTGTCTTGACCACTTTGTGAAGTGGAGGAATTAATTAGAAGTTAATTAAATTGCAGGCAATTTTAATTAAGGGGTTAAAAAACAAGACAAACTTAGAAATGTTATACAACTCTAATTAGGAGAGCAGTAAAAATCAACAAAGGAATCCAATAAACTTATATTTTAGCTGCAAAGTTTTACATCATCACTACCTAATTAAATAGACCAAAAAAGAGGGGGCAGGTATTTAAGTATGAGCAGTTTGGAGGAAAGATGCCAGAAATAGGTAAAATCAGATTTTTATTTCTTCTGTACCTTTAGTGAGTTATACTCAAGTCTCTCTTAATTGAACATATGGTAGCCTTGAGTGATTCTGGATGAGAAATAGATCTTTATGTTTAATGCACAGTGTACTCTTGGCACACATTAAGTGCAAAATAGTAGCCTCTTGGATCTCTCATCACACAAGGTCATGCAGAAGTTCATTACAGGGCTCCTTTTATAATGAATAGGTTTTACTTTCACTAGTTAAGTGATGAAACAGTACTGGTGATTCAGGATGGGTGTAATCTGTGTTTGGTGTTCAGAGTGGATAAATAGCACAGTTCCCATCCCAAAGTTGTGTGTATCCTCCAGTCCCGCCGCTTCGCAAGGCTGGAGTTGCGGATGGGAAGACAGCCACTGCCCACATAGGGGGAAAGGGCTAGGAGAAGGTGACTTCCCGATGGAGAAGATTGGGGGTGTTTCTCTGGCCTGCTCACTTGATTTTCTCTTCTTTGAGTCTGGCCTTCGGTCTTTACCTGCGTCTCTACCACGAGCCCCAGATCTCCCAACCACTTAAAATTGTTCTCAGTCACTTCGACTCAGTCTAAATACTCAAAGCTGCAACTTTCGCTGCCTACAAACGGGAGGTTTTCAGTAGGAAGCCCGATACCTAACGTGTGACCGAGGTGGGGTCTGCAGGACACGTTACCCTGGAGCAGGGTTTCCTTTTTTTTTTTTTTTTTTTAAGATTTTATTTATTTATTTGACAGAGAGAGAGAGCCAGCGAGAGAGGGAGACAGCCAGGGGGAGTGGGAGAGGAAGACGCAGGCTCGCAGTGGAGCAGGACCCTGGGATCACGCCCTGAGCCAACGGCAGACGCTTAACGACGAGCCACCCAGGCGCCCCTGGAGCAGGGTTTCCCGATCTCGGCACTGTTGACCTTTGGGGCAGAAGAATTCTGTGGAGGGCTGTCCTGTGCTGTGAAGGGTGTTCAGCAGCATCTCTGGCCTGGACTCATCAGGAGCCAGTAGCAGCCCTGCGTGCTCTGACAATGAAAGATGCCTCCACATTGTCAAATACACCCTGGGGAACAAACAGCCCCCAGCCGAGAACCACTGCCCTAGGTCCCTGTCCCTTCAGGTGTTAGAAGAAGTGCTGCTCCTTGTAAGTTTGAGGAGTGTTCTATCTTATCTCTTCATATTTCACACCCTGACCCAACAGGAGAAAGGAATCCTTCTCCACCGCACCTCACACCCTACTGTAACTAAACAACTCAGCTGCCTCGGATACAAGGAGGCTCCTAAATTGTTTCTCAGTTAAACAAATTCTGCTCCTGTCACCTGGTCAGTTGTCAGTTTCTTCGGTAATGATTTTGTTGCTGGGAATCCACCTTTCTTTCCTTACTCTTTTGTTCAAAGACAGAACTTGGAAAAAAAAATGTTCAGGTCTCTGGGCTACTGGGAAGCAAGACATTTTTTCTATGTATTCCAAGTTTCTCTATCATACTGATTGAAATTGAAATTGTTCTTGCTGTCACCCAAAATTACACTCCTGAATCTTCTGGAATCCTTTCCACAGTGTTATCCACACTATTTAATCCTTTGTCAAGTCCTTTTGTCCTGTTGATCACCGTGAAGAAAGGTGTTGCTACCCCAACACACCTGTGAAGAAAACACATCCTTAACCATCATAATTTCCATGGTCATTGTCAACTTGGGAAGCAAGCCCTGCTCTCACTCTTTTCTCCTGCCCACCACCTCCTTCACCCAGAGAAGCCTGGCTTTGTCTTAAGGACATGGTTTGCACTTTAGCTTATATTAGAATCACCTGGAGGGCCTGTTGAAACAGATTTCTTAAAAAAAAAAGATTTACTTATTTATTTGAGAGAGAGAGAGAGGGAGAGCAGGGGGAGGGACAGAGGGAGAGGGAGACAAGCAGACTGCCTGCTGAGCAGGGAACACGGTGTGGGGCGTCATCCCAGGACCCTGAGGTCATGACCTGAGCCAAAATCAAGAGTCAGATGCTTAACCGACTGAGCCACCAGGGCTCCCTGAAACATAGATTTCTGAACCCCAACTCCAAGTTTCAGACCTGATCTGCGGTGAGGCCCAATAATTTGCATTTCTAACAAATTTCAAGTGTTTCTGATGCTTCTGCTCCAGGCACTGCACACCTTGAGGACCATAAGGTGTGAGGGCAGAAGAAAAAGCCCTCCAAGTGACTCTGATAGGGGCGGGGTGCCCACAGTGCAGAGCCACTGGTTTATTTCCCCTCCCCCTACAAAGATCAGTATTTCTTGACAAGTTCTATCCCACCAGCAATGTCAGCTGAGCTTGAAAAGGGCTATGAGAAAACTTCCAGATCTTAGGGAACAGAGATGGGTTCAAAAAAACAAAAACGAAAACACAGCACTACAACTCATATGCATTTCAGGTGCTCAGACAAGTGAATTTCTACTGCATGGGCTTTCAGAGGGCTGTTTTGCCATATTCCTTCCATGAAAGAAATAATATTTGTAAGCTTGCAAACTTAGGGACATTTATTAAGTAAATGAATTGTGTTCAGAGTTCTCTCAGGAAATAGAGGAGAGAGCATGAGGCTTGGAGTGTAAACATCTAGGCTCTAGTCTGGTTGAATAATCTGGGCAAGTTACTTCATGGCATTTTGCAAAAACTCAGTCTTATCTCTAAGATGAAGAACCTTGATCTCTTCACCGAGGGCCCTTGCAGGGCTATGATTCTAGAAACACTTCCTCCGGAAGGAGCATTTTAAGATCCTGGCCCTACGGTTCGAACACACCTGACTTGATGTGCCAAGGGATCTGACTGGTCTCCCTTGCCAGGCTCAAATGTCTCTACTGTATCACACCTAAAAATGAGACAGTGCATGCCATTTTTTAAACATAACAACTCTGGTAGGCTGAGAAATGGCCTCAAGAGATATCGCGATTCTAATTCCTAGAACCTGTGAGTGTTACCTTACCTACTGGGAACTTTGCAGATGTGATTGAGTTAAAGGATTTTGAGATGGAGAGATTGTCCTGGATTATCTACGTGGGCCCCAAATGTAATTACAAGTGTCCTTATAAAAGAGAGGCAAAGAGAGATTTGACAACAACAGAGGAGGCCAGAAGAGGGGAGAAGAGGCAATGTGACACAAGACCATGAACCAAGGAATGTCGGCAGCCTCTAGAAGCTGGAAAAGGTAAGGGACAGGTTTTCCCCTAGAGCATCTGGAAGGAGCCTGCCTGCTGACACTTTAATCTCAGCCCCATAAGACTCATTTCAAACATCTGCCTTTTAAAACTATAAGAAAATAAATGTATGCTCCTTTAAACCATCAAGTTTGTGGTAATTTGTTACAGGGCAGCCGTAGGAGACTAATACACCAAACTTAGGCCAGTATGACGCTCTCCTAGTTCCCAAATTGGAAGCTTTTTTTTTTTTTAAAGATTTTATTTATTTATTTGACAGAGATACACAGCCAGCGAGAGAGGGAACACAAGCAGGGGGAGTGGGAGAGGAAGAAGCAGGCTCCCAGCAGAGAAGCCTGATGTGGGACTCGATCCCAGAACGCCGGGATCACACCCTGAGCCGAAGGCAGACGCTTAAAGACTGAGCCATCCAGGCACCCCCCAAATTGGAAGCTTTTGATAGAGCTGACCACAAGTGGTAAATTGCAGGCTGGTTCCAAAATCACCTGCCTTTTGACATTAGAGCTGCCTTTCTTTAGTTAATACAGTTTCATGACTCTCTATTCAAATTGCAAGGTCTCTGACAGGCACCAATAGGTTTAGACTTGGAATATTGTGGAATATAGTGGGCACCTCCTATACGTTATTATAGTTGACTGTCAGCTGAGCGCAAAGCACCGCGAGAACTAGCGTTTGGGGGAGGGAGAGGGAACTGTCTGGAAGGAAATAGAGTCTTTGTTCAAGCTTACTTCCTGCCTTCCCTGAGTCCCTGCCAAGTCCACCCTAGGACCAGGTACTCTTGTCAAGGCCCCAGAAAGTCATTTTTTGTTGATGTTGCCAGGGAAGCTGCATAACCATTAATTCCTGACTCCACCATGCTTCCTGTTGCCACAGTAACCCACCAACACTTCCAAATACAGTCTGTGTCCATACTGTTCTTGGACCTTCTTAGGTCTAGTTGTCCTGGCAGCTGACAGCCCTTTCCCGCAGGCTCTCTCACCAGGAGTTCAGGATGATAATAATAATCCTGAGAGTGCTAACACCTGTTCATGGAGGGCCTACTATGTGACAGTATCTCTAATGACTTCAGCGATAAGGCAAGATAGGTATTACTTTAACACCTTCTTACAAGCAAGTTAACTGAAACTCAGAGAAATGAATTATTTTAACCCAAATCTTATAGGTGCTCACCGATGGAGCCCAGATTCAAACCAAGGTCACCTGAGGCCAGACTCTTTCCATTTGGTTACATTGTTTCTGACCACAAGAAAACGGACCCCAAATACTTAGCACAGTGTTTGGCATAGAGTAAGGGGCCGGCTTGCGTCACAGCAATCCCAGAGGCATGGCGGCCTAAGACCCAACAGATGAAAGGCTCCTTTGGCCTTTCCGCACCCCATGGTCCTGGAGAGCTTCAAAACCACACAGATGCTCTTCTGCTCCTTCAGCTCCCTCCTTCCATATACCCCACTACTTTCTAGAAGTGAGAAAATAAAGGAGCTGCAGCCCAAAAGGGAATAAGTGGGGAAGAAAATGTACAGAGGGGCCCTTAGGCTGAGCCCCTTTTCACCTGGCATCCTGCCAAATTGATGCCCTCTTTCCCTCCCTTTGGTGCCCGTCGTATAGAAACTTCCACATTCTCACCTTCACCTACACGCATCCTCCTGTCCAAGCAGAGCAGGTAAAGGGCAGGAGAATTTGGGGAGAAAGTGAGAAAACCCTTTCCTGAAAACAAACAGCCATTCTTAGTTTCTTCTCCCGTCTTGGTACTAGAACACCTCAGCATTGGCATAACTTAAGGAGAAGGTATTTCCATGTGAAGATACATAAAATTTGAATTGGGACAAAATGTTCTCATTGTGATGTGGAAAAACAGGTCCCTGAAAGATGTGAGCAGGTAAGGCAAGCGTGTGGTACACACGGTTCCTTCCCCGGTCTCTGCTCTCATCACCAGCTGATCATGGCAGTCTTCTCCGTTGAACCCAGACTGATCAACTCGAGACGGGACTCCAGGGGACAGTCATTTGGCATGCCTGGAATACGGCATGGCTTTGGAGACAGGGTGCTCCGTGATCTCTTCCTGAGTTGTGAATTCATTTAAGCCATTTCTGAATTCTATTCACCCTTTATTCGTTTTTGTAGGGCTGCTTCTGCCTTTTATTTGTTTATTCGTTGGTGTGTTTTTTTTTACATTCCATGTATTAGTGAAATCATATGGTATTTGTCTTTCTCTGTCTGACCTGTTTCACTTAGCATAATACTCTCTAGTTCCATCCATGTTGTCACAAATGCCACAATCTCATCTCTTTTTATGGCTGTGGAATATTCCATTATATATATGTTGCAGGATTTCTTTTCCTTTGGTGCCTGTGGTTCTTGGTGACTCCACTTTGTTGACATATATTATTTGTTTCAGGGGTACAGGTCTTTCTTACACAATACACATTGCTCACCACAACACATACCCTCCCCAAAGTCCATCACCCAGCTGCCCCATCCCTCCACCACCCTCCCCTCCAGCAACCCTCAGTTTGTTTTCTGAGATTAAGAGTCTCTTATGGTTTGTGTCCCTCTCTGATTTCATCTTGTTTCATTTTTTCCTCTCTTCCCCTATGATCCTTTGCCTTGTTTCTCAAATTCCACATATCAGTGAGATCATATGATAATTGTCTTCCTCTGATTGACTTATTTCACTTAGCATAATACCCTCTAGTTCCATCCATGTCATTGCAAATAGCAAGATTTCATTTTTTGATGGCTACATAACATTCCATTGTGTGTGTATACATATATATGTATATATACATGTATGTATGTATACATCTTCTTCATCCATTCATCTGTCGATGGACATCTGGGCTCTTTCTGTAGTTTGGCTATTGTGGACATTGCTGCTATAAACATTGGGGTGCAGGTGCCTCTCTATCCACCCTTTAAAGCCCACATCTTATCCTACCCACTCTGGGAAGCCTTCCCTAATTATACCGATGTTTGTCTTCCCTAAATTCCTCTCCTACTGATAAATCCTGGGGAGAATCTAGATTTTGTGGAGATGGAACCCTGACAACAGCCTTGTAAAATGTTCTATAGAGAAAATGGAAAGAATTCATTTTCCTCTAAGTGGATCTGAATTTGTTTAGAAAAGTTTATGTTGGTTTTATACTAATTATTGATAATGTCCTGTAAATTTTTCGGGATGTTCTCTACTTTGGGAAAACCACTATTAATTTTCTTTTATACATGAGCTCTCAGATTTCAGGGCATTTCAAGCTTCCTGTGCAGTGTCTAATCGGAAATAATCTTACAATTGATGACATTTGTTGACCAGGTTGCCCCCACTGTCCTCATAGCATTAAATTTTATTTCTAGGAAGGATGCATCTAAATATCTAAAAGTGTTGTGGCTGACCCATCACGTCCTGGCAAAGGAAACTGGGCAGATTCTGTGGAGTACCAAGTTAGGAATGTTCCTTTCTGAACTCTATGGCCTAGAACCAGGTATATATACTCCAAGCCTTGTGCTTTCTCTTCTACTTGTTTAGAGAGCTTAGAACGCATTGGGTATTTAAAAAATATATATCTCTAGGATTCATTCCTCTCACTACATCCAGTAAAATATCTGTGAGAATTCAAAAATGTGTTTTTGAATGAATGAATGAATATAAAAATGAGTGAATGAAGAATGTAGGTCTAAGTATCTTCAAATATTCTGGTTGCTCTTTTTTTCCCCCTACATTTCTTGTACTAATGTGTTAATGGCAATGTGTTTTATTTAGCTGAATCTCAGGCTTATCTTTTCAGTTGCTGGGATTAAAGTCTTGGTGAAATCACAGAATGCTAACATTGGAAAGGACCCTAAAGATTACAGAGTTTAATCCTTTTTCATTTTTAATGGAGGCAACCAAGGCTGAAAAAGTTGAAGTTATTGTCCAGGGCCTCGGAGTAGTGAACGGGTTCAGGACGGACACCCCTCACCCCACTGCCCTCGTCCCTGGAATGTGCCACTTTGGCACGTGGATTATTTTGAGCTAAAGGCACTTGAGACCCTGCGGGCTCAAGAGAAACCTTTGTCCCTCCCTTAACCACACAGAAGAATCTAAATTGGAGGTCTTTCCCAGACTAAGGGCTATTAACAAAGATAAATTTTATCTGAGTGACCCATCTGTATGGCAGGGCAAACATCTAATTACCAAACATCTGTTCTTCTTATCACCCTGTGAAATGCATTCCTTCCCTCTGAAATCCCAGACCCCTACCCCCCTTCTCCTTCAGGATGACATATTCTGCCTGACTGTCTTTGGTATTTCCACGTCTAGGTGGATTCCCCGCACATACGCCTGTGACATTTGATTTTTCTCCTGTTAATGTGTCTCATGTCAATGTGATTCTTAGTCCAGCCAGAAGGACCTGTGAGGGGACAGGAATTCTTGCTCCCCGACAGTTGGCATGGTTGGCAGGATACTTTAACTCACGGGACCTTGCTGCCGCTGAGAGATCCTGGGCCATCTGACATACAGCTGGCATCAGGTGAGACTTCTTACATCATCAGGTGAGACTTCTTATCATGTCAGGCTCCTGGAAGCTCTTTCTGTGGAGTCTGCCGGAGCGAGAGTGGTAAGAATCTTCTCTCTCTTTCTAACTTTAGATTAGCAGGAGAAGATATTTGTGGAACTAGTCTGGCGGACTCTTTGGTTAAATTTGGCAGAGTACTTATTGGTGACTGATCCATTTCCTGCCAGAGAGGGTCTTTGTTTTCCTTTGTCTGTGTTTTTTACATTGTTTGCTGCTAAGGGATATCTTGGAAGCCAAAGCCGCAAAATTGGTGGGCACAAGTTGACCACTTTAAAGCTGTGAGAGGCCTTGTCACCTCAAGAAGACTTCTGTGATAGGGTAAGTGGGTCACAGAATGGGTGAGATTGACACTAGGTCACTTGCTAACTTCAAGAAAACTTCCGGGCAGTGAGGCCCAGCGTAAAACAACAGAGAGTCTCCGGGTGCTTGGGTGGCTCAGGCGGTTAAGCATCTGCATTCGGTGTCGGTCATGTCCCACATCAGGCTCCCTGCCCCTCAGGGGAGCTTGCTTCTTCCTCTGCCCCTCCCCCCCCCACTTGTGCACACACTCTCTCTCTCAAATAAATAAAATCTTTAAAATAAAAAATAAAAACAAAGAAAGAGAGAGCACGAGCCTGGGGGAGGGGCAGAGGGAGAGGGAGAAGCGGACTCCCAGCTGAGCAGGGAACCCAACTTGTGGCTGGATTCCAAGGACTCCGGAATCACGACCTGAGCTGAAGGCAGACACTTAACCAACTGAGCCGCCCAGGTGCCCCTAAAAGTAATATTTCTTATAAATGTAATCGAGACTGCTCGAAATGATAAGGGAAGCAACTCTGTATGCAAGGAAAATAAGATGTGTTTTTGATAAGAAAGGTATGAGGAATGGGAATACATTTTTGTTGAGGGAAAAGAAAGTAATTTTGTCCTAAAATGAGACTGGTTATTTCGAGAGAAGGCTTAGGACAAAACCTGAATGAAAAAGAAAGCTGTGGAAGGTTTGTGAAGGGAAATCTTTGAAAAAGAATTTTATGCATGATCAGGACTAAGATTAGAATTGGCAGAGTTTTAAAAGTATGCTGGTGTTAAGAGTGAGATTCAGCTTTTCTCTTCATTAGAAGTAGAAAGTTTTCTTCAACTATTGGTCTGCTCTTCATAAGACATTGTAAACAAAAGCTTTTCTTTACCTTTTAAGTTATCTGCCTAAAAAACAATGACTCTAGGTTTGCCAAAATAATTTCCTATATTTACCAGGTCTTTGATTACTTAAGAAAACTGTCTTAATATTAAAAACTTAATGTTACTCACAACCATGTGACCTTCCGAATTTGCCTTTGATACCTTTTATTGCCACTTTGATGAAATGGATAATTAAATATTGTTTCCTAATTGTGATTCTACTTAATCACATGTTCAAATCTTTTGTCTTTTTTGGGACATAGTTTCTAACGTCAAGTTCTAAAAAGAAGTCTTTTCACCACAATCTAACTGAAATTCTCCAGCGGGCCCCTGGAACATTTTAAGAGAAAAAAATTTTGTGAGAAATTAAACTAACTAGGCTTATTTGGTATGTTAAATTACTTGGAAGCATTGTCAAATACATGGTATCAAATACTGTTAGATTATATTTACATAGGTATATTATTAAAACGAATGTTCTGAAATTATATGAAACTCCTAGAAATCTGATGTCCTGGTATGCTGCTATTATTATTATTATATTTTTATTTTTTAGAGACAGAGCACACACATGAGGTGGGGGGAGGTGAAGGATGGAGGGAGAGGGAGAGAGATAATCTTTTTTTTTCATGTTTTTAGTCACCGTACAGTACATCCTTAGCTTTTGATGTAGTGTTCCATGATTCATGGTTTGCGTATTAACACCCAGTGCTCCATGCAATATGTGCCCTCCTTAATACCCATCACCGGCCTAGCCCATCCCTCCATTCCCCTCCCCTCTAAAACTCTCAGTTTGTTTCCCAGAGTCCATAGTCTCTCGTGATTCATTTCCCCTTCTGTTTACCCCCCTTCATTTTCCCTTCCTTCTCCTACCGATCTCCCTGCTATTCCTTATGTTCCACAAAAGAGTGAAACCATATGATAATTGTCTTTTTCTGCTTGACTTATTTCACTTAGCATAATCTCCTCCAGTCCCATCCATGTTGATGCAAATGTTGGGTAATCATTCTTTCTGATGGCTGAGTAATATTCCATTGTATATATGGACCACATCTTCTTTATCCATTCGTCTGTTGAAGGGCATCTCAGCTCCTTCCACAGTTTGGCTATTGTGGACAATGTTGCTATGAACATTGGAGTGCATATGGCCCTTCTTTTCACTACGTCTGTATCTTTGGGGTAAATATCCAGTAGTGCAATTACTGAGTCATAGGGTAGCTCTATTTTTAACTTTTTGAGGGACCTCCACACTGTTTCCCAAAGTGGCTGTACCAACTTGCATTCCCACCAACAGTGTAAGAGGGTTCCCCTTTCTCCACACCCGGGAGAGAGATAATCTTAAGCAGACTCCATGCCCAGTGAGGAGCCCTACACGGGGCTCGATCTCACGACCCTGAGACATGACCTGAGTCAAAATTAATATTTGGAGGCTGAACTGACTGAGCCACCTAGGTGCCCTGTCCTGGTATGTTACTCTCTTGAAGAGTTCTATGTCACAAAAATAACCAAATTTCCTTGTCAGTTGCATTATAAAGAACTCGGATCAGATGTGTGTATGTGTGTGTGTCTTTGTGTTCTATTTGTGCTCTTGTGTATGGAGTGTGCATGGTATATATGTAAATTGTGTGTGTAGTGTGTGTGGTGTATGTGTGGTTTTTTGTTATTAAGTTTTTTAAATTCCAGTATAGTTAACATAATAGCATTATATTATTTTCAGGTGTACAATATAGTCAAATCAGATCTTTATTTTTTTTTTAAGATTTTATTTATTTATTTGACAGAGAGAGAGCACAAGTAGGGGGAGTGGCAGGCAGAAAGAGAAGCAGGCTCCCAGCTGAGCAGGGCAACCGATGGGGGACTCGATCCCTGGGATCATGACCTGAGCTGAAGGCAGACGCTTAACTGACTGAGCCACCCAGACACCCTGAAATCAGATCTTTAACCATGGATATTTTTAAGTCTGTTATCATTTACAGACAGTTACACTTCTACTCAGACTCCTCTATAAAAGTTTCCTGCAAATGTGCTTCATCTTCAATGAGAGTCATGGAAAAAAACTCTGAGTACAGGTTTCTGATAAGCTTATGATCATAAAACTGCACTGGGTAAAAAATTCCAGAAGTAGTGGAAAAATTGGGTTCGCACAGAACAAGAAGTAATAATATGAGACTGAATGAATTGAGGAAGATAAGTATACTTCTAATGACTTTTTGTTTGAAACACTCCTGACCTTTTAAAAAAATTTTTTTCCCAGAGTTAAGAAAACTTTTTCTCTTAAGCTGACTTACAGCAATTTAATCAAACATACCTTTGGAACAAATTAAAACATTTATCTTTTCTCCCTACCAGATCCTTCCAGAATTCAGAAACTCTCAGTGAGTATTCTTGTATTTTTACAGCAATATATTTATTTGCATAAGTTTCAATAAGAATCTGTTATCTTTATGACAAGACACAAATGAAAACACTGGTCACATTACCAAGGCTTTCATTGGAATGTCATATCTGCAAAGGACCTGCATAGGCTCACATATGACCAGACACCTTTAAGGAACTAAGACTGGCTTTACGGAGCCAATAAAGTCCCCTTGGAAATGTCAGACTGATACCTTGCTTATAAGTTCTTAGCAGTCTTACCAGGAAAGTAAAGAAGGTCACTTCCTGACAGGTGTAGGAACCTCAGGATATTTTGTGGACCTCAAGAAGGGAGGAATTCACCCAAATCTATAAGTATTGCGGGGGAGATCTGATGGCAAGTATTTGGCTTGGCTTCTGGCCTTGAGAGGCTAGTAAAAGCTCAATCTAGAGATTCCTTATGAAAAATTCCAACAAAGCAAGTTTTAAAGAGTCTAAATGGTCAATCACTATTCTTGCTGCACTTCTGTAAGTAATTATGCTGAGGTTTTTTTTTTTTGTTTGCAAAAATAAGGTTTGCAACTTATTTTGCAAACAAATTAGTGTTAATTTGGCTATTTTTGGTAAAAATGAGGGTGCCTATATGAGAAAGAATGTTTCAATAGCACATCTTTGTAGATATTAGATTTTAATACTATTCATTATGAAATGGACTAGATTCTGATTTCTTCTAGTGTTTTTCAATGCTTGGCTACAATTCTCCATCTAACATTTTGATTTTTCTCCTACCTTTCTTTTTTTTTTTTTTTTAAAGATTTTATTTATTTATTTATTTGACAGAGATAGAGACAGCCAGCGAGAGAGGGAACACAAGCAGGGGGAGTGGGATAGGAAGAAGCAGGCTCCCAGCGGAGGAGCCTGACGTGGGGCTCGATCCCATAACACTGGGATCACGCCCTGAGCCGAAGGCAGACGCTTAACCGCTGTGCCACCCAGGCACCCCTCTCCTACCTTTCTGACTTGGAATCATTTGATGACTAAAACTGCCCTTTTTCCCGAAGCTCTGAAAGCTAAATATAAATGACTTGATGTAAAGAAATCACCATAATAGCTCATGCATAGACAGTCTTTGCACTATTGCTCTATGGGCCACTCAGAAAGATCTCTAGAGACATTTGAACTACAAACCAGGAAGATGTGTCAGATTGCACTACTTATCCCACTCTGTCTTATGATACTTCAAGTCTGACATCTAGAAGTCTTCTCAAGCGGCTGTCCTCAGAACTCAGAAAGTGTCTTAACATTTGATCTAATCATTAACCATTGTTTTTCTTTTGTTTCCATAGAAATGTCTCTTATTTAATACCGGATTACTTGAACCATAGGTCTAACTTTGAGAATATGTCTACATCATGCTTCCTGAAATGAGTTTGACTGAACTGATCTATTGTCAGGATAAGAGACTGGATTGATAAGATGAAACAACCTACCAGCTCATCTTTTAATATGTGAAACTCCCATGGAAGTTTCAGATGAGGGAGCTGAAGGGGTTCAGACCCCTTCACCCTCTGAATGTGGCACTTTGACATATAGATTATTTTGAGCCAAAAGCATTTGAGACCATGTGGGCTCAAGGGAAACTTTGTCCCTCATTTAACTACACAGAAGACTACAAATTGGAGGTCTTTCCCAGATGAGGGTTATTAACAGAGATAAATTTTATCTGAGTGACCTATCGGTATGGCAGGGCAAACATCTAGTTACTAAACATCTACTCTTCTGTCACTCTCCTTTTCTCTGAGGTCCCAGACCCCTACTTCCTTCTGCTTAGTTCAGAATGACATATGTAATCTCATTTTGCTTGACCGTCTTTGGCATTTCCATGTCTGTGTGGATTCCCCATATGTATGCCTATTAAATTTGATTTTCTCCTGTTAATGTGTCTCATGTCAATTTGATACTTAGTCCAGCCAGAAGGACCTGTGAGGGGACAGGAATTCTTGCTCCCTGAGAGTGGCCCTTCTAAATCCTGATTCTGACTTTTTTAACCACAACTATGCTCTTCAGTATTGCAAATCAAATGCTTATTGCTTCCTTTTAACAGGCTGAAGATTCAGAAGACTTTCGACTGCCTTGAAATCAATCACTTCCATGGTTTCCTCTCCTTCCTTATTTTTTATTTAAGACATCAAGTATTTATTAAATGTCTGTGTGTTGAACATCACGGGAATGAAAAGAAAGATGGTCCCTACTCGTGAAGACCTGTAATCTATAGAAATGCATTTGACCATATTCATGGCAAGGCATAATTATGGAAAAAATTCTGTTGATTTCCCTGGAATGTGGTGTGAAATGAAAGTTTTTTTCCCTTATAGACCATAACTTTTTTCATTTTTTAATGAGACCTTTGAAGAATGGCATTCCAAGAGTTAAACCACTTGGCAAGGCCGTTATCTAAACAACAGAATTTTAGCCCTATTAAGATGAGGCTGTCACTTTCAACAGTATTGTTCTTTAAATGGAGCATAGCATCAGCTTCACTGAACTAACTGGCCAACAGAGTTGGTGCGGTTTGTTTTTGTCTGTTTATGTTCTTGGGGTGATAATGTAAGTTAAGGAATATGGACAGAACAACACAAACCAAATGGTTTCCCAACCAACTGTTACAAAGTGACTCGAGAAATAGCTTCAGCCAGTCCTAGGAAGTGGTAAATTGTGATGAAGAGCATGGGATTTTTGTTAATTAACTTTCATTAAGCAGATGTTTATAAATATTTCTTGAGTCCTTAATATATACCATGCACTATTGAATGCTCTGATGATAGAGCAGTGAATAAAAAGGAAAAAGACTGTAGAGCTTATGTTCTAGTGGGACAGACAGGCAATGAACAATAGACTAGAGAGCTGGCATAGTCATGAGTGCTGTGCAAAGAAAAACACAACTGATGATGAAGCATATCCTGGAGGATCCTGAAAGGCTTCTGGGGGAAAATGACCTGAGTTTAAGACCCACATGACAAGGAGGTAGCAGGAAGACCTACCTGGAGGAAGGGCAGGGAAGATGCTCCTGGCAGAAGGAGGATCAGGTAGGCCCAAAGGGTCTGGGCACATTTCAGAAACAGAATTCAGGCTGGTGGGCTGGAGCCTGCAGAAGAAGAGGAATAGGGCAGGGGTGAGGTCGGAGAGGCAGACAGGGGCCAGACCAGTGGCAGGCTCTATAGGCGGGATAAGGAGTTTAGTTTTAACTCCAAAGGCAATAGAAGCCCCTGGAGGGTTTTAGGCCGGGAGTCCAGTGTTCTAATTTACATTTAAAAAAGAACGTTCTCGATGCTGCTGCGATAGATTGAACTATAGGAAGGAGGAGGGAACCAAGGAGACCACTTAGGATGCAAGGGCGGGTATTCCAGGTCAGAGATGGTGACCTCTGAGCAAAGACAGAACTACGTTCCACAGAGATGTAACTACTCGAATCACTAGCGAGGCAAAGCTGGTAGAGTCAGTGTGCTGAGCCCTAATTTCCCACCCATTTTATGGAGTTTGGAGATTTGCTTGGGGGATTGCCTGAAATGAAACAGAGTGCCTACTGCAAAGCCAAAAGATAGCATGCTGGCAGTCTAGGTTGGGAGTCAGCAAACGGGCTCGTTTGGCCCACCACTTGTTTTTGTGAGTAAGTGGGAACATAACCATGTCCGTTTGTTAGGTATGATTGCTCTCATTGTACAGCGGTGACGTTGTACTCAATTGTAACGGAAACCGCGTCGTCTGTAACACCAAAAATACTTAATCTCTGGCCCTTCATGGAAGAAGGTTGCTGACCCCGGTCTAGATTATAACGAAGAGCAGAAGGAAAGTAAGCCTCACGTACTCTATCTATACACCTAGGAAGCTGTGCATTCAGAGAAATGCTAGAGGCACATCGTGCGGTATATTTGTCAAGTGCTCCGCAAAAGAGAAGTCCCCTGCTGTAAAGAAGTTTAGATTAACAAAAATAAAGTTTAAAATAAACTTTAAAATAAACTTCAAATATCGTCCTATAAATCCACAAATAACATTATGTAACATTTATATAATTTCTTTTTTTTTTTTTAAAGATTTTATTTATTTATTTGACAGAGATAGAGAGACAGCCAGGGAGAGAGGGAACACAAGCAGGGGGAGTGGGAGAGGAAGAAGCAGGCTCATAGCAGAGGAGCCTGATGTGGGGCTCGATCCCACAACGCCGGGATCACGCCCTGAGCCGAAGGCAGACGCTTAACCGCTGTGCCACCCAGGCGCCCCCATTTATATAATTCTTTTTCTTTCCATTCTATTTATCAATAGTTTTGTTGACATTAACAAAGACCAAGATGAGGAAGCCAGTCACGGGGATAAATGGAGCAAGACAATACCAGGCAGAGGGCAGCAACCGCAACTGAGGCCTCAATGTGGACCCTGGGCCAGGAACGGCCAGGAGAAATAACTGGCAATAAGACTTCCTTAGCCATGGCTAGTTCTGACGTGAAACCAAAATCAATAAGCCATGCCAAAAAATGGTCAGAAGAGATAGGGAATCTGTACAGATTTCAGCAAGCAGGATATTGGGATGAAATTGAATATAAACAGGTGAAACAAGTTTCTATGGTAGATCGTTGGCCAGAGATGGGATACATGAAGAAACTCCAGAGAAGGGACAATGCTTTCTGTAACTGCAACAAACAGAGGGAGTGTGATGACAGGACTTCCACAAAGTGAAAACGTGTGCATACTCGCCTTTGTTCTTTGTGTTACTTGTCATTACTTCTTAAGAATTCATTGCTTCATTCTACATCATGTAAATGTCATTTTACAAAATAATTCAAAATGCAGACTTCAGTGGAATGTTTTGAAACACAAAAGCCATGAAACCTGGTATCAATCATCCTGTCCTGTTCTAAAATAGAATTACAGAAGCATGAAAGTTGGAAAAAAAATATTCTTGTTGAAATCGTTCACTATGGATTTATAAACTCAGTGTAAGAGAGGATAAGTAATGGAGAGGCTAAGTAATATATTTCAGTGTGTTGGAAGACCCACAGGTAAAATATAGAGTTCAGTCAGGCAGTCAACAAGTACTTATGTATCATTAAGCCTGCGCTGGGGCCCGTGCTAGCTGCTGGTGGTAGACAGCTACCACTTCCTGCTGTCACGGCACTTTGGGGAAGGCCTGCAGGACAGCGTGTGAATATCTTTGTGTGAAGGAAGGAAGACCCTGGGGCGCCTGGGTGGCTCAGTGGGTTAACCGTCTGCCTTTGGCTCAGGTCGTGATCCCAGGGTCCTGGGATCGAGCTGTAGAGTCAGGCTTCCTGCTCAGCGGGCAATCTGCTTCTCCCTCTGCCTCCCTCACTGCTTGGTCTCTCTTTCAAATGAATAAATACAATCGAAAGAAAGAAAGAAAGAAAGAAAGAAAGAAAGAAAGAAAGAAAGAAAGAAAAGAAAAGAAAAGAAAGAGAGACCCTCTCCTTTATGACACTGTATCTCCATCTGTAGGAAATATTTTTAAAAAATATTGGTTTTTTTAGGGCTGTCTGCCACAACCATATGATAGAAATATTCAACTTTACCGTAACTGTGATGGGAATGGCACCTGGGTGTGGCACCCTTTTGCAGTAGAGAAACTTGCTCATGTGGTTTAGAAGCACCAGTCTTCAGAAGAGGAAAGTGATGATAATACTATAAAGAAGGGACAGCACTGAGCTGAAGATTGTGAAGACTGTTTCTGTAGTTACCAGTTTTAACTAAGACAGTGAACTCTGAGTCTTGTTCTATAAGGATCCTGAGTGTCCACCAGAATTTCATATCGTTCTCTAAAACTTTCAGTATAAAATTTAAGCAAGCTACACACACTGGTTGTTCAAACAGTGGACAAAGGGGGAGAGTGGGCAAAATCAAATGATCAGTTACAGGACTGTCTTAGTGACCGGAAAGTTTTGGTGCTCTCGGGGGGTGCAGCCGGTTTGGGGGCAGTGTTGGGGAGTTGTGCTGGTGTGTTTCCATTTTCATCAAATTGAACTTAGTTGTTTACTTATTTTCTGATTTGGGTTTAAAAACGCAGATTTGGGGGCGCCTGGGTGGCACAGTGGTTAAGCGCCTGCCTTTGGCTCAGGGTGTGATCCCGGCGTTATGGGATCGAGCCCCACATCAGGCTCCTCTGCTATGAGCCTGCTTCTTCCTCTCCCACACCCCCTGCTTGTGTTCCCTCTCTCACTGGCTGTCTCTATCTCTGTCAAATAAATAAATAAAATCTTTAAAAAAAAAAAACAAAAAACGCAGATTTGAAGTCCAAGGTTTTATATCACACCGTGATATATGATTAGAATTCCTAGATGCAGGAGTCGTACAGAAGGCCACTAGAAACAGCTTTATAAAACACAGGCAATTCTACGGGAGCTGACAGCAAAGTGTGCACGGAGTAGGTCAAGGAGCTTCATGGTTATTTTTTCTCTGGGCTCAGGACAAGGATGAAAACACCTGAATTAAGAGAACTTGGTTCTGGGTTAGCAGATTCAGGATGGAGGAGAGCAAAGGAAGCAAGGGGATCTAAAAAGAGAATGTGGGAAAAAAGAAAACATTTTAAAGGAAAGTCTGGTTTTATTTTCCCAAATCTTGTTTTCAAGTGTCATTTTCTTTTATTCCTTTCCTCTTGTGTCCTAGATGCCACACCAATGAACAATTCAAAGTCTCTCTTTCTTTTACTTTCCTAAGCACCCTCAACTAGATTCAACACAGATCATTTCAGTGGAAGTTGGGCAATGGTAATAAGGAAAATTTGCTTTGCCTTTTAATATGGGGCTGAAAGTTACCAATTTATCTCCTACTGCTAATTAGTTTTGCTTTATGCAAACTTTTTATATGAACTTTTGAGGATTGATGTTACCATTATTCATATTATCATCACTCATGTGTTTTTGAAATCCCAGACCAAAGTAAGAGGAATTGATAAAAAGTTATCCTCAGAATGTGGAGAGAAAGTAGACATTACCACACTGATCTTTTCTCTTCTGTAACTCTACTATGAAGTTTATTATGATTACAAAACTTATTATTACTATGAAGTTTATTATCCCATTTTGTAAACTACTTTGTGATTGGGTTTCTTTTTTTTAAAGATTTTATTTTTAAGTAATCCCTACACCCAACATGGGGCTTGAACTCACAACCCCTAGATCAAGAGTTGCATGTTCTACTGACTGAGCCATCCGGGCATCCCGTGTGATTGGGTTTTTAAAATCAATAGGGGCGCCTGGGTGGCACAGCGGTTAAGCGTCTGCCTTCAGCTCAGGGCGTGATCCCGGCGTTATGGGATCGAGCCCCACATCAGGCTCCTCCGCTATGAGCCTGCTTCTTCCTCTCCCACTCCCCCTGCTTGTGTTCCCTCTCTCGCTGGCTGTCTCTCTCTCTGTCGAATAAAAAAAAAATCTTTAAAATCAATAATTAGTTATCTCAAATATCAAACAGTGTTTCTCATTCCATAGGGGATATCCAAATAAACTCTATTTCCTTTCAAATGTTTAAGAAATTTAAGGAATTAAGTAATGGAAGTAGACACTAAAATAAGTTATTTGACCATATTCTACGTGGGACTGCAAAACTTACTCAATAAATAAACATTGTCTTCTCATCCCAGTTGACCTTGATAAAAATGTTGCTAAGCCATGATCTTTACTGTATATTTAGAAGTACGAGTTTCTACCCAGTAGAAACCATAAATGGGGAGAAAGGCCAAAAGCCACAAGAGAGAAAACATTTTGGTTCAACTTTGTGCTTGGTGAGCGGTTTTCTCTCATAAAATTTACAAATTAAGGGACATATTCCTATATACAGTCACAGTCCCCATGGATAGTGGTAACCAAATATGTTTCTTCTATTTGAGAAATGCTTTTCTGTTACTTGCTAATCTTAGGAAACAAACACATATTCACTAACCATAATCTCCTGAACTTAAAAAAAATTTTCTCACAGGCAAAAACTTCCTGTAGTAACTCTTATTTCTCTGTTTATTGCAGATTTCATAGACACCATGCAAGAAATCAACTTTTCTCTTTTGCTAATGTCCAGGTGGGAAATTTCTACTGTTTAAACACAATTGTGAGTTAGAGTCTAACTATGGTAGAAATTGCTCTGGAAGTAACAGTGTCTAACTGAAGTTGTGGAGCAATGTACAAACGTAGAAGCAGAGTGAGGGTAGGAGAGGAAAATTCATATCATCCTTACGGTGGTGGTTCTTGAGATAATGTTAGGTGGCTTAAGGACAGGTATTAAATAATATTGAATTGTATAAGATACCCCCTTTCCAGTTCTTTTCCACTCCTTCTCTTAACATTGAGGAGAAAATTGACATCTAGTGCCAGTGTTCGTGTCCTCTTAACCCTTGTCACTTTTTTTTTTTAATTCAAGAGAGAGTGCCTCAGGCAGAATACAGAATAAATCAGCAAATTGTCAATATCTGTTAGGTGTAAGTGAAAGTGATTTTCCGTTAACATAGTAAGGTAATGTTTCTTTAAAACTAAATTTGTTAGATTAAAAAGTAAGTTAATGTAAATAAAAATATTAAGTATTGAAGGTGATGTACAAATATGACAAATATTGTGAAGTGACTGAGGTCAGAATATTCTTTAGAGACAATTATCATATGATCTCACTGATATGCGGAATTTGAGAAACAAGGCAGAGGATTGTAGGGGAAGAGAGGGAAAACTGAAACAAGATGAAAACAGAGAGGGAGACAAACCATAGGATTCTTAATCTCAGGAAACAAACTGAGGGTTGCTGGAGTGGAGGGGGGTGCGAGGAATGGGGTGGCTGGGTGATGGACATTGGGGAGCATATGTGTTATGGTGAGCGCTGTGTGTTGTGTAAGACTGATGAATCACAGACCTGTACCCCTGAAACAAATAATACATTATATGTTAATAATAATAAGATTAAAAAAAGAAGACATAAAAAAAGAATATTCTTTAGGGTTCTCTTAATAGAGATTAAATCATCTTCACCCAGACTTCTTCCAACTTCTTTTTTATCTTTCCTTCTTCCTCTCTCCTCCTCTGATTTTTTTCCTACCCTTTATCATTCAACAGTGTATTGAGCCAGGATGTAGAGTGTCTGACATTGTGCTGGTTACTGCGGACACAGAAATACAGAGATTAATACATCATCATCTTCACTCTCGACCGGCTCTGTCTCACTGCAGACACAGTTATGCAAACAACGACTATATAGTGAGAAATCTGATGTGCATGCAAGGTACTGTGTAGCCCAGAGGAGGGAAAACCACCCGGGAGGCAAGGAGAGGTATCGGGTTTCGACCTTGGAAATCAATCCTATGAAATACAGTCCAAGTTCATAAATATATCCTGAATTTATTCAGTGAACTTCTGTGGAGCCTGACATTGTGTTAGATACTGGAGATTTGGACATGAAAAAGATATAGCTGGATGCTTCAAGAAGCTTTTGATTAAAAGGGGAGACAGACAAGGAAAGCAATGGTTATATAGATCTATATACCTTATCTGAAACCCTTGAAGGCAGATGTGTTTCACAATTTGAATTTTTAGAAAGTTCATATGGTGCACATACTATATATTGCATAACACCCCTAAAAGAGTCTGGGGTAGTACCCCACAATTAAAACACATGACTATTCACACTAAATGGAATGAAGACTATTAATAGCTTCACATCAATTTGGTGTAGGTTGTGGGTTTTTGTCATGTTGAAGATTTCTGAATTCAGGAAAGTGTGCACCTATTCTTCAAAATAACTGCAGTTGGGCTGCAGGGTGTTTTGGAAGAACAAAGAAAGGGCGAGGAACCACATTTTTAAATATTTTATTTTATTTTACTTTATTTTATTTAAGTAATCTCTATGCCAATGTGGGGCTCAAACACACGACTCCAAGATCAAGGGTCGCAAGCTCTACTAACTGAACCAGCCAGGCCACCCTGAACCACATTTTAATTGAAAAGCTGTCAGGGAAGGCTTCCTTAAAGTTGTATTTTCTTTTCTTTTTTTTTTTTTTATTTATTCGACAGAGACAGAGTCAGCCAGCGAGAGAGGGAACACAGCAGGGGGAGTGGGAGAGGAAGAAGCAGGCACATAGCGGAGGAGCCTGATGTGGGGCTCCATCCCAGAACGCCGGGATCACGCCCTGAGCCGAAGGCAGACGCTTTAACGACTGCGCTACCCAGGCGCCCCTAACGTTGTATTTTCTGAATGGAGTCTTGCTGGACGATTAGGAGTTAACCCCACAGAGACAATGGAGGAGGCAGCAGAGGGTGGGAGTATGGGTTTTCTAGGCAGTAGGGACAGCCTGTAGAAAGACGATGGGCTTGGTGTTGGGGGATGGGGGGAACTGCAAATAGTTCTGCCTGGGTGTGTGTATGGGTGTGCCTGAGACAGGGGTGAAGAAGGGCACGGAGTTGGAGAAGCTGGCGGAGAGCAGCCGAGATGAGGCAGAGGCAGCGGTCAGGGGCCCTTGTTACATCTAACCTCTACCCTGAAGCACAAAGAAAGCCCTTACAAGATTTTAACAGCGTGTAGTCATGTGAATAGATTTGAAATTTAGAAAAATCATAATATCAGATGACAGAGCTGACGAACTACACAAAATTCAGGCGACTGTAGTTGTCTAGTGAGAGATGATGAGAAAATGCAAGTTGGCATGGTTTGGCACATAGTAATTGCTCAAGCACTTGTAGTAAGTGGAAGGGCAAAGGCAGGGATGTAGTGGGGGCAGATAAGAGGAGATGATTTAGAGTGATTTTAGGGAATTAGGACTCAGTATCTGATTGGACTGGGAGGGAGAAGTTACAGAGCCTCCTCCCCTCCAGGACCTCCCAACCTCCTCTCCTTGTTTCCAGGTCTGTGTTGCTCAGCATTACCTTTTGGATGTGACGAAGTATGAGTTTGGGGCTCAGGTAAATGATCTTAGTTGGATTTAGGAGTTGTTATGTGATAGCTGAAGCCTTAATGTGGCTGAGATCACAGACAGTGCCTGGTATGAGAAGTAATGAAGACTGAAGTCCTAGAAAATACTTAAGGGGAAGGAAAGGAAACTGTGGACCATGTTAAGTGTCCTGGAAAGATCAACTGAGATAAGGTCTGGAAAGCTCCGCAAGGGCCATGGCCAATAGGATGTCAACTGTGATTTGAAAAGAGCAGTTTCAGTAGCTGAGGAGGGGCAGAGAGTGACTCTGAACAGAGCAGTGTGCAAGGGACCACTGTCCTTTTAACACACTTGGCTGTGAAGGGAGGGACAGAGAGCTGAAGGCCAAAATTAGAGGCAGTCGTGGGCAGTATGGAAAAATTTTGTTTTAATTTTAGTTTTTAAAGGTATGAGAGTGCTGCCAGACTCCTAGTCACTTCTTGTAGTCAGGTTTTTCAGGGGTGTTGCAGCCTGCCTCTGGAGGAGAAGTGTGTTTAACCTGAACACAAGTGCTTCTCAGAAGCAGACGGCCTGATAAGCAGACTGGACTGGAACAGCTCTGCAGGAAAGCACGACTTTCTGGGCTCATCTCCCAGGTACTGCTTCTTGTGCTAACTTCCTGCCAGGCTTTTGTACCTTCCTCCCTCCTTTGTCTACCTGGTTGGCTGCTTGCCACTTTGTTTAAGATGGCTCTTATGGCTGTGTGGGTGCTGGAGAGCAGGCTTGTAAAATACCCACGCGTGTGCAGGATCAACCCGAGCGATGCTCTTCCCAAGCCACCTCCACCCTGTTCTTGCAGCCTGTACTGTGTGCTTCCCACGTGTGATTGAGCTCAACCAATTCCTGAGCAGCTTAGGGGATAAAGCACCAACCTGGGTACAGTAAAGATATAAGAAGACAGAGCATTTGCCTCCGTGGACACTATAATTCAAGATATGGGAGTGTTTTGTAAATAATGATAACAGTGGCTCTTAAACTTTTGGAGGACATGTAGATCTCTTTGAAATGTTGAATTTGATATAAAATTTCAGGGGGGGTGGTGTGGACCTGCTAAATTCTGAAGTGGTATTTATTTATTTATTTATTTATTTATTTATTTAATTTAAAGATTTTATTTTTATTTATTTGACAGAGACAGCCAGTGAGAGAAGGAACACAAGCAGGGGGAGTGGGAGAGGAAGAAGCAGGCTCCTAGCAGAGGAGCCTGATGTGGGGCTTGATCCCAGAACGCTGGGATCACGCCCTGAGCAGAAGGCAGACGCTTAACCACTGCGTCATCCAGGCGCCCCTGAAGTGGTTTTTAAAAATCGAGTTAGGAATGCTCAAACTATAGAGTCAAACTAGGCTCTGTTAGTTTGTGACCTTGGCCAAAATAATGTTTCTAAGATTCAGTTTCCAGATCGTACTGCCTGTCTAGCAAAGATTTCGGGAGGACTAAATGTGATAATATGAATAAGATGCTTAGCACAGAGCCCAACACAGAGCTCGTGCCAGTAAATGTTATCTCAGCTTTATGTGTGCTACGGAGGAAGTGAGCTAAGTGTTAAATCAGAGGCACAGCTAACTCACTACTTTCTGGTTAAGCAGTTATTCCTGCATTTAGTTGTCACTAGTTCATGAAAACATTGTTGTGCATTTCAGTGATTCCTTACCTACCTCTAGAGTTTTGCTTTATCTCAGTCCCATCTGAATTATTACTATATTTATGTAATTTTTAAAAACTTACATATACTTGCTTAAAAAGAAAACTGTGGCTCTCTACCATAAATAGAAAGGCACTTTCACTTGCCATAAATAGAAAGTAACAGTGACAATAAACAATGAAACTAAACAATGAAAATTTAACAATGCTATGAAATCTAGTTAGATACCAGTGCTCACCTAGGGCTTTAAGCCTGGGACCCACGCTTTGATAGAGAATTTAGGGTCAGAATACTTTCTTCTCGTAGCAATCAGAAAAACTGAAAGAGAATTGAAAAGGGAGTAACTTTCTTGCCAGTGTGATTCGCGGTCCTTTAATGCCCCGGCCCTGCTGATGAGCGGACTGAACGCATCTCCCCTAATTCCAGGGAGAGGCTCTCCCTTTGCAAGACGGTACGTGAGGGGTAGTAGTTGCCTTGCTTCACACCCAGATCTGAATAGTACGTGCTGGGAGGGAAGCGTCCTGGATCCAACTGTCCCCCAGCCTGGTCCAGGACAGGAGTTTCGCAAGCCTTGCTCTTTAAGCTCCTAGAAACAAGGACACTCAGAGGTCCTGTCCCCTGTTTCCTTGCAAGATCAGGCTCAGTGCCTACCTCACATCCCGGACGGCTCTGGAGTTTTATTTTTTAATTGGACAAATAGCTGAGGCAATCTGCGAGCGGCTGGAACCTCGGTGGGGAGGAAGGGAGGCGATGGACGTTGTTTGGAAGCTATCTGCCTGGCAAACACTGCTTCTATATGGGTTGTATGCTGTAGGTTAATCATAATAAAAAGGCAAAAGCAACATTGCTCAATGATTTTATTCACTTGAACTTGAATAGTTCAATTAATCAAATAATCGGAGAATATTATTCTTATTTTGTTCTCATCATGGAGGTGGCTAAGGGAACTCTATTCAGCAGCCCGCGGGAGCCGGGACTTGCCCTCCCTCCCTTCCTAGAGCTACCTCTGCTCCGCTCCTCCCCAGGTAAGGCCCCCCAGCCCTCGGCCCCTGCTCCCGCGTCCGGAGCCGCGCAGACCCCCAAGCGCCCGCCGACTGGGCATGCTCGCCGGGCAGGGCGGCCGGCGGGGAGCGGGTCGGCCCTGCGCCGCGCCTCCACCTGAGCCGAGGCCCGCCCCCCGCGCACCGGCCCCGGCGGGCACCTGGCTGGCGCGGCGGACACAGCAGGGGGAGGAGACAGCCGCGGGGCGGGCGCCGCGGGACCGCGCTTGGCGTTGCTGAGCCGCAGCCGAACTTTTTCCCCGAAGTCCCACATTTGGGGGCAGGAGCAGCGGGGCGGGGAGGGGAGAGCGGAGTTCCTGGAAGGAGCGGCAGCAGTAGCTCCACAACATGGCCTCCTCCACCTCCTCATCTCCCGCCGGCGCCGAGAGCACCCCTTCTGCGCAGGTGAGCGCCGCCCCGCCCCCCTACCTGTGGCTTCCCTCGCGGCGGGGGCGGGCGGGCAGCGCGGGGCTGGGGGTCCCGGGAGCCGTGCGGCGCGGGGGGCTGCCTGGACTCCTGCCTTCCTGGGGGTGCCGGGCGGGACTGGGAAGGCGAGCGGTGGGGGACCCGAGCTCTGCGGGTCCTGGGGGTCCGGCTGCGCGGGACTGGAATTGCGGCCCGGGGCAGAGGCGTGAGCAGGTCATTTGCCCCAGCCCTCGAGCATCCCGAGGAAGGAGGGAGGAGGGCCCAAGGATTTGGGGCTTCTGCTTCGCAACATTTGTCTCTAAGAAAAGCGCGGCCCAGGGCTCGGGTCGCCCTCACTTCTTCGGGCTTCCCATCTTTGGGCTTCTGTGTTCTTGGCTCGCGCCTCCAACTCCGTGCCAAGCCGAACCCTTCCTAAGGACACGACCGAAGTAGGCTGCAGGTTTGGCGGGGAGGAAATCACCTGGTGCTGAAAGTTACCTTCAGAATTAGGCTTTTTTTTTTTTTTTTTAAAGGTGAGTCGAGATACTTCATTTAATCCAGTAATAATACAAAATATACGTAAAGATTGGGGCATAGAAAAAAGGCAGACCAGTATAGATACAGCGGCAGTACCTGGGGGTAGCTTGGGTGTTTTACCTCTTCCCCTCTTTGAGAGCCTGCCATAGGCTTGCAAGTGAAACACACACGAAGAAAAAACCGGGAGCGTGATGTGCAGAACCACCGCTTCAACATAAATCCCCTTCCCCTCCACCCCACACCCCCGAGCAGATTGCCACCTTTATGCCCAGAGGCGTTCGGCAGCAATTTTGCAGCTGCCACTGGGTGTATAATAGAGGATAATTGGTTTAAAATACTTGCGTATGTTCGCATGTTCATAGAATGTCGACGACGGAAGGGGCCTGAAGAAATAGTAGTTGTCCTTGGGGAGGGACCTGGAGGGTGGACAGGTGGACGGGTGGAAGGGAGACTTACTTTCACGTGCCTTTTGGGACTTTTATTTTTATTTTAAAAATTTTATTTTTTGACAGCAAGCACAAGTTGGGGGGAGCAGCAGGCAGAGGGAGAGGGAGAAGCAGGCTCCCCGCTGAGTAACCAGCCTGATGTGGGGCTCAATCCCAGCACCCTGGGATCATGACCTGGGCTGAAGGCAGATGCTTAAGGACTGAGCCACCCAGGTCCCCCGCCTCGCCCCTCCCACCCCTTTTTAAACCATGAGCTTGCATGATCTATTTTTGAAAAATAAGAAATACTACCTTTAAAAAAATCAGGTATGTTCCAGTAGCCTTGAAAGCAATGGTTTACTTAGTTTCAAATTACATAGAATTGTGCTTGAAACATAAAAATCTTCAAGCCCTTATCATGTCTTTAGTTGTCAAAATCCTCAGGGAGTCCAGAAGTCTTCAAAAGAAGACTCTTCAGTCTTGGCAAAGTTAATTGGTGGTTTTTATTGCTACTTGGATTCTGAATTTTAATTTTGCTTGTTTGAGAATAAGTGTGGCTTGTCCAATTTTGGAGGAGACCACTTTCTATTAAAAGCAGGGTTGGGAGTCACCCAACGGTTACACCCCGACCTTGTTCCAGGTGGGTAGGCCCCTGCGGGTAGGCTGTAGTAGGAAAACTGGAGGGAGGCAGTCTCCGAGTGCGTATGGATTGCTGCCTTAGCCATTCTGGCATCCTTTTAATCTGCTGACCTGGGCTCAATCGGGTGCATCTTCAAGGAAGCAGATTTTCAATATTGAAAGTGAATGTAAAATTAAAATCACAGCTCTGAAACAAAAACTGGAATAAAATGATCCATTGAGTATCTTCAACCCAGCTACTACTATCTCCAGGGCTGATTTCTCTTGGTTCTCAATCAGTAGAGGATGAATAAATGAGCTGTGAGTCTGGGCTGTAGTTAAATAAACGTTTATTTGTGATGAACCGTTTATGATGGTTCTCAGTGTTCTTTTTGTTAAAGCATAAATAAATATCTGTTTCGTAACCTGCACAGCTATGTGTTCGGCTCCGTAGCAGAGAATGTGGCTCAGTGTCCTTCAGACAATATAAAGACCAGTGGTGTGTTTTGGAATCCAAGGAAACACTGTGGATTCTGAATTTGTTTGCATTTTTGTGGTGGTGGTTACATTAGGACTGTGGTTTTCCTTTATTCAGTATTTCAAAAAAAATTTTCCCCTTTTACCGTGTTAATGGAGCAAGTGAGTCTGCCTAATTCTAGAATCATATTTTGGTAACTGAAAATAATATAATTCTGGACTCTCAGTGGTTGTGTAGCTTGATTTCCGATTAGTAACTATTTGTTATAGTTATCCATTTTTTATGCACAACATGTTTGTATATTTTTGAAGAATATGTTACTGTAATTATAGGAAATTGGCATAATCCCAGTTGGAGATCATGTGAAATTCTAGCCTATATAAGTGGCATTTTTGTGTTTTTGAATAAACTAAATACTTGAAATTGATGAGATCAACTACCTGACACTTTTATACAAGAACATTTATGAGTTAACAAATTTTAATTGAAAGTGTAGCCTTGCCGCAATATCTCCAAACTTACTGAAGTCTACCCTTCTGAGATCAAGGTTACTAATGATCTAATCAGATCTGAAGTAACCTTTCCCTGTATGTATTGACTGGGCTGTTGATCACCTACCTAACTCTATTCTTCGGTCTGGCAATGTGAATGCCAGTGAGATGTTGGGTTAATGCTGGAACAATGAAAAGTACCTGGAATAGGGCCATTTAATTTCGAGTTTTCATTTTCATCCTATGTCAACAACTTAAATTTGTGAAAACAGCTTAAATTTTTAAATTACCTTCTATCCATAATATAATTTTTCTTAAAGATTTTATTTGTTTGAGAGACAGTGAGTGAGGGGGAGAGTGAGAGAGAGAGAGAGAGAGAGAGAGAATGAGCAGGGGCAGAGAGAGGGAGAAGCCGACTCCCAGCTAAGCAGGGAGTCTGATGCGGGGCTCCATCCCAGGACCCTGGGATCATGACCTGAGCCAAAGGCAGATGCTTAACCGACTGAGCCACCCAGGCACCCCTCCATGATATAATTTTTATGGTAAATTTGATAATTATCTACTTTCTATGAGAACATGTAAAAATCTTTATTTATTAATATAAAATTTTTATTACTATTTTTATCTGTTAGATGTGTTTTTTAAGTACTAGAAGCCCAACTGTGGTTCGTTTCAGCTTGAAAGTTCTGTCAAAGTTAAGTGCAGTCTCTGAGTATCTTTTTCCTGACCGGACCCTAAATGGATATGGTAACATCTTCAAAATCTGTAGTCCTGGTTGAAGTACTCTTGGACACTTGTCTCAGTGTGTTTGAAAATGGGCAAACTGTGTCTTCCAATGGATTTATATTCAAAAGGACAAAGATTTTTCCATGAACCAATCAGGTTCCTGTTTGATTGGAATGAGATCATTGGCACCAAAATGGAATCAATTCTTTGATATTTAATGGAAATCACTACTGAATTTCCTCTCTTGGGAAGGTCCTGTATGGATTAATTAGCAAGTATCTTATGTTGGGCTGGAAGAAAGCAGTCACGTGAAAGTTACATGTTTTCGGATCTGAGTAGATGGTACTATTTTTTTGGAATACACCGTCTTTAGTACTTCATAATGTATATTAGTAAACAGAGATTAAGTGAACTAGTATTTGGACTTGGAGCTTTAAAATATGAGAGAAATCATTTGCTATTTCATCAGATGATGCTTGGTTCCTGCCATTTTCAGAAACTATTAAGGAAAGGGGAATATTGAAAAATTGGCCCTAACATTCATTTTGTTTTCTGGGTAGGGCATGAATATTCAGACGTGCCCTGGTCGAGGGAAGAGGCAGAATGGAAGTTAATTTAAATGCCATTGTGGAATTAAGAACTGTATGTTGCCAGATTGGAAAGGTTGCTTCCCAAAGTGTTTTAAAGATAATACGGTGATTCATTAGTAGCTATTTTCTCCCTCTAGCATGGAACTGCATTTCTGCTCTATGCAGCTCCTCTGTGTAATGTTAAGGCTTGATGCCAAGAGTCTGCCATACAAGTGTGGGGCTACTGTTTTCCCCCTTTGTTCATGTCATTACACTTTATATGGAACCTGGCAAAAAGCAGCTCTGTGACTGCAGGTTTGCTCTTTAGCATCGAACACAGGGCTTGACACACAGTAGGCCTTCAGTTAACGTCTGTTGAATAAATGATCAAATAAATGATGAAAAAGATCTGGCAGTTCAGATTTAGGAGAAGCTTTAACCATTTGAACAATACTTTTGCGCTCCTATCAAGTGAAAGTCACTCCGTGTTGCACAGTCTTGGTCTTTACTCTCAAGAAGTTCATAATCCGAGTTACCTAGAGTTTACATAGTACAAGAATCACACAGAGCCAGTAGCAGAAATTTTTCCATGCTTAGATTTTCATTTAATCACATACCTCAGTTTAGGTTAGTGTATAATTAAGAAGGGAAAATGTGGACGAAAGCACCGAAGAATTCTAGGAGAGAGCATCAGGAATGGAGAGACTTATTTATACTGATTCATTTCTGCACTGAAAAATGCCACAGAATGGAAACGTGTGAAAAGGCACAGAGAACTCTCTGGAAGGGTGCTCTAATTTATTCTTCTTAATGCCTGCCTAATATTCACAGAGCGGATAGACCATAATTTAAATATTTACTGTTTTCCCTATTAATAAACACTTACCTTGCTTCCAGGTTTTTGACCTCTATAGACGATGCTGCAAATAAATCTCCTTAAACATAAAAAAGTTCATAATCTGGGGCACCTGGGTGGCTCAGTTGGTTAAGTGTCCGACTCTTGATCTCCGCTCAGGTTTTGATCTCAGGATTGTGAGTTCAAGCCCCCAGTCAGGCTCCATGTTGGGGGAGGAGCCTACTTAAAAAAAAGTTCATAATCCAATTGGATGGAGAAAACACATGCATCGTTAATAATAACAGCCATGTTTTCTTGTGCCTCTCGTGGTGGATACTGTCTACTTCAAAACAAACCGTAGGGTAGGTATTATTACTTCACCCCATTTTGTACACAAAGAAACTGAGCTTTCATAGCTTCACAGAAAGGCTATGCAAGTTGTAGTTGGGTAAGGGCTGCAACTGGATTGGAATTCCTGTCTGCTTGATTAGTGAGCAGGCAATGATGACGAAATCAGGAGGCCAAGAATGAAGTCCCCATTCTAGTCCCCATACTCATGCTGTAACCTCAGAATCTTATCACCTCTTGGACTTTGTTTTCTCTCCTGCAAGGAGAGAGTTGGAGTAAACAGTTTCTAAGGTTCATCCCAGCTCAATTAGCCTATGATTAAAAAAAAAAATGAGATGCTAGGAGAGGTATAGATAATTAGTAATAAACTGATATATTTCCTTGTTTCTCAGAAGCATTGCCCCCCTCATATTTTGGCATTCCTGAGGTTAAGACAATTTTCCAAATGTTAGGGAGAGGGCTCAGAGCTTCCAGGCTCTCTCTGAATCCCACTCTTACTGCATCTCTATGTGCTCACCAATCTGGAAGCTTTCTCCTTTTGGGTTTGAATGGAGGCCTCATTACACAGGCATGATTGATAAAGTCATTGGCCTTTGGTGATTCCAGTACCTTTCCCCTCCCTGGAGGTCAGGGGGGTGGGGTGGGGCATTCCAACCCTCTAATCCCATAGTTGACTCCACTGGCAGCCAGTCCCCATCCTTAGGAGCTTTCTAAAAGTTACGTCATTAACATAACAAGACACCTTCACTTCTCTTATCACTTAGGACATTCTAAGGGTTTTAGGAGCTTCCTGCCAGAAACAAGGTCAAAGACCAAATATATATATTACTTATAAATTATAATATCACAGACTGATTTCAAGCTGCCAGTGAGTTGAACATGGAGTTGTGAAGACATGTGCAGACGTGGCTCTTCTACGAGCTAGTATTAGCTAATTGTAGCACACCACTTATATACAGTGAAATGCACTGAGTTTTTTGGGTTGAATCAATGATTTGTTTATCTGTAATGTATTTAGCACTTATCAGATAGCAGGAACACGTGCAGATACTGGGTAAATAAGAACTAGTTTTTATTCTCTAGGATGTGATAGTTTAGGTGGCCATTTAAATGAATTTCTAAGAAAGGGTTCTTGTACTGAGAATGGTTGATCAGCTGTCTGTTTTCCACTGAGAACAAAGTAACTACCAAGTGGATCCTCAGATATCTGAATTAGAAGTCAGAACTGAGGTCTGTAACTGGATTATTAGATGTGAGAATGGTGAAGCAGGATTTTTAAGACTTTGTTTCTTTGGAAGTCAAGTTAAACCTAATAGATTTTTCTTCTCCTTGTATATGTGTTGGTGTGCATGCATGTTTATTAATCACATTTATTGGTATATAATTTATAATTTGAGATTTACAATGTATAATTTGAGATATAAAATTCACCATATTTACGTGTACAGTTAAGTGTCCAAATGTTTTACCCCATGATGACAAAATGTTCATCATCCTCTGTTCACTTGTGTTCTTTCCCAATTAAATTCCCTCCGATCCTCCCGGCAAATGCTACTCTGATTTCTTTCACCACGGATTCATTTCGTTTTCTTTTGTACCTGGTTTCTTTCCCGTAGTAGAATGGTTTTTGATATCCATGCTGTTGTCGGTATTTGTAGATTATTTCTTTTTATTGCCGAGTGGTATTTCATTGTATAGAGTATACCACAAATTGTTCATTCATCAGATATTTGAATTGTTTTCAGCTTTTGGCTATTATGGACAAAGCTGCTGTAAATATTTTTGTATATATCTCTTTGTTGACATATATATCCCCCACCCCTTTTTGTGTACGTGTGAATGAGGTTAAAACCTAGGAGGAGGACTGTAGAGTTGAAAGGTAGTGTATAATTGACTGAACAAGAACTCCTGTCTTCACATCCTACAGAATGATTGATATCAGATCAGAATGGGAGGGAAGGGGAAAGTACATGGAGAAATTGTTCCTTTGGTATGTGTTTAATATGAGAATTTTTGAAAATATGATTTAAACTAGGTGCATATTGAGAAAAAAATTGATGTTAAGTAAAACTTTACAAGCTTGTAAAAGAAAGCATAGTTACAAAGAGAAAACCATAAGTTTAATAACTTTATTGAAATATAATTTACATATATAAAATTCATTCAATATTTACAGTTCAATAAATTTTAGTATGTTTACAGAGTCAGAAAATCATTGCCACAGTCTAATTTAGAACATTTCTATTATCCTCCAAGAAGTGCTCATTTAGGGTAAAAACAAAACAAAACATGGTTTTAGAGTTAAGACCTGTGTTTTAGTCTGAGTTTTACTGGTTAGCAATTGCATGACCTTGGTAAGCCAAATCTCAGTTTCTACACCTTTGAGGAAGATGAAGATACCTCCTTTACAATGTTTTTTTATAAAGATTATAAGTAATGCCCACAAAGCACTTGGTCCATAATAAATATTAAACAAATGATAGTGTTTATTATTGAACCGTGTCTGCATTTTTGTAATTTCTGTGGTATTTTGTTCATATCTTTATGACTGCTTCAATGGTCTGCTCTGTACTAAGGATATCTTTGAACATATCTTTTAGGAGGAAACGAGGTGGAGGGGAAAGAGGACTTTACAGTAATATGCTGAGGGTTTCTGGCTCTTCCATTTAATTGCTCTTTTGGGCAAATCACTTAACTGGGTTTGTTTCTTTATGTGAGGAACTAGAGCAATAACATCTACCTTGCAGGATTGTTCTCAGGAGTTCGGGAATATACATGACATATTGATATAGTAGGTGCTCAGTAAATAGGAAGTGTTACTCTGTGATATCAGAAGCTACCATCTTTGAAGTATTCATATCTAGGAATAAAATTTGTGTACAGAATTTAAGGCATAGATGGAAAATTTGCTCATGTACGATGTGCCTATTTGCTGTATAAATTTTTGTATTTTATTTTTATTTTATTTTTTAAAAGATTTTATTTATTTATTTGACAGAGAGAGACAGCGAGAGGGAGAACACAAGCAGGGGGAGTGGGAGAGGGAGAAGCTGGCTTCCCGTTGAGCAGGGAGCCCAATGCAGGGCCGGATCCCAGGATCATGACCTGAGCCGAAGGCAGACGCTTAAAGACTGAGCCACCCAGGCGCCCTGAATTTTTGTATTTCGGTACCAGTGGAGTGCTAGGTACATAGTCCTTAGTAACATATTTAATCAAATGAATGCATAGATGAGTAAATAAAGAAGAAAAAGCATTCTCCACATACTATTTTAGTCTCCTTCAGTGTTTAGGTATCTAAGAGAAAGTTTCATTTTCCAAGCTTCAAGTTCATTCACTTACCACCTCCTATTTGGCAGGATGGGGAGGGAGGTGGGGAACACGATAATTAGAAATTGTCATAAGAACAAAAATCACGCCGTAATTGCTGACATTCGTAAATAGCTGTTTGTATTTTTAAAAGGACTTTAATGTTATTTCTTTAAATTTGTGTCTCAACAACCATATCAGGCAGTTGGAGTAAATACTTTCATTTCAGGGAAAAGAAAGAGAAGGTTCAGAGGTGGACTTATTCCTGAGTGGCAAAGCAAATGAGGGAAGGGGTAATAAATCAGAAGCCTTGCGTGTTGCTGGTGGGAGCGGAGACTGGGGCAGCTGTTTGGGGAAGCATCTGGCATTGCTTAAGCAAATTAGCTGTTTACTCTCAACAATTTCATTCCTACAGGTAGACACTGGCATGTGTCCCATATGTCCCCAAGAGAACGTGTCCCAGGTTTTTCACTGCTGTGTTCTTGGTGGTGATGGGGAATGGGAGGTAACTGGGCGACCACCTCTGGCAGAGGGAGAGCCGTGGGTGCATAGCATGGGGTTGTCTGCAGCCATTAGAGGCAACAGATCAGATAAACAAAAGCAACATGAATGGATTTTAAGTGCTTGGTGAAAAATGTAAGAGGTATGTTGTTTATATGAATTAAAAATTCATAAGCAGAGCGCAGTACACATCTTGTAAGAACACTTACATAAAATGCTCATTAAGTGCATTACAATGACTGCCTGTGGGACCCAGCTCATGGGGGTAGGCTATGGAGATAAAAAGGAATCAATCAATAAATAAAGAGAATGATAATGTGCCACGAACCGTTAAGTATGGCTCCCTCAACCTGCTGAATGGTGAAGTTAAAAACAAAAGAAAACAGTATATCGTTATAGTTTGAATACCTTTTTTGTGATCTCTGTTACCACTAGGCTTGACCAGAGAGACCCTGCTGTCATTCCACTGGGTGGGCCGGGTATTCCAAATGAAATAAAATTCGGATCGGTTTCTGAAGTTTCAAGTAAAATTTCTCACAGAGAGCAACTTCTTTTTTTTTTTTTTTTTTAATAAGGATTTATAATGTGGTACGCTTGGTATAATTTGAAAATTAAGTTCCTTTAAATTTTGTATTTTGGATAATAGAGACTGATGCGTCGTATGGTACAGTTTTTATGGAATTAGAATGTCATATACTAAATGTTTAATTCTGAAATGATAAACTATTCTTACCATTCTTCATGGATTCAGAAGATTGTCTACATGTATATTTTTTCCAAAGGGTTGAAATGTAATTTTTTTGACAGACATATCTCCTTCTATTGTAATATTTGTTTTCCAAGTTAAATTTGAGGCATGGTCTATCTCTTTTCTGGTGGGTGGATGGACAGTGCAGCTTTATTACGTTGCAGTTCTAGAGGTCAGAAGCCCAAAATGGGTTGGTAGGGACTCCGTTCCTTCTGGAGGCTCCAGGGGAGAATCCTTTCCTTTCCTTTTTCCAGCTTCTAGAGCCCACCTGAGGCTCTTGGCTGTGCGTGATGTTGACCTCTGCTTTGATCATCATTTTGAATAGGTTGCTTTTTAGTTTACCTTGCCTTTCTATTCACTATTTGTGATACTTCCGAAAGATAGTTATGTAAAATGGTTATAATTATGTTTTGCACAAGTTGTACAATTTTCTAACAACTGTCCTGACTGTTTAAAAAAGTCATAATGGTTAAAAATTCAACTCAAAATTATCAGCCTTTCAGAGTGTTCATCTGGTATTACTGTGGGGGTGTTGCTGGTATTCAGTAGGCGGACTCTGCTAAGACAAGAAGGACACCCAGTTATTTTAATGATAGATGTAGAAGCTGGAGAGGAATTGATTACATCCGTGGTGCTCCCAGTGTCCACCTGTTTGTGAGTGGTGTGCAGACGAGAGTTTCAGGTTTGCCAGGAAGTTGCAGAGGAAGGCCTAGTTCTTGTGTAAGAGTTTTATCTACAGTACCATGTAATGAAATGTTGAGAACCAAGAATTGATTTTAATGCTGTTTTGTGTTTCTCAACAACATAAAATAGAAAGAAAAGGGAAGCATTGCCAGCTAGTAGAAGGGAAACAAGCTCAGTGTCAGGATATGTGAAAATGAGATTCACAGTGTGATTTTGAGCTGTCCTGCAATTCAGTTCCCTCATCTACAAAATGGGGTTAATGATGCCTACTTTATCCACCTCAGAGTTGTAAGGATCAAATTGTATGATTAGGTAATTTATTTAATTCAAATTGCTTAGTGCTATATGAACATATTGGTGTGGTTTTTGTTTTACATATTTAGTTTTCTTCAGTGAGCTGCTTTTCATTATGATAGCTTGTCATTGAACAAAACTTAGCATCCTGGCAAATATGATAACTTATAGCAAATAATAGCTCAGTGATGGTTTGGTACTTTAAAGTTGATCTCTTAAGAAATTTGAGATTCTTAGCGTCTCTGAGATTTTGGCAATTTTTAATTAAAGCATTAGGTATGCCAGGAAGCTGATGTTTTAGTATCCTGGTCCAACAGAACAGGTATATACACGATAATTAAAATCTTGGAGCTCCATGCTGCATTTTGCAAAGTCTGGTTAGATTGCAGAGCTGTTACTGAGTATGAAATGGCATGGCTTTGATTGGTGTGGTATTTCCTTAAGTCTCCATTGAGTCCCTCAATATATGGTACTTATTGACCTGAAATTTCTAGGTGTTTGAAGAATCAGTGTAATGAATTGCCCTCTAAGTTGGGAAATTGGGGTTTAGTCTCTTATTCAAAGTATATGTGCTTGGTCAGATCACTTCTACAGAGTCCTCTTAACTGGTAAGATTTCTCTTGGCTTTAAGAGTCACCGTGTTCTGAAATCCAGACTGTGGTGAGGCTCTCCGTCAAAACTAGTACATGCTGTTTTGCAGAACCTCCCAGCGCGCTAATTCTAAGCTGTAGGTTTGCCCAGAAATTGATGAGGACTCTGGAGGGATGAGTAAATACCTAATGTACACGGATTCCTGAAGAAGCCTTTTCTCTGTTGCGATCATTGCTTAAGTTAGAAATCTGAGTCATTAATGAGACCTTTCTCCCTTTCTCATGTCATGAGGTACAAATACTCTCAGTTCTGCCCCACACGTAACTACCCCTTTTTTTAAAAGTGATTTTTAAAAATAGAGATTATTGATAGAATTGATGATAAAATAAGCTAATCTATTTTTCTTGCTTATGATAGGTAGCAGCTAAGATCTGTGATTTTGGCTAAGGTCATGATCTCAGGGTCTTGAGATCGAGCCCCAAATCTGATTCTCTCTCCAGCTTCTGGGGACGGTATCCATAGGCATTCAGAATGGTCCAGCTTTTTGACATAGTGCCATGGGCTGTCCTACAATACAGCCTCTAACAAAAATAGGTCGTCTCAAACCCCTGGTAACAGTCATTTACCTTTATACCAAGAAGGTTGGGAAAACACCAAAATCTGCATGTGGCGTCTGCCCAGGCCGACTTGGAGGAGGAGTTCGTGGTGGGAGACCTAAAGTCCTTATGAGGTGGTCTAAAAACGAGAGAACACGTCAGCAGGACCTATGGTGGTTCCATGTGTGCTAAGTGTGTACGTGACAGGATCAAGCGTGCTTTCCTTACTGAGGAGCAGAAAATTGTGAAAATGTTGAAGGCACAAGCACAGAGTCAGAAAGCTAAATTAAAAAAATGAAGCTTTTTTGAGTAATAAATAAAGCAAAAGGCAAAAAAAAAAAAAAAAGGATTCTCTCTCTCCCTCTGCTTCTTTCTGTCCCCCTCTCCAAAAAAAAAAAAAAAAAAAGAGAGGAAAGCAGCCGGCCAATAAACCTGTAAAAAGATGTTAAATTCATGTTTTAAGAGATGAAAGGACTACTTTCTGTTTGATTACATTTTATCTACTGGATTACTGGATTGGCCAAAAAATGTCCTATTTAAGGTGTTGAGGATATGGACCCTTCTGAGTGTTGCTGATTTGAGTGTCAATTATACAGCTTTTTTTGGGGGGATGAGAGGAACTTAGGTACACTATTTATCTGTTAAAATAAAACATGCTTACCCTTTGCTCTAGCAACCCAGTTTTGGGAACTTCTGCTATAGAAGTTAAACCCTCAAAACCAAAAAAACTCAAAACAACTACTACAACAAAGTATGTAAGGACATATTTACAGGGATATTTATTCCAACATTGTTTGCAAAGCAACAACACTGGAAACAAAATTTAAACCTTAATGGGACTGGTTGAATGTATTACGGTTTCTCTATTATATGGAATATGATTAAGGTAATTTAACAATAAGTTAGAGCTACACATCGTAAACTGGAAGGATGTGCATTATTTATTGAGAGTGTATCATGATCCAAGTTTGAAAACAAAAGGAAAGAAAAAGGACAGTCATAATATTTGAGCATAGGTTATTGATTAATTTGGTTACCTTGGGGATGGGATTTTGAAGGAAGGGGAATTACTAAATTTTCTTTTCACTTGATATGTTAAAATGAGCATATACTTTATAATAAAAAAAATCCAATAAAGCAAAAACAAAATCAAGGAAAGAAAAATTTAAGCTAAAGTAAAAGCAGAAACCCTTTTTCTCTTGGACGTCTTTTCCTTGCGTACATTTTTATACTATCATTTATTGTACATTTGATCTTAGTGTTCCTTATTCATAGTCACAGAACTCAACTCTCTAAAATGGTTGGTATCTGTGCTTGTGGAAGTTTTCTCAGTGTGAATTAAGATTTGTGGTTCCTTTGCACAGGCCTACGGTTTAGAAATTATATTTGGAACTGAGCTGAAGCTATATAGAATTTTTGTTTGGACGTTGATATAATAATCATGTTTTTAGAGGGTGGAATTAAGAATGCATATTTTCTTCTTTCATGCCCCAAATTGGGGTAGTCCTATCTTCATCCTTTTTATTTCTAGGTAAGTAGAGTTCTTGCCTTATTGGGTCCTTTCATTTTTAATTCTTGCTTTGCTTTTGATTAAAGTTTAAGTTCTTTAACTTTTTTTTTTAATTACAAGAACAAATGATCATTTCTGAAAATTCAGAAACACAGTCAAGTAAATACCAAACCAACCCATCTCCTTGCCTCCAAAGCAAAAAATCGTGTAAATCTCACTCATTTGACAACTTTCTTTCAAACTGTTCATTGAGAGTATTTTCTGTAGAGTAATAATGAAGGTCAGACTGTGTTGTAAGGAATAATTATGTTACTTAAAAATGGGTTTTTTGGATGATACGTTGGGTGTGGGTATGGAGTAACACCACAGAGAGGCCCATGAAAGTGAAAGATTTACTTACCTCTCTGGGCCCCTGGGGCACAGCAGAACATGCAGGGGCACGTATGGCAGGACAGGAGGCTTCCGGGGAGCAGGGTGGAGTACACAAGCCAGAGACAGGAGAGGATTTCATGGGTGCTTTTGAATATCACTAATTCATAGTCAGGGGTGAACAAGAAGGGGAACTTGGGCCTGGTTGTCTGGTTCGGGTCTTCATGGTCTGTTTGTGGGGATGTTGATGCATGAGGTAAATAGAAAATTTTAAAACATTTGCCATGCACAGACAACTCTGAATATCCATCCCTAAGGCTGGTTGATTTATCTCTTAATTTTCTTATCTGGAAAATGGGCATAATAAATAGTACCATAGGGTTGTTGCTAGCACTAAATTGTAAAGGTCAGTGCTTGGTTCACAGTAAGTTCTTTTTATTGTTGTGTTTAAAGGTTTCGTATGTAGTACTGTTTTTATTGAGCAGGTAATACATGTTTAATGTAGAGATGTCAGTCACGGTGTTCTGAACCTGTTTTTGTTTTTGTTTTTAATAACAAGGGCACCCTGGGGTCAAAGGACCAGGCTGTTCCCTGGTGCAGGTGGCGCTAGGGGGTTGTGCCACACTCGGCCCTTTTTCATTGCTCTAAAGACTTAGAGATGAATAACCCCCTACTTAGCACCGATGTAGGGCTTATAATATGTTATCCGAAGTGGAACATACACAAGTGATGTGGACATTTTTATGTCCCCTTTATTTTTTGAGCACAGCCAAGTCTTCCTTCAGATGACAGGTTGTACCAGTGTCCATCCCACCAAAGCGTACATGAGCGCCCACAGCCTGAGCTTCCTGCAGCACGGCATTATTTTTTTCTTCACCTTTATGAACACGATTGGTGAAAAGTGGCCCCACATTGTTTTACTTCGTGGTTGTAGATTTTCGATCAATGTACAAGTGAAATATGGAGACTAGCTTTCAGAAAAGATCAAGCTCCTCAGGGGATAAAGTGTGGAGGTACCAGTACCCGGCAGCCTTGTAAATCACTGGGTGGGTGAGAAGCTACTGTTGGTCTCTGCTCTTTATTTACACCAAATAGTGTCCTAGGAGCTCAGATACTCAGTTACATTGCTATACTTTGTGCTTCCGGTGATGGTTGTGTGATCTGTTTTTAAATTGAGATTCAACATGGAAATCTCCATTCTGACAATTTTTCCCCTTTAGTTCTGACGCGTTTGAAATTGCTAGGGAATATAGAGGACTATACATGACTTGAGTGAAAGGTTGAGACTTAATTTTTCTCGCTAGGGATCCAAAGAATTACCCTTACTTACCAAGAAAATGTTTGGCATTTTATTCCTTAGCCATATTTAACCACATGGTTTACTTTGGCAATACAGAGTTTGTTTCTCCAAATGCTTGCTTTATTTATGAGAAGTTATACTTAGATTGCATTGATCACTTTTTTCACACTTTTTTTTTTCCCTCAGTTTTCCTTGAGAGATGGCAAGAAAATTAGTAAAAATGTGAATTCAATACTTAAAATGACATTTTCTAGCTTTCTTGGATCTTGGTGTTAAAATACAATTTTTGTTGGGTATGGTATTAATGATTCTTGATAAAGATGGTTATTTTCATGTCCTATTCATGTCTTGTGATGGGTGCATAAAAAAACTTGAATACATGTATTATAAGTAACAATAGTGTGTGATTCTTCAGAGGAGAATGTGACATTCCTAACTAACCATCTGAAGTAAATTTCCTAATGTTGGAGCTAGATTTATTTTAATTTGTACATACATTTTCCTAGTTTTTCTTGTACTAGAGACAGTTGCTTGTTAAGGGATAGAGACATGCTAACGTGGTCAACATTGTCCTCAAATTTCAAATCTGATCTTCAGATCAGAACCTTAATATCTTTTGGCTGAAAGCCATGACAAAGTTTGAATTAAAAAAAGAAAAAGAAGGAAAAAAATCATGAAAACAAATATCAGAATATTCATGCTAGGACAGAGTTGCAAATATATAAAAGTACCATGTAAGAGGAAATTTCATAAACTGTTGTTAATCTTAAAAAGTAAAACAGTCAAGGGTGGCTGGGTGGCTCAGTAGGTTGAGCATCTGTCTCTTGATTTCGGCTCAGGTCATGATATCAGGGTTGTGAGATCAAGCCCCACATTGGGCTCTGCGCAGGGAGTCTTTTGAGACGTTCTCTCTCTCCCCCTCTGCTTGTGTGTGCTCTCTCTCTCAAATAAATAAAATCTTAAAAATAAAACTGTCAGTTATTTTACAGCAAAAATGAGTTTACTCAAGAATAACGTAGAATTGCAATTTGGGACATGCAAGCTACAGTAAAAGTTTGGACAAGTCTAACAAACAAAGGATAGGAATAACAAAAGCCGGCGTTCAGGGTGGTGATGGTTTCTTATTGGCTGAATTGCAGGAGTAGTTGATTTCTTGTAGGAGATGCAATGTGCATCTGTCCCTTTTGCGGCCTGTAATTAGTGATTCTTTTTTGTTGACTGTTCTTCTATTGGGGTCTGTAATTGACAGTTCTTCCTGTAATTGACATTGAGTGGTAGGGGCTCCTTCTGCTAGCCTGCCCGACTCCACTTTAGTGAGATTTCTCTTTATCAGTTTTCACGTTTTCAATATAGCTCTTTAGTTACAGTATCTAAAATAACTTTTATGCTGGCTTTAGAGAGAAATCCAAACAAAAACTCCCCAGAACTTACCCTCTTGCCGTTATCCATAGAGACAGTCTCTCCCTATTTCTGTGCTTTTGTTCAAATCCTTCTCTCTTTGTGTATTCTCCCACCCTTATCTACCCTGAAAGGTCTCTTGTAATTTATGCCCATCCTTTGACTATCACCTCTTTTGTAAAGGCTTTTTGAACTGTATCTGTGTCTCTCCCACCACCAGATGTGTGTGCATATGTGTTTTCAGGGCTTGAGTGCCTTTATGCATTATACCTTTAATTTATCTGATACTGACACACTTCTTCATGCCAGGTACTCTGCTGAGACTGGATTTACAATGGCAAATAAAACTCTGTCTTTGCTCTCAAGTACCAGTATATATTTTAAATTAGTAGACTTTATTTTCTAGAGCAGTTTTAGGTTTACAGAAAAATAGTAGAGTAGAAAGTACGGAGATCTTGCATATACCATTCTGTCCTCCAACCCCACACACGGTTTCTTCTAGTATGTTAGCATGGTACGTTTGTTACAATTGATGAGCAGTATTGATACATTATTATTAACTAAAATCCCTAGATCACACTAGTGTTCAGGTTTTGTGTTGTGACGAATGTATAATGTCTGTAGCCTCCATTGCAAGATCATATTAAATATCCCTGGTGTTCCACTTACTGGTCCCTTTTTCCTCCCCTAGTGCCCTAGCAACCACTGATCATTCTACTGTCTGTAGTTTTGCCTTCTCCCCAATTTCATATAGTTGGAATTATGCAGTATGTAGCCTTTCAGACTGGCTTCTTTTACTTAGTAATATGCATTTAAGTTTCCTCTATGGTTTTTTGTTTTGTTTTGTTTTGTTTTGTTTCGTGTGTGTGTGTGTGTGTGTGTGTGTGTGGCTTGATAGCTCCTTTCTTTTTGGTGCTGAATAATATTCCATTCTTTGGATGGACCACAGTTTATTTATCTATTCACCCACTGAAGAACATCTTGGTTGCTTCCCAGCTTTGGCAATTATGAATAAAGCTGCAGTAAACCTTCATGTGTACTATTTTGGGTAGACATAGTTTTTGACTGATTTGAGTATCATGAAGCATAATTGCTGGATCGTATGGTAAGACTTTAGTTAGTTTTGTAAGAAACTACCAGTTGTCTTCCAAAGTCATTGTAACGTTTGGCATTCCTGTCAGCAGTATGAGAGTTCCTGTTGCTCCACATCGTTGTCAGCACTTGGTATTGTCGGTGTTTGGGGTTTTTACCCATTTTAACAGGTATTTGGTGGTTTCTCATTGTCTTAATTTGCGATTCCTTGATGGCATATGATGTTGATCATCTTTTCATATGCTTATTTGTCATCAGTATATCTTATTTGGTGAAGTTCCTGTTCAGATCATTTGCCCATTTTTATTTTTATTTTATTTATTTAATTTCCCCCCATTTTTAAATTGGATTGTTTATTTTCTGATTATTTAGTTTTAAGAATTCTTTGTATAATCTGGATATAAGTCCTTTATCAGATATGTACTTTGCAAATATTTTCTCTCTTTCGTGTGTTTCTGTTTATTTATTTATTTATTTTTAAAGATTTTATTTATTTGTCAGAGAGAGAGAGCGAGCACACACAAACGGGGGAATGGCAGGCAGAGGGAGAAGCAGACTCCCCACTGAGCAAGGACCCTGGGATTATGACCTGAGCGGAAGGCAGACACTTAACTTTTCTCATTCTTTTGACAGTGTCTTTCACAGAGCAGAAGTGTTTGATTTTAATGGAGTCCAATAAAATTTTTCTTTCATGGATACTGCCATTGGTATTGTATCTAAAACTCATCACCAAATCCTGTATGTCTAGATTTTTTTCCTATGTTATTTCTTAGAGGTTTTATAGTTTTGTGTTTTATGGTTTTTTAGTTTTATGTTTTGTGGATTTACATTTACAGGGCTGTGATCCATTTTGAGTTAATTTTTGTGCAGGGTGTAAGGATTTGTGTCTGGGTTCATGTTTTTGCATATGGATGTCCAGTTTTCTAATACCATTTGTTGAAAAGACTATCCTTTCTCCATTAAATCCGTTTTGCTCTTTTGTTAAAGAAGACTTGAATATATTTATGTGCATATATTTCTGGGTTCTTTATTCTGTTCCATTGATCTGTTTGTCTATTCATGTACCAGTAACAACCTGTCTTGACTACTGTAGCTCTGTAGTAAGTCTTCAAGTTAGGAAATGTCACTTCTTTGATACTGTGCTGGTAATTTCTGGGTCTTTTGCCTCTCCATAGAAACTTTAGAATTACTTTTTTGATATCCACAAAAAAACTTGCTGGGATTTTATTTTTAAATTGAAGTATTAGTTTTAGGAGTACAGCATAGTGATTTTGACAACTCTATATCTTATGCAATACTCACCACTAGTGTAGTTACCATCTGTCACCGTACAATGCTATTACAATGCTATATACCATTGACTATATTCCCTTTATTCATCCCTGTGACTTACTCCAGAAGTGGAAGCCTGTGCCACTCCCCTTCACCTATTTTGCCATCCCTTCTACCGTCTTCCCCTCTGCCAACTACCAGTTTGTTCTCTGTATTTACAGGTTTGTTTCTGCTTTTATGTGTATGTTTTGGTTTTTTAGATTCCACATATAAGTGAAATCATGTAGTATCTGACCTATTTCACTTAGCATAATACCATGCTAGGTCCATCCATGTTGTTACAAATGGCTAGATCTTATTCTTTTTTTTTTTTTTTTAAGATTTTATTTATTTATTCGACAGAGATACAGACAGCCAGCAAGAGAGGGAACACAAGCAGGGGGAGTGGGAGAGGAAGAAGCAGGCTCATAGTGAAGGAGCCTGATGTGGGGCTCGACCCCACAATGCCGGGATCACGCCCTGAGCCGAAGGCAGACACTTAACCGCTGTGCCACCCAGGCGCCCCAGATCTTATTCTTTTTAATGGCTGAATAATATTCCTGTGCACACATGTATGTATGTGTATGTACAATATCTTTTCTATCCATTCATCTGTCAATGGACATGTGGCTTACTTTCATATCTTGGTTATATTAAATAATGCTGCAGTAGACATAGGGGTGCATATGTCTTTTCAAATTAGTGTTTCTGTTTTCTTTGGGTAAATACGCAGTAGTGGAATTACTGGATTATGTGGTAGTTCTATTTTTAATTTTTTGACCCTATACTATTTTCCACAGTGGCTGTACAGATTTACATTTCCAGCAACAGGGCGTGAAGGTTCCTTTTTCTCCACATCTTTGCCAATACTTGTTATTTTTTTTGTCTTTTTTTATGCTAGCCATTCTGACAGGTGTAAGGTGATAACCTCACTGTGGTTTTGATTTACATTTCCCTGATGAGTATGGATGTTGGGCACCTTTGATGTGTCTTTTGGCCATCTGTATGTGTTCTTTGGAAAAATGTCTATTCAGGTCCTCTGCTCATTTTTAAATTGGAATATTTGTTTTTTTAGTGTAACTTGCTGGGATTTTGATTGAGATTGTCTCACATCTCTAGATTAGGTTGAAAGAATTGACATCTTAATAATATTAAATCTTCTGGTCCATGGGGGCGCCTCAATTAATTAAGTGTCCATTTCTTGATTCTGGCTCAGGTCATGATCTCAGGGTTGTGGGTTCAGGCCCCATGTTGGGCTCCATGCTAGGCATGGAGCCTGCTCGTGATTCTCGCTCTCTCCCTCTGCCCCTCCCTTCCATGCCTGCTTGTGTTCACTCTCTCTAAAAAATTAAAACAAAAACAAAACCCAAACCAAACAAACTTGTGGTCCATGAATATGAACTATCTTTCCATTTATTTAGGTCTCCTTGGATTTCTTTTATCAGAGTTTTGCTTTTTTCTGATATATATCTTATACATATTTTGTTAGGTTTGTACCTAAGTCCTTCTGGCCTCCTTCCTCCCTCCCTCTTAATCTTTCTTTCTGGTGCTAATGTAAGTGGTATATTTTTAATTTCAAATTCCAGTTGTTCATTGCTGGTATATAGATGCAAGTAGCTTTTATGTAATTATCTTGTATCCTGCAGCCTTGCTATACTTGCTTATTAGTTCTAGGTGGTTTTTTATTTGTTGTTTGTTTTTTGTCAATTCTGTTTTTTAGTATTTTCTGCATAACAATTTATATCATCTGTGTACAAAGACAGTAGCTATGAGTTCTAGTACAGTGTTGAATAGGAGTGATGATCCTTGCTTTGTTCCTGATCTTAGGGAGAAAGGATTTGATTTCTCACCACTAAGAATGATGTTGGGGGAGCAACTGTGTTGCTCAGTTGATTAAGTGTCCTACTCTTGATTTTGGCTCAGGTCATGATCTCGGTCATGAGATCGAGCCCTCCTTTGGGCTCCATGATCAGTGGGGGGTCTGCTTGAGATTCTCCCTCTCCCTCTTCTCCTCACCCCTCCCCTCTCTCAAATAAACAAATCTTAGGGAAAAAAAAAAAGAATGACGTTATGGGTGCTGGGGTGGTGCAGTCATTTAAGTGTCCGACTCTTTGTATCGGCTCAGGTTGTGGTCTCAGGGTCGTGAAATCGAGTCCTGGTGTTCCCACTCAGTGGGAAGTCTGCTTGAGATTCTCTCTCTCTCTGCCCCTCCCTATCTCGCCCACTCACTCTCTCACATGCTCTCTCTCCCTAAGATAAATAATAAATCCTTAAAAAAAAGTGATGTTAGCTGTAGGTGTTTTGTAGATGCTTTTAAAATCAAGTTTAGGAAATTCCTCTCTATTCTTAATTGCTGAGAGTTTTTATCATAACTGAGTTTTGGCTGTTGTCAAATGCTTTTTCTTTTTTTTTTTTTAAAGATTTTATTTATTTATTTGACAGAGACAGAGACAGCCAGCGAGAGAAGGAACACAAGCAGGGGGAGTGGGAGAGGGAGAAGCAGGCTCCTAGCGGAGGAGCCTGATGTGGGGCCTGATCCCATAACGCCGGGATCACGCCCTGAGCCAAAGGCAGACGCTCAACCGCTGTGCCACCCAGGCGCCCCTCAAATGCTTTTTCTGTATCTGTTGATAAAATCATGTTTTTTTCTTTTTTAGTTTGTTGATGTAATGGATCCCAGTAAATGATTTTCAGATGTTAGACCAGCCTTGCTATTTGGAATAAATCTCACTTGGTTGAGATGTATAATTATTTTTATACATTGTTATACTTGATTTACTAGTATTTTGTTAAAAGATTTTTGTATCTGTGTTCATGAGAGGTATCAGTTTGTAGTTTTCTTTTTTTGTGATGTCTTTGGTTTTGGTATTGAAGTAATGCAGTCCTCATTGAATGAATTAGAGATATTCCCTCTGAAACACCTAGATGGCTCAGTTGGTTAGGCATCTGCCTTCAGCTCAGGTCATGATCTGGGTGTACTGGGATTGAGCCCCACATTGGGTTCCCTGCTTGGCAGGAAGTCTGCTTCTTCCTCCCCCTCTGCCCCTCCTCCATGCTTGTGCTTTCTCAAATAAATAAAATCTTTAAAAATATATAAAAAATAAATAAAAATAAATATTCCCTCTGTATATTTTCTGGAAGAGATAGTAGAAAATTGGTACCATTCCTTTCTCAAATGTTTTGTAGACATCACCAGTGAACAATTCTGGAAGGTTATTTCTGTTTATGAATGTTATTAATTATTGATTCAATTGATTTAATAGATACAGGCCTATTCAGAGTAGCTACATATCCCCGTATGAGTTTTGGTAGATATAAAAGTATCTCTTAAGAAATCAGTGCATTTCATCTAGGTTCTCAAATCTGTAGGCATTGAACTGTTCATATATTCTTTTATTATCCTTTTGGGGTCCATGAAACTGTAGTGATGCCTCCTCTTTCATTTATGATATTAGTGACTTGTGTTTTCTTTTTTCTTACTTAGCCTGGCTGGAGCCTAATCAACTCTGTTGGTCTTTTCAAAGATCAGCTTTTGGTTTTGTTGGTTTCCTTTATTGATTTCCTGATTGTCAGTTTCCTGTTTTTAATTTCACTGATTTCTGCTCATTTATTATTTCTTTTTTTATGTCTTAGACTTACATTGTTCTTAGTTCTCTAGTTTTCTAAGATTGAAGCTTAAATTACTGATTTTAGATCTTTTATCTTTTCTAATTATGCATTTAATGCTATACATTTTTCAAGAAGCATTGTTTTCACTACATCACATATATTTTGAGATGTTGTATTTTGATTTTGTTCGCTATATTTTAAATTTCTCTTGAGATTTCTTGATTCATGTATTATTTAGAAGTGTGTTGTTTAATTTCTAATTTGAGATAGATTTCTAGTTTAATTCCACTGTGATCTGAGAGCATACTTTGTATCATTTCTTTTGTCTAAATTTGTTAAGGTCTGCATTATGGTTTATCAGAATGATCTATCTTGGTGAATGTTCCATTTCCACGTAAGCTTGAGAACAATGTGCATTCTGCTGTTGTGAGACGAGGTATTTTATAAATGGCAATTAGATTCGATTGTTTAATGGTACTACCTAGTTCAGTTGTGTCCTTCCTGATTTTTTGCCTGCTGGATCTGTCAATTACTGATAAGAGTAATGAAGTCTCCACAATAATAGTTGATTCTATTTTTTAAATCTGTTTTTCCTTGTAGTTCTAGCACTTTTTGCTTCACATATTTTGACATTCTGTTGTTAGACACATGTACATTAATGATTGTTATGTCTTTTTAAAACATTGACCTTTTAAATCATTATGTAATGCTCCTTTTTATCCTTGATATTTTCCCTTGCTATGAAGTCAGCTTTTTTTGAAATTAATGTTACTATACTAGCTTTCTTTTGTTTCATGTTAGCATGATATATCTTTTTTCATCCTTTTACTTTTAATCTCTGTGTACTTTATATTTAAAGTGGTATTCTGGTAGACTTTTTTTTTTTTTTTTTGTGCATTCTAATAGTCTCAGTCTTTTAATTTGTGTATTTAGACCATTCATGTCTGAAGTGGTTATTTATATAGCTGGGTTAATATCTATCATATTTTGGATTTTTTAAAAAAAATTTGTTGCTCTGTTCTTTGTTTCTTTTTTGTTTTCCAGTGGGCTTTTCTTTTTTTCCCCTTCTCTGGTTTTAAGTGAGTATTTTATATGATGATTCCATTTTCTCTCCTCTCTTAAAATATAAATTATGCTCCTTAAAAATTTTTGTGTGTGTGTTTGCTGTAGCGTTGGTTATATTAATTTATAGCTAATACATGCCCACTTTGAAATAACACCATCCCGTACACAAGTAATGCAAATAATTTATAATACAGTATTCCCAATTCCTCCCTCTTGTCTCTTATAACATTATTGTCATTCATTTCACTTATCTGTAAAGTATAATCACTGAATACATTGTTGCTGTATTTATTGAACAAGAGTTACTGAACAAACTGTTATCTGCTAGGTAAGTTAAGAGTAAGAAAAGTAAAACATTTTTTTTACCTTAATTTATTCCTTCTCTAACCTTCTTTTATTAATGTAGATCTGAGCTTCTGACTTATATCATTTTCCTTCTCTTTGAAGAACTTTTTTTTTTTTTTTTTTTTAACATTTCTTGCAAGGCAGGTCTACTGGCAATAAATCCCTCTAATTTTGTTTGTCTGAGAAAGTCTTTATTTCTCACTACTATTGTCAAATAATCTCATTGGATACAGACTTTTAGGTAGGTTTTTTTTTTTTCTTTTAGGACTTTAAATATTTCATGCCACTCTCATGTTGACATGGTTTCTGAAGAGAAATTGGATGTAATTCTAATTTTTGTGCCTTTTTAGGTAAGGTGTTTATTTCCTTTTGCTTCTTTCAAGATTTTTCTCTTTGTGTTTGATTTTCTGCAGTTTTGGATATGATATGTCAAGGTGTAGATTTTTTAGTATTTATCTATACTCTGAGCTTCCTGGATCTGTGGTCTAGAGTCTGCAGTTCATCAGTTAAAATCTCCTGTTACCATACAGGAGCCAGATTGATTAGGTCTGAGTCTTTTAGAGAGCCTGTGCTGCTGGACTGTGACCTTCATACTGCTTCTCAACCTTTCTTTTCCACCTTAGGTGAGAAGGGAAGCCTCAGACATGCTTGGATTGGGCATTTTCTTTCTCCCAGGTAGGTTAGGCTCTGGTAAAACCCACAGGTTAGGCTTCTGCAAATTAGTCTTCCTCAAAGGCACACTTTTGTTAAGGAAAACAGAGCTCTGCATATGTTTTAAAATGACTACCTGTCCCTTCTCCCTGCCAGAAATGTGAGGGGAGTTTTCTTCCATCTTTACCCTGAGAACCTGATGGGATTCCTGGAGGTGAAACTCTTGAAGGGATTGGGGCTCTGTTAAGGCTGGGACCCTTAGAATTTTAAACTCTCAAGCCTGCCCAGAACCCTGACTAAGGTATGACTATGATTATTACTTGCCTAGATTAGGAATACTAGAAGGTAAAAGTAAGTATCTAATTTGGAGCCATTTGATAAGATTCTCAGGTTTGTGATTACCTAATTTTGCTCCACCCTTTCTCTCAGCAGAATTCGGGCTACTTCTTTGCTAAGGGACAGTTCCAGTGCAGGGTCCACCAAGTAACTATATTTTGTACATTGTTTTCCTGGCCTCTCTTGTGTTCCTTGAACGTAGCATTTCCTTTCTTGTATGTTTTCCAAGGAAAGAAAATAATTATCTAGATATTTAAATTCCTCCAGTTGAGAAAAATGATTTTAAAAAATAGCATATTGAAATTTACCACATTTCCCTCACTTTTTTTGAATAAGAGCTCACATTTGCTGAAACTCTACTGCCCACTGTGGTTTTAAAACCATTAGTTCTATTAATTCATTTGATTCTTACAACACTGCTATGAGGTATCTATAATTACTGATCCCATTTTATGGATGAGGGAACTGAAGATTAAAGAGATTAGAGTAATGGATTAAGGTCACACATTAGAAGACAGAGCTCAACTTCAATCCTAGGAAGTCTGGGTCAGATCCCAGGGTTTATGATTTTTTTTTCTTTGCTGTATCCACATACCACATTACTTAAGTATTAATTCTTTAAATTAACTCATGTTTTACAAATATAAATTCTTTTTGAAAGGAAACTTGACGTCACTGTTGTAAATTGAAAATCATTATGGTTTTACTGAAATAGAAAGTAAACATAAAAATCTTAATGAAAATAAAACAATGCTGCAAAAAACAATTACTCAAAGCTTTGATTCAAGAACTGCTTTTTTCTTTTTTGAAAGGCAAGACTAGCTCTTGTAAAGTGTCCAAACTAAACAATTTCTTGATGTAATATTCTCATATTGAAAAGGGAATAAGTGATTCAGTTTTTATAAATCTCCTTCCTTCTGTTTGACTCTCTTTGGAGAAACTACTCACCAGTTAATTGAGTTCTTAAAATGCAGCAGTGTGTCATTCATCACACAGAAGCAGCACGTGTGAGTAGCACATGTGCCAACAAAGATTATTTATTAAGTGATAGGACCATCATTGTTGAAATGCAGACATCCTGTTACACAGAGGGACTGAATCATAAAAATAATTTTGTTAGGATTTGTAATTTTTAGGTAAACTAGCCCAGAGGTCCTCATTTTTTCTCTTTTGGATGCCACATTCTTCTTCCACATATACAACAGGTATTTCTACTTCCCCATATAAGAAAAGACCAGCAACAACTTCCAGCTCATCTCGGGAAGAGGTGGAAGATGCAGCGACTAGTGGCTGAAGCTGAGTGCAAGCTGGCCTCTTCAGACTTAGAAGAGGGGGCGCGGTGTGTTGGGCCCTCAGCTGCCCATCGGCTGTGCTCTCTGGAGTTGCCTCCCGGGCCTCCCAGGCACTGAACTTGTGATTCCTGCTAAAAAAAGTAATCTCACAGACTTTGGAAATCAAACACATGAAAGCGACATTTATGTTGGTTATACCAATGTTTATATTTCTCTAAACATTCTGGAATTCTTGTGTAAAAACAACTTTTAGGGGTGCCTGGGTGGCTCAGTTGGTTCAAGTATCTGACTCTGGATTTTGGCTCAGGTCATGATCTCAGGGTCCTGAGATCGAGCCCCCCGTTGGGCTCCATGCTGGGCATGAAGCCGACTTGAGATTCTTTTGCTCCTGGGGTGCCTGGGTGGCTCAGTCGGTTGAGAATCTGACTCTGGATTTGGGCTCAGGTCGTGATCTCCGGGGTAGTGAGATCCTCCTCTGCACCCAGCAGGGAGTCCACTTGGGATTCTCCTCCCCCCTCTCCTTCTGCCCCTCCCCCTGCTCATGCAAGGGTGCATAAATAAATCTTAAAAAAAAAAAGAAAAAAGAAAAGACCAGCAACAGACCTTAAATGACCCCAGTTCTTTTTTTTTTTTTAATTTGCATGTTTTAACTATTTAGCATTCCCCTTCACTGCTTATACAGCACCACGTGGAATTAACAGGAGGAAGGGGAGAAGGGATGTGTAGATGTGTAAGATGTGGTCTCGTTTATGCTGTAGGTAAGACTCAGTAGTGCTCACGTTTCCTGTACGACACCCTATCACTCAGTTTCCTTCTTTTAGTCACAACTGTTTAAAATTACCTTCCTTCCTTCCTTCCTTCCTTCCTTCCTTCCTTCCTTCCTTCCTTCCTTCCTTCCTTTGAATAAACCAACATATCTCATTGTGGAAAATGTGGCAAGTCCATAAAGTATAGGCAAAATGAAAGGAATCTTGTTACTCAGAAGAGACTGTGGCTAAAGTGACCGCAGGTTTTCTTGGCAGAGGAGCGTGCACTTACTTTTCCCACTTTTTCATGATTCACTCACTCTGCCACTTCACCCCTGCAGGCTCGCTCCTACTGGTGGTGTCGTCTCCTTAGCAGCCACACCATTGTGAAGAAATTGCTAGTGTCTCCATGCTGAGGCTTCCTCATCTGTAAAACTGGGATAACAGTTTACCTCGTCGTGTCATTGTGAGCATTACCTGATTGGATGCATAGAAGCATTATGAATGGCGTCTGAGACAGTAGCTCTACCTCAGTGCTGGCTGTCACCATAATTGTGCTCCCCTGAAGAGATGGGATGTCTGCCCCGTGGTCCTAGCGTATGTCATTATCTCAAACTGCGAAGTGCAGCTTCTGCTCCATCTCTGCCTTTTGAACTTTTACTCATTCTTCAGGGTTATCTCACATGCATTCATTTTCCCTCGTGAATTTCTGTTTTGACCATCATTCCCATAGATTTTGTTTTTGTCACCCTTGGTGTTGTAATGCCGGCATTCTAAAAACATGGAACGCGTTGAATTACAGTCCTTTTTTGTGTTTTGACTTATAAAGGGGGCTCCTGTGTAGGTAAGCTGGATTTTGAAGTGTAATAGCAGCAAAGACAGATTGAAAATTACACTGGTTAGTTATTGGGCTTCTAGGCATGACCAAAGCGTGGGCATCTTGGCAGGGTGTGAGTTAGAGATGATGTAATTTCTGGGATGGGCTTATGACTGGAAAAGGAAACACAAACAGCAAAATGTACAGGTTGCTAGCTTTGGAAAAAAAAATGCTCAGAAGTTCTTATGTAATCAATTTGAATATTGTTTAATTGACATTTTAAACTCTATAATGGTGCTCAGTTATGTCCAGCTTTATCAGAATTGTTTTGTTAAGTTTCAGGAAAACCTTGTAGGCTGGCCCAGGTCAGGATATCTGCAATTCTGTCACATTCTAATAATTATTGTAGCATTTTTGTTTGATGATTTTAGACTTAAGTCACTTCAGCAAGTTTAGGATTGGTACTTTACTTTTATATTCGTGCTCCGTACTCGTGTGTGTATTAACTCCAGGTAAGCAAGATCTTAAATCAATTGAAATGTGAAAATCTGGATTTTAAGGTGAATGGTTAAAACATCCTCTTTTAAATGGAGGGGTTCATAATGACTTCTGAGAATTTAGATTTTAAAAGTGAAATAATTTGATGTAGCCTCCTAATAATTTCACATTGGAACTCCTGTAGTCTAAAATTAGATTTTACATGTTCTAAATTATTCATAATAGTGATTCTGACTAATTATCCTATTATAATAGTGATTGTGATTGGAAGGCTAGCAGTTACTTTTTGTTGTTTTTTGTTTTGGCAAAAGTGGCATTATATTAAATATTGATTGTTGGGGGCGCCTGGGTCGCTCAGGGTGTGGTAGCCACACCCCCTGACTCTTGATTTCGGCTCAGGTCCTGATCTCAACGCCAAGAGATGGAGTCCTGTTGGGCTCCATGCTCAGCGGGGAGTCTGAGGCCTCTCTCTCTTCCTCTCCCACTGCTTGCATGCACTCACCTGTGTTCTCTCTCAAATAAATAAGTCTTAAAAAAAAATATTGCTTGTGAGCTCCTAGAATTTACAGTGAAGGACTACTTACATATTTGAACACATTTACATATTATCAGATGTGAAACATATGTATGTGTATATGAATACACACGTGTGTGTATTCACACTCAAGAATATTTTTTGCTATGAATACTGCCTTTGTTTATGTCTCCCCAGTATCACAACAATTTTTATTTGCTTTGATTTCAAATATGTAGTCAAATTATGTTCAAAATAGTTCCATGAGTATCAAGTATAAATTAGTGTAGAGGCCTGAGTTTATTGTGCTTTAAGTGTCTGTGACATGTTCTACAAGTTGTTTGACTTGATTTTGTTAATTAAGTGTAGTAAGCTCGAACAGTTCGTCCACCAGAAACAATGGCAGCAATTGTGGCAATTTTGAGGAACAAACAAGTCCGTACAAAAAAAATGCATTTATTATTCACGAACACCAAACACTTCATTAAACCAATTCTTTCCATACTACACTTACCATATAAGGGAGAGTAAAGCAGTGTTCAGGCTTTTGCAGAGTCAGGAAGGAAGAAGCTCTGTTAGAAAACAAAACTGGGAAGATACTATGTACAGGAGCTTACAAACCGTCATGCCCCATGATGGCACTGGTGACAGCCTGTCACTGTGACGCATGTGCTGGCTTCAAGGGGTGCACTGGTGTTCCTTGTAATTTCCATATTTTGTGGGGAAAATGCATGTCTGGCTGGTAGCCACACCCCCTGAATTAAAATAAATTTGAAATCTGAGTGGAACAATAACTCTTGGATACATTTGTATTCCTTCTTTCACTCACACTCATTTCCTTGAATGACCTTTGTACTTCCTCTTTGTAGAGTTTCGTTGTTGGAGAAGGTCAGCAGGACAACTTATTAAAATTCTTTATATCTCTCTCACTTTACCACTATAATCTATTGCTTTTTCTGAGGTTATCTTTTCTTTTGAGGTTCAGGATAAAGGCCTTTTACTCTAACAGCTCTGGTGTTTTGGATACTTGTTTTTTGTATAATTGCACTGAACTTTTAGAGTTTAGGCATATGATGATTGCTGCTATTTACGTAGGCTAAGTAGTCAGTCAGCCTTGATTAAAATGCATTGTAGAGCTGAGCTTTTTTATTTCAACTGGTATTAAATTGAGATACTATAGAAAGAGAAACAAAACTGATATTGAAGTAAAAGGAAGTGATAAAAATAGGTACTTGACATTTACCCATGGTGACTTTAAAACTTCTTGGAGGCTAATGGCATATGGTTTGGTTCTGATTCCACCTCCATGTCATAAGGTGTATACTTAGGCTGTTCATAGTTAACTTTTGGAGAGGCGGGAAGTGGTAGGGGTTGAGAGCACAACCCTGGAATCAGACTGTCTGGGATGGAAGGCACGCTCTGCCCTGTGTTTGTTCTATGACTTTGAGCAGTCCCTTAGTTTTGCTAATCCTCAATAAATGGAAATAATCATATTCCAGTTTTTACCACTGTTGTTATTATTTTAAACTTTTACAACAACTTCATTTTCTTGGGGTTCACTGGTCTACGGATCAGTTTTTTTCTTCTCTCTCATTTCTCTGGGTAGATTTGGTTCAGCTCTCTTACTCAGACAGTGGCCAGCCCTGGCTGGAGTCATTGGGAGGCTCACGTGCCCTGCATTTCCAAGATGACTGGCTCGTGGGGCTGATGTTGGTGCAGGGAGCTCTGTCTGCATGGCCTATCCCTGTGGCCTGGGCTTCTCAAGCAGCTGGGCTCCAAAACAGAGTCCCGGGTGGAAGTGCTGAAGCATTTTATGAACTGCTCTAAGAAGTCACACAGTATCGATTTCCCCACATTCTGTTGATCAAAAGCCAGGTGTTAAGGGTAACCCAAATTCAAGGGCCTACAAGAGGGCATGAACGCATAGGGGTGTCATTAACTGGGAAGCTGTCTTTGAAGACTAGTTACCATATGGGGCACTATTCATCACTGAATTCGAGATACTGGTTCCATTTGGAGAGGGTAGGGAGAAGTAGACGGGGAAATATAATTGGAGAAAACTAAATTTCTGATATTATGTATTTTGTAGTATGTGGCTAATCATAGTTTTTTGTTTTGTTTTTTTTTTTAACAATTTTGGTGCTTTTAAAATATTTCATAATAGGGACACCTGGGTGGCTCAATCGGTTAAGCATCTGCCTTCAGCTCAGTTCATGATCCCAGGGGCCTGGGATCGAGTCCCACATTGGGCTTGCTGCTTAGTGGGGAGTCTGCTTCCTCTCCCTCTGTTGTTCCCCTTGCTTGCACACGCGTGCTCTTACTCTCTGACAAATAAATATCTTAAAAAAAAAAAAAGAAAATTCTAAACATATACAAAATTAGGAAGAATAGTAGAGTGGACGCTTATTTACCTGTCACTCAAAAAACATGGACTTATGGCTAATCTGATTTCATCTACACCCCACCCATTTATTTTGAAGCAAATTAAAGACACCATAACATTTCAGATCTACATATTTCACTTGTATCTCTGAGAGATAAGAATGAAAAAAAATTTATACTAACCTAACCGTAGTATCTAAATCTTAAATAAAACCTAAAACTTCAGTCGTACCTAAAACTTCAGTAGTGTAATCCCTTAAATATAATCAAATAATCAGGAAGTTCAAGTTTCTAATTCTCTATTAAATACCATAATTTTTTGTTTGTTCTTTTAGATCAGGAGCATAAAGATTCGCGCATTGTAATTGGTCAGTATGTCTCCTGAATCTCTTTTGATCTATTACTGGTTTCTCCTTTGTTTTTTGTTTTTTTTTTTCCTTTTCAATTTATTTATTAAAGAGACCAAGTCTTTGTTTGCTAATTACATCCCCCTGATTGCATTACATTCACTGATATCATTGAATAGGTTTTGTTATTCCCTATAAATTGGCGGTTAAATATAGCAGCTCTATCAGATTTAGGTTTATTTTTGCAAAGAACTTCTTAGGTTGTGTGGTATGTTCTTTCATGTGGATGCAAAATAATGAATGCTTGTTTGTCTCTTTATTGAAGAAAAATGCTCATATCCACTAATTTTTACAAAGTACAGAATGGTGATATTCTGATTCTAGAATTCATTCTCCTTTGAGTTTATAATTCATTTTCTTTTTCTGGTGGAAATACTGCTATAAAGAGAAAAATCCTTAAATCCCTATTTGTTCATCTTTTGGTACAGCTTATATAGGAAATTTTCAAAATAATGGGTTAGTTTACTTGTCTCCTTCTGTCTCACATGTCTATCTCTTTTTTTTTACTCCAAGGTTCAGTTTTCTAGGCCCCCAGGAAGACAGAACTAGAATATCAAATAATTACTCTTTTGATTTATTCCACAGTATGCACTGAGTCTCAACATAATAACCAATACTATGACCAACAATATGATTACTGTCAAGCATATTTCCTTCCCCAGTTCTTTTTATCTTTTTGTGTGTATCTCACGTGGAATATGTAAATTACTTGTTTTAAATCCTTTGGCATAGTCTCTGTATAGTTAGGCCTCCGACTGGCCACACATTATCTTTAGGAATTCATTTTTAGGAATTCCTGTGTTAAAATTTAATTTAATTTTATAATTACACAAATTATTTATCTTCTTTCTACCCTGTACCTTCTATTCCCCTTTAATTAACCATTTTTAAGTTTATGGTTTAATCTTTTCATTGTTTTTCACATTATAGGCCATTTTGGGTATATATTTATACATATTATATTATATTATATTATCCACTTATAAGATAAATGGTAGCAAACTATACACACTTTGCCCATCTTGCTTCTTGTCCTTAACAAGATACGCTTGAGATTTCTTCAGAGCTGCAGGGAACTCCATTGTGTGATGTACCATAATTTTATTCAGTTCGCTACTTCTTGATGAACATTTGAATTGTTCCCAGTTTTTTGCTGGTATTGTCTTGCTGTGAATTGCCTTGTCTTCTCATGACATTTTGTTTTGTTTTGCTTCTTAACCAATGTATGTCTTTTCATGTTTTTGCTAGTGTATCCCTGAAATAAATGTCTAAAAGCAGGTTGATGGGTCAAAGGGCAAATTAATATGTAATTTTGTTGAATGTTGCCAAATTCCCTCTTGTAGAGGCTGCTGTATTTTGCATTTTCACCAACTTATGAGAATGACGATATTCTCACAGCCTCATCTACAGAGTATGTCATCAAACATATTTTAACCAATATAATGAGTAAAAAAAAATCACATGTTTACATGGCTTTAATTTTAGTTTTCCTGTGAGGAATGTTGAGCTTTTTTCCCCATATGATTAAGAGTCATTTTCACTTATTTTTCAGTCAGCTGTTTATTTCTGTAGTCCATTTTTCTGTATTATCATTGGTCCTTTTTTCTCTATTTTTTAGAAATTCTTTAAGGTTAACTGACATCTCCATCATTTGTGGTAAAAATTGTAAATGTTTTTGTCATTTTACTTGTGATTTTTCTTGCTATTTGGGTTTTCTTTTTGTTCTTAGTAATCAAATTTATCTCTTTGTTTCACTGCTTTTAGGGTTTGATCATAATTAGAAAAGTTTTCTCCATTGGCTATAGAGGAAGTCACTTAAGTTTTCTTCTGGCATTTATATGATTTCATATTTTTAGATTTAAATTTCTTATCCATTTGGAATTTATCTTAGTGTATGATATGAGGAATGGATCCAATTTTGTATATTTTTAATCCAGTTACTAAAATGCCCTCCCCCAAGTGTCTTTATCAAGTATTACATTTGCATTTATAATTGGAAGTAATTATGGATTTTATTTTGCCTGATTGGTCTGCCTATTCATGTGTCAATATCAACAGTTCATGTTTTTTTTTTAAAGATTTATTTATTATTTGAGAGAGAGAGAGTGTGAGCGTGCAGGGGGGAGGGGCAGAGGAGGAGGGACAGAGGGAGAAGGAGAAGGACAAGCAGACTCAATGCTGAGAATGGAGCCCAACATGGGGCTCGATCTCACAACCCTGAGATCATGACCTGAGCTGAAACCAAGAGTCGGATGCTCACCCAACTGAGCCACCCAGATGTCCCCCAATAATTCATGCTTTAATATTGGCGACTTTATAATGTGTTCTAGCTAGTCACCCCAACTCCATGTTCTTTTGCAGGGTTTTTCTAGCTTTGTTGTGTTTGCTCTTTCAGATGAACTTCAGAACTGACTTGTCTAATTCCAAGAAAAAACCAAAATGGTATTTTTATTTAGATTGCTTTAAATTAATACATTAACGTGGAACTGAACATCTTTGTGATGTCAAGTCTTCCTAACCAAGGCATGTTTTTCCATTTCCAGTTCAAGTTTGCTTTCATGACTTTCAAGTGTGTTTTGTATTATTTTCTTATTTAAGTTTTGGGCATTTTATTTTATTTTTTAAGAAAAAGTTTCCTATTTTAGGGAGAGAGAGAGAGGGCGCACATGCACGTGTGGGGGGAGGGGCAAAGGGAGAGAATCTTCAAGCAGATTCTTTGCCCAGTGCAGAGCCTAACATGGGGCTCAGTCTTGATCTCACCACCCATGAGATCGTGACCTGAGCCGAAACCAAATTTTGGCCCAACGAACTGAGCCACCCAGGCACCCTAAGTTTTGGACATTTTAAATTATGCAAAGACTTTAAGTCATAAGACATCTCAAAAAACTTACTACAGTAAGCAGAAAAATTGAGGATAATTGCTGTAGGGACCTGCATTTTCTCTATATTGGAATTATTAATGCTATTGATATTATCTATAGTAGTAGATCTTTTGTATCTGTATTTAGTTTCTTAACTTTAGGTCATTTTTAATGCACCTGTTTTTGGGAGGTAGAAAGCTCTATACCTTGGTCCAGTAAAAGAAGAACAAAAACAAAAGCAAAAAACAAAGGCTGACTGGGGGTGGTGATAGGTAGGGGAAGGAGAGAGCTGTACAGAAGCCTAGGCTGTGGATGGTATCTACAGTTAAGTTCAACATTTATATGAACTCCTAAGCCTGTAGTCTTTGTATCCCCTAAAAGCATTTTGAAAAACTATTTGCCTCCTTCCACATTTTTTAGTTGACATCTAACATTTTTACCGTAAATTTAAACCGTTGCAAATAATGTGATTTCCTGTTTATGGTAAACAGTGGTATTTAAAAATGATACCATTGCATCATTCTTTTAAGTGTAGCCAATGAAATTGGAATGACAGCATTTTTAAGACCTCTGGTCATTCATTAAAGAAATATAAACAAGATCTTTGACAGCTAAATTTGACATTATTTTTCTCTTTAAATGTGTATTTCCTTCCCTTTCTTGCATAGAATTACATTGTATTGAAATACACTTTTGTGCTAATTTGTTGTTGTTGACCACTGTATCAGACTTGTTGGCAATAAAAATGCATATAAATTAAAATAATTATTTAAGAATCTTCTGTGATCATAAGGCTTTAAGTGCTAAGACATTTTCTATTGGATTGTTACTGTTACAATTATGAGCATATAAAATTTATCCAGACAGCACGAATGTATTAAAATATCTGAGAATCATTATTTTTTTAAAAAACAAAATTTTATTGGAATTTCCATTTCTTAAAGAGATGAGTGAGACTGATTTTAGTTATTCTTGTTTGAATAATACATCTTACCAGAATAAAACAGGGTTCAGCAACAATTCCACTTCTATTTTTGTTTTTATAGCTATAATCTTGAGAAACCTGGTTCACATGAATAACAAATGGTAATAAAAAGAGGTTTCATTATAACAGGTCATTTAGTTCTTTGACCTGCTTCCGTGTCACATGCCAAAAGCACATAGCATTTATTATCAATTGCTTTTAAGGAGCAAGCAGCTGGACAACTAGATGGTGCCCTTCTTTGGTTTTGTTCAAAGTAAAGAGTTGGAAATTACCTCAATTGCCAAAGAATTTGTTAATCAGACAGTTAAGGTCATTTTCTTTCTCGAATTGACAGCACTAAGATTTGAACTGTGCTTATACTTGGAACCCCAGTGATTAGTACAGCCTGACACTGTGCATCCTAGAAAGATGCAGAGTGTGAAAGTGGTTTGCCTTTTTTTCTTTCTTTCTTTTGGAAATTGGGAAGGGAGGGACTTTATGTGAAGGGACTGGGAAGAGGAAGAGAATCGGTACTCTCTCATATTCTTCAGCAGATCAATTTTAGGAAAGAGGAAAAAGGGAAATTGAGAATCTGGATATTGATATATAAAAATGTCCACATTCCAGTTTGTATTCTGAACCTTGTAGAGAACATATAGCCCCAGTTTAAAGACCCCCATTCCAGGCAGCCCACGAGAGAAGGGGCAATACTTGGCTGCGCTGGCCCATCTGACAAGAAACACAACAGCTGGAGGTCGGCAGGAGCGGTGCTGCTCTGCTCAGGACAACTTAAATATACCAGTATTGCTTATGCTGGAGCACTGCCTGGTGTATCCATGTTGTCCTTGCAAGATGTTTTCCATGTGGTCAGTGAAAACAAAACAAAACAAAACCAAACCAAAATGTTTAACATGAACAAACACTCACCAAAGAAGGCACGCAGATAGCAAGTAAGCATGTGAAAAGATGCTCCACTTCATACGTCACCAGGGAAATGCAAATTAAACCAACAGTGAAAAAAAAATAAAGCAGCACTGAGATATCCTTATATACCTATTAGAATGGTCAAAACCCAGAACACTGACAACGCCAAGGGCTGACAAGGACGGGGAGCATGGGAACTGTCGCGGAGTGCTAGTGGGAATGCAGAATGGTCCCACCCCTTTGGGAGACAGTCTGGTGGTTTCCTACAAAACCAAATATATTTTAACGCATAATCCATCAGTTGTGCTCCTTGGTTTTTACCTAAAGGAGTTAGAAACCTGGGGTGCCTGGGTGGCTCAGTCAGTTAAGCATCTGTCTTTAGCTCAGGTCATGATCCGAAGGTTCTGGGACCAAGTCCCACATCAGGCTCCCTGTTCCGTGGGGAGCCTGCTTCTCCCTCTCCCTCTGCCCCTCCCCTCACTCATTCTCTCTCTCTCTCTCAAATAAATACATACTATCTAAAAAAAAAAAAAGATGCTTGAAGAGGGGGCACACTGAGTTTTTTTTTTTTTAAAAGGAGTTAAAAACCTACACAAAAACCTGTACATTTTTTTTTTTAAAGATTTTATTTATTTATTTGACAGAGAGAGAGACAGCCAGTGAGAGAGGGAACACAGCAGGGGGAGTGGGAGAGGAAGAAGCAGGCTCCCAGCAGAGGAGCCTGATGGGGAGCTTGATCCCACAACACCGGGATCACGGCCTGAGCCAAAGGCAGACGCTTAACAACTGAGCCACCCAGGCGCCCCTGTACATGGTTTTTTAGAGCAATTTTATTCATAATTGCCCAAACTTAGAACCAACCAAGATGTTCTTGAGTAGGTGAATGGATAACTAAACTGTAGTACGTCCAGAACAAAATATTCAGTGCTAAGAAATAATGAGCTTTCAAAAGACATGGAGGAAGCTTGCATGCATATGACTCAGTAGGAGAAGCCAGTGTGAAAAGGCTACATGCTGCATGTTTCCAACTACATGACATTCTGGGAAAGGCAAAATGGTGAAGGCAATAGATTAGTGATTGCCGGGAGTTGGGGGCGGGGCAGCCAACGGATGAACAGGCAGAACACAGAGGATTTTTAGGGCAGTGAAAATACTCCGTGTGATGCCATCATGACGGACGTGTGCCATGATGCATCTGTGCAAACCCATAGGATTTAGGAAACCAAAAGCGAACCCTAAAGTGAAGTATGAACTCTGGGTGATCAGCATGTGTCTGTGTAGGTTCATCAATGATAACAAATGTTGGGAGATACTACGAATGTGGGAACCCTGCATGTGTGGGGACAGGAGGCATCGGGAAATCTCTGTACCTTCTTCTTCATTTTGTTCTGACACTAAACTTAAAACTGCCCTAAAAATTAAAGTCTTGAAACGAACAAAATGTTGATTTTGAATTCTGTTGAGCAATATCTACGTGGACCTTAAATAATAAAGTTCACCTAACTTTGGTCAGTCTGCATGAAGACTACTTGAATTTAGCTCTTTTTGAAGAGTAGAGGGTTCGTTGGCCTGCTTCTTAGAGACGAGGCCATCTGTTCCTAACAAGGACTGAGCCCCTTTCCTGGTGGAGTGAGTTTGTAGTGCAGGGACGTGAGTGCCGGCATGTGTATGTTTGGGCAGAAGATACTTCAGCACCACTGCCTGAAATTATTCATTCTTAAAAACCTCAGCTGGGCTCTTGAGAGAAAGAAGATAGCAGATGAAGGCCTAGGGTTAGGGGCTGAAATGCAGCGCGGTATTTGCTGTTGTGTTAGCAAAGCCATCTGTGCTAGACACGCAAGAGACATCATCATTGACATTGTATGTTGAAAAGTCAGAGAACCTGACCTACATTTTGGCCACGCAGAACGGTCGTCTCACTTCACCTTTGAGAACACCTTTCACTACACCTCTGTGTAGGGCAAAATGTTCCTTAAGAATTTGCTTTTGATCTGCTGGTGATTTGTACAAGTGAAAACTGGCACATTCCCTCTATGTCAGGTACAATTCTACATATATTAGTTCTTTCATTGAATGCTTATAACTCTGTAGAGTTCATACTTGTTTTATTCTCTCCATTTTACAGGTAGAGAAACTGGGGTGCGTTGTGATTAAGTAATTTGCCCACGGTCACACTGTCATGAGCGGTAGAGCAAGGATTCAATCCAGACTGTCAGCTCCCGAGTCTCTCTGCTCTCAACCATCGAATTATGCCGGGGTATTTGAATAAACCGCACAGAGCAGAGCTTCCAAATCTGTGTGCTACAGTGTGGTGAATGGGGTTCAGATACACGGATCCTCTCAGTCTCGGGGTTGGCAGGCGCTCCCGGGCCGGTTTGCCCATCTCGGGGAGCAGCCTTTTGTTCTTACCCACAATGCTACATCAGAAACTCCTCCTGTCTGTGTCAAGAAGTGGGCAAGATTGGGAGGCTCCGTCAGAGAATGTAGGAGGGCTGACTCTGACCTAAGGGACCTGTGGGCAGACGCCATAGGTCACTACATACCCACGAAAAAGAACTAAAAACACACAAACTGTCCTGTTGAATGAAGTTGTTAACGTACTTAGTCTGAAAGGTGGAGCAAATCTGCGTGGATTTATTTAATCCAGGAGTTATTAAAAGACAGGCTTGTGGGCAGATTTCACCCGGGGATCTCTATAAACAATCTCCTGGTATAGCCCAGCACCATGTTTAAACAAAAGTAGAATTTGTGGGCCTTTGCTTGGGTTGGGAGTATTCCTACGAATGGTCCCTACTGCTGCTGTGAACCTAGAAACTTCTACTTTTCTGTGCCTGGCTTCCAAAGACATTTGAGTATGCAGGTAGCTCCTGGTGAAATCCCTCAAAGGAGGTGGTAGGTGGGTAGGCTGAATTAGTTATCTTTTAGTTATTTTCACCTGAGGTTTGGTGGGGCTGGGGAGACAGCGCTGGACTTATCCAGTAGGCAGAATAAAAACATGCTTTAGCACCAGCCAGTTAGCCCCCAGACAGCAATGACGTCCTCATTCCTGTCTTCTTTTTCTGAAAAATTATCTGGAAAAAGTTTATTTCACATGTCATAAAAAGTATAAAAGTAGTTTTAGAAAACTATGTTGCCTGTCATGTAAGTTCTCAAAAAGTTGTATTATTTTCTGTAATTATTACTGGTACAATCAGAATTACTTTGGATTTCCTTATACTAATATCTCAGTATTTTTAATTTGAATTGCATATTTTGAGAGGAGTATTAGAAATCTTGCACTGGAGAAAGTGACCGTCTCCTTTGTGGAAGTGGATTCTAGAAGAGAGAATATCCAACCTATGAAATCACTCCACAACTCACATCTGTATAATGTACCTGCCTTAATTATTACGATGGGTTGGGAATATTTAATATATCACACGAACTCATTTTCCTTTAAAAAACATTTTTTAAATATATGAAATTGTAGTGAATATTATAATGATTCCCTGTGAATCTTCCATTCATCTTTACGAAGTCTCACTTCTTCTTCTTCTTTTTTTTTTTTTGTCATGTTTGCTTCAGGTTTTTTTTTTTTAAATAAATTATAAAAATACTGTTTCTGTTTTTTACCCTGTTCTAATCTGACTTTTTTCCTCATTGCATGTCCAGAATAGCTGTTTCTTAAAGTTGGTATTCGCTGTTTTCAGGCACGTTTTTATAGTATAGTATTATTTCAAATTTCATTAAAATGGCTTCATGCTCTGCGTATAGTTCTGCACTTTTTTTTTGGCTCAATATCATGATTTTGAAATTATATATATGGCTGTAGCTCATTCATTTTTAACTGCTGTGAGTGATTTCATTTCGTAAATACTGTTTTATATAGGCATCCATTCTCTGTTGATAAATACTCTTTGCTTCCCATTCTCTGCCTGTCACTTCAGAAACTGCCAGCATGGTGTAGGGGAAGGTTTTCCTGGTTCTTGTCATGTTAACATAATCAACAAACCAACTAATAGGTGAAAGTAGGCTGTGCATGGATATACGAGGAGATGGTGTAGTGAACAAAGGATATTGATTAATCCAATGCTGTAGACACGAGGTTCAAAACTAAAAATAAAAAGTAAGCAGGTGAGAATAATACTACCTAACTCATGGCGTTGTAATGAGGATTAAATGAGTTAATATTTGTAAAAAAACTTGAATAGTGCCTGGCACACAGTAAGTCCTGCATAGATATTTGTCATAGAAGAATGCAAAATAATATACAACAGTAAAAGTTCTTGAAAAATCTCTCCTTGGGTACTCGAGATTCAGGTCTAGATTTGTAACCAGGAGTGAGTAGAATTGCTGAGTCTCAGGGGATACACATGTTTTGTTTTGTTTTATTTGAAAGCCTTTAAGGGTTCCTCCCCCCCTTTATTGAGGCATAGTTGGCAAATAAAAATTGCATGTATTTAAGGTGCACAATGTGACGTTTTGCTGGGTATGCACATCTTCAACTTTATCAGATATTTCCAGATTGCTCTCGGAAGTATTGGTACTAAGCTTACAACCCCATCACCCAAATGTGTATGAGAGATAACCTTTCTCCAGATTCTTTCACCAGTCTACATTGTGAGACTCTTAAGTTTTTGTCAGTTTTCGGTTGTGAAATGAATCTCACTGTGGTTTTAATTTGCTGCATTTCCCTGATTTCAAATGAACTCGAACTGCTTTTATATGTTTAATGGCCATTTTACTTTGGTCTTTTATAAATTGCCAAATTATATTCTTTTTTTAAAAAAGATTTTATTTATTTGAGAGGGGGAGACAGACAGAGAGAGAGAGAGAGCAAGAGCAGGGAGAGGGAGAAGCAGGCTCTCTCCTGAGCAGGGAACCCGAAGCGGGGCTTGATCCTAGGACCCTGGGATCATGACCTGATTCAAAGGCAGACGCTTAACTGACTGAATCACCCAGGCGCCTGCCAAATTATATTCTTGACTCATTTTTCTTGCCTGTAAGGTTGTTTGTGTTTTTCTCATTGATTTGTTGGACATCTGTATATTCAGAAGCTGCATCCTTTCTCTGACTTGCACATGAGCGTTTTCAACTGCAGCATTCAGTTAGATTTTTTTATAGTGTCTTTGGATGAGTAGAATTTTAGTATTTAATATGGTTGATTTAATTTTTTGTTTGTTTTATGCTTTTTAAAATCCAGCTTTGGAAATCCTTTCTTTTCTTTTCTTTTTAAAGATTTTATTTATTTATTTGACAGAGAGAGAGACAGCCAGCAAAAGAGGGAACACAAGCAGGGGGAGTGGGAGAGGAAGCAGCAGGCTTCCAGTGGAGCAGGGAGCCCGATCTGGGGCTCGATCCCAGGACCCTGGGATCACGCCCTGAGCCAAAGGCAGATGCTTAATGACTGAGCCACCCAGGCACCCCTGGAAATCCTTTCTTAATCAAATATATTCTCTGTTTGTTTCTAAAGGTGTTGACGTTTTTCTTTTGACATTTTAGTCATTAATCCAACAGGAATTGGTTTTATTAATGGAGTAGAGTTGGGATTCAATTACATATATATATATATATATATATATTTCTTTATTTTTTAATGATTTATTTATTTGGGAGAGAGCACGTGAGCGAGAGTGCGAGTGCATGTGTGCATGCATGAGGGGTAGGGTGGGGTGGGCAGAGGGAGATGGAAAGAATCTCAAGAATCCCAGATTCCCCACTGGGCATGGAGCCTGACACACAGGGCTCCATCTCACTACCCTGAGATCATGACCTGAGCTGAAACCAAGAGTCTGACGCCTGACTGACTGAGCCATCCAGGCGCCCATCAATTATATATATATTTCTATTGGGTATTCTTGTTTGTTCTTCCCTTGTTTATTTTAATTCTGCTTTGGTCACATATCAAGTATATATATATATATATGTATACATATATATACGTATATATATATGTATACATATATATATATACATGTATATATACATATATATATGTATACATATATATATACGTATATATATATATTTGGGTCTGTTTCTGGGCTTTCTGTCTCATTATTTAGTAGCCTATTTTGTGTCCCCTGACTTTATAAATCTTCTTGATACCCAGGGCAGAATTTCCCCCTTATTTAAAAGTATGCTAGCCATTGATGGTCTTCTTTAAAATTTGATATCAGCTTGTCAATTTTCATGAAAATTGTATTTTCATTTTGACTGGAATTATTTTGAATTTATAGACCAATTTTGGGGAGAATTGACCATGCTATTAGATTTTCTCATCCATGAGAACATTTTTACTTAGGTCATTTTTCTGGCTCTATTTATATTATAATTTTCTTTGTTCTGCATTTTACAAATTCTGTTTATATAATACTTGGCATGTTTATATGTTTGGAGCCGGTGTGGGTAATTGGTGGGTTTATGTCTTCATTCGAAGGCCTCTTCTTTCTTTACATTTGCTACTTGACAGATTTCATTAGCTGTCAGGTTCGAGCTGTCACCTCTCTGTAAGTGAAAGATCAGTCTTTCTTCAGACCTTCTGCCGTCCTTTTCAGGTCATTATTCTGATTTCCCAGTCCCATTTCCAATTACAAATAGCATTGTTCATTCTAAAATGTCCGACCAGAGCTTTTTCAATGGGCTGGAGTTTTGCCAGGTTTCTCTTCATTAGTGTGGATCATTTTTATGTAATAAACATGTAGTAGATGTCTAGCAAATGCTAATAAATTAAGATCGACTGTACTTAAGCCTCTCAGACTAAAGCTGGTACAGTTACAAGGTCCTTTGGCAAGAGGAATGAAAGCAATTGCCCATCAAATGTTGTTGACCCTGCCTTTTCAACTGGTTTTAGAAAGGGGGTTTGGCTATTCTGTATCATAAACAGATTAGGCTTTCAGTCCATCTCTGAATTTCTGCACTAGGGAAGAATACAGACAGTATCCTTAAGGCTATGATTTGTGTGTCGGCTCCTCAAGATGATAGGATGTTTTCTCTGCTCTTTTTAAGACAGCTGTGGCTTATCTAAGTGGCGGGAGCAGCTGCGTTTCTGCATGAGGGCTTTGAGCAATCTCGACAAGAAAAATCTAAATGATTTAAAACATCCTCTCAGTCTGGACCATTAATAAGCATTTTCTAATAATGGAAGGAAGGGCATTAAAAGCTATGCTCTATCTTTTAACATCTTGAGCTTTTTGTTCTGGCAATACTCAGTCCAAGAGAATGACGGTACAATAACAAGGGTGAGGATTAGTCAGCATTAAGGGTTTTCATGTTTGTCAAACTGCTTCCTCCACCCTTCCAAGAGAGCAATTGTTAGTTCTCTCTGTATTTAATGTGTTAATATTTTTCTTGCAACGTCCATGACTGCACATTTATTTTAACCCGACATAATGACTTGGTAGATCGTTCTGGTTAGCATTGACCAAACACACGAACGAAAGTTATAGATGACACACAACTTAAAAATATCCGTAGAGAGTTAGCGTATTTCTGTGAATCTTAAAGAGTAAGTTTATCTGAAGTAAGTATATCATTTTTTTAAAATTAAGAATTCCACAGTGTGATTGTGCAGGAAGGCGTGCTGATATGCGAACTGACGTCTGCCGTGTACTCCTGTCTTAGCCACTTTTATTGTCTGAATCTCAGTCTGTTCATTTGGAAATCGAGGCTGATGCTTATGGGAACTAAATGAAGAAATGAGTTTAAAGGAGTTTAGAAAAGTATAAAAGGGAAGAGCATTCTGGATTTTGCCCTTTATAAATTCAAAAAAGACTTTTCATAGCTTTATGGATTTTAAATTGAAATTAGGAAAAGGCAAACTTTATGTTTCTAAAAGGAAACCCCACTTGTAAAGTATCTTCCCGAGTGAAATTCAGGAGCATATTTTAAGTTCATCTTCCCTTTTGGAGATAAGGATAGGGCACTATACTGTGTCCGCGGGGAGGGTGATAGGTTGCGGTTAGCCCCCACTGATCAGCAAGTTTGCTACTGTTGGTTTGGCCTCTCTTCCTATAGCCTTGCCAAAAAGGACTGTGCTTGGTCAAAGTGGACAACTGTTCCTGATATTGCTGGATAGTTTCAGCAGTTACAAGCGCTTTCTGAAGGCCAAAAATTCTCATTTGTCACTTTTTCAATGTTAATAATGACCTTCCTAAGTAGATATTATGGTCACCATTTAACTGATGTAAAACAATAAAAGGCCAACAGAGGTGTAGGTTACTTAAAACCAACATGCATTAAGTGGCAGAATCATGGTTAGAATTCAGGATATCTGCTGTAGAGTTGCATGGACTTTCCACTGAAAGACTTTGGCCTTAGTAATATGGTTTCTAGATTCTGGCTCCATGACCTTGACCTTGGGCAAGTTATTTAAGCATTCTGGTCTCTCTTTTCTCATCAAGAACATGGAGATGATAACCCTTTTCTTTAAGGGCATTTTCTAGATCCCTGTCCTCCTCTTTCCTCCTTTCCTTCCATCTGCCATCATCATTACTGAGGTCTTAATATGTGTAGCCAGTCTGCTCTGTGCTGGGGACACACTGCTGAACAAGACAGCCCTTCTACCTGTCTTCGTGGAATTTCCAGTTTACTGGGGATGCTTCTGTTATGGTGGCGTGAACAATGAGGGTAGACATAGAGGGTATTACTGGAAGGCACAGAAGGGCACATGAGACTGCTGGGGCTGGGTAGGTAGGGAAGGCTTCTTGGACTGTGGAGATTGAAGGATGCTTAGCATTTAGCCAAATGAAGAGGAGGGAGAAGAATGTTCTAGGGAGAGGAGACAATATTTGCAAACAGCAGGAGGTGTGAGAGATCATGGTGCTTTCCAGGAACCAAAAGAAGTTCAGCCTGTGGACTTACAAGAGATGGTAAGAACCGAGGTGAGAATGGTATCAAAGGCACCTCCTGAAAGGCCTTGCCAGTCACGGAAAGGGTTTTAGACTTGATTCCGAGGGCAGTGGGAAGCCACTGAAGGGATTTAAGAACATTGCTAAATGATAAGATTTGTACTGTCTGTATTGTCTGAAAAACAGGTATCAGGAGGTCAAGAATGGAGGCCAGTTTGGAGATAAGAGATGATGGGAGCCCCAAACTAGAATAGTGGTAGTAGAAAGAAGAAGAAGTAAGTATCTTCAGCAGGTATCTAGATTGTAGAATGGCAGCCTGAACATGGAAACTGGAGGAGAGGGAGAGTGTCATCCAGATTTGTGGCTTGGTCACCTGCTGAGTACGTGGTGCCGTTCCCTGAGACAGGGGTATCAGGAGGGGAGGAATAGTATTCCTACTTACTCCCCGGGTAAAACGTGCCCTGTTTTACTAAGCTAACATGTAATTCTCACAAAAGCCTTACTAATTTATTTTCTTGTTGGATTCTGCAACCTTTATATACTTTACAACACAGTTTCTGTAGGGTGTTTGAAATACTAAAAATTAACTCTTAGAGCTCTTGTTGTTGCCTTTGTGTTCATGGAGAGTAAGAACATTATTCTAAAGTTACATTGCTTTTTCTCAGCCTGTCTTTTACCTCATTCATTCTCTGTTTAGTGAGGACAAAACCACCTGCTCACAGCTGATTCCTTTCCGTTTCTTTCCTAACTTTGTGTTGGGAGTACTGTCTGTAAGTAGGGCAGTCTGAGTGGATTTGGGTGGCAGGGATGGCATTTAGCCCCTGTGACAAAGGACCAGTAGAAGTCTAGCAGAGTGGCTTTTGGAAGGAGTATCGTGCTTGATCATGTAAGGAAAAGCCAGTAGTGTTTGATGTCTTTTTTTTTTTTTTTTTTTTTTTTTGTAGCTGGGAAAGGATTACTTTGGGATTCAGTCTCTAGGCGAGGTTGTGAGAAACAGTTTGGAATTTGAGAGTCTCTGGAGACCAAACTTAATGCTTGGTTGCAAAGGCCGGTGCTTTTATCCTTCATAAATAATTTTAAATCCTCCATAACCATTTCCAAATCTAAAGCATTCAGATATTCCAAATACACTTCTTTGAAAGCTGGAGTGATGACGCTGCAACTTTTTAAGCTGCTTATTTGAGTAGGAAAACTAAATGAAATATTTAAAATCGGTTTTAAGAAGTTATATCACAGCCTCCAACCTAAGATTTTCTTTCTTTGGTAGATCTTAAACATTTAAATGATACAATGTATATTAATATCTTTGAATAGTAATGTGTACTGTTTTAAAGCTAGAAAAATAAAGTGATACATTTTTACCGCCGTATAACTCCAAATACATACAGACCCTCTTGTTTTCTCCTCTTACGTCCTTTTCCACTTGAATGCCTCTTTGCTGGTGTGTCTCATTATATCGGATCAGTTCTTCAAAAAAACCAAAATGGAATGTTGCTTTTTCTGTCTGATTTGTTGAGGAGCGTTGCTGATCTCTTTTCTCTGGACTATAACTTTACCATTACACTCTCGGGAACCTGGTCACAGCCAGCTGCTGTCCGGGGAGTCTGCCTCAGCCGTGAGCAAGCATTGCAGTGACACCACTTAACCTTCTGATACTTTTGAATGAAGAAGGGATCACTGTGCTTATATTTTCTCATTATAGTTAGGTGCCTTTAGTTCTTTTAAAAAGTTTTTTAAAAAATTTGAGGTGACACACGATGTTACATTGGTTTCAGGCATACAGCATGGTGGTTCAGCATCTCTGTACACCGTTCTGTGCTCTCCACAGTCCTAGCTACCATCTGTCCCCACGCATCGCTATTACAGTATCACTGACTATATGCTCTATGTTGTGCCTTTTATTCCCATGACTTATTCATTCCATAACTGGAGGGCTATATCTCCCACTCCCCTTTGCCCATTTTGCTCATTCCTCCACCTCCCTTCTGGCAACCAACCATGAGTTCTCTGTATTTATAGCTCTCATTCTGCTTTTTATTTATTTTTTTAAGACTCCATATATGAGTGACATTTGTCTTTCTCAGTCTGACTTATTTCACTTAGTATAATATCCTCTGGGTCCATCCATGTTGTTGTAAATTGCAAGATCTCCTGCTTTTTTATGGCGGTGTCATATTCTGTTATATATATATTACCATATCTTTACCCATTCACCTATTGATGGACACGTAGCTTGCCTCCATATTGTGGTTTTTTAGTTCTTAACATTTTGTACCCTCTCTAGTTTCCTATTGCATCATGACGCTGAAGGACTCATGATCATTACTGATCTTTAATGATCCTGTAAGTATATTGTAGCCTGAGATTTGAAACTTATTTATGCTACTATTTTATTATTAATGAGTATTATTTTTAATATAGAAATGCAGAGATATTGCATTGAATCAGTGTGATGACTTACTGCTATGTATCATGAAAACAGGCTACTGAAAATGTGTATAATGTAGGTTAATTTATGATTCTGTTAGCTATTAGCTAATCAATGCTATTAGCAGTGATTTAAAGAAAATTTGGAATCATAAGCTTATGTCAAAGTGAATATCTTAGTAGGCATATAAACACACATGCACTTTTAAACTCATTTCTATTTGTTCATTCCATTTTACTGATTAAAAATAAAATATTTTCAGATTACTTGCAAGAATTGTTAGTTTAGTGGACAAGTAATTTAAAATTTTTCATTTTAAAATTACAACATCACGTGTTCTGCTTCGTTGTATTATTTTCATTGATTTTATTGACTTTCATGATTTTTTTTTTGGAGATTTATTTATTTTAGAGAGAGAGAATGAGAGCACGAGCAGGAGGGGCAGAGGGAGAGGGAGAGAGAATCTCAGGCAGACTCTGCACTGAGCGTGGAGCCCGACATAAGGCTCCGCCCCAGGACCTGAGATCATGACTTGAGCTGAAACCAAGAGCCAGACGCTTAATCAACCAGACACCCCTCATGATGGTTCTATGCCTTACCTTTTGAGGTAGTCATATTTTTATAATTTCCAGCATACAGATGAGATAGAAAAAGTGGAATATTCTTGTTTTTGAGTTGAACCTGTGTTTAGATATATAAACAGTACAATTTAACTTTTAGGTTACTATTCCCTGTTGTTATTATTTTTTCCCCCCAGTTATCTCAATATTTCAACTTCTTTGTTGGCCATGTTCATGGAAAGTGGTGGCTTTAATGTGTGGAGAAATGTGATAGCAAATTGACCTTTGCATATCCTTATAATTTCTTATTGTCTTTTAACACTAAAGTTCCATTTGAGATCAGAAGAAAGCAAGCCATGGACCCTCTATTGAGAAAAAACACAAAATGCAAAATTTATTATAACACAAAATACATAAAACAAAGTTTATAAACACAAAATTTATTATATATTTCTAGGCATTTTATAAACTCCTGTTTAAGAAACCCTGTCCCGTACCTAGATACTGTTTCTGTTTAATCTCAGATATTAAGTACCCAAATTTAGTATGTTATTTTCCCATTTCTACAGAACTATTCTGTAGTCACTCAAAAAGTATTTATTATCAGTTTTGCACATGGTATAGAATTTAGGTGTTGCGAAGAAGCCAGGAATAATTCTCAGTGAAACATGAATTTATACTGTCTGCTGCACACAGTGAGAAAAGAACAAATTGTACAGGCTGGAATGTTCTTGGGTACGTTGGGTTGAATTAGGCTTGAGAAGATTGGGAGGATAGCTGAAAGAAATGGGGTTGTGTTAGCCTGGCTGCAAAGATTTAGTGATGATCTCAAATCCTCAATAGCCAGATTCCATCAGGATGCACGTGTAGAGTAAAGCAGTGTTTCTCAAACTTGAGTAAAGTAATGATGGTTTTTAAAAGAAAAAATAATTATTGTGGCCTTAATTTTTATTTAACATTACTTAAGTATGTGAAAACACAAAACTTGACCCAACCACTTTATAACTCTTGTGCAAGTGTAAACCCCAAAACTGGTTACACATCTCCTACAAACAAAACAACACTAGCAATGATAATTCTAGCACAGACATGGTATTGGCTATTATGTCGTAAGTTCTTTGATTTCAACATGCCCATGCTACCAGAGCCCAAATGTATTGTTTATGGGTTTTTTTTTTATCAGCTCACAATTTGTTTTATTATTACCTGATGTCAGTTTGATTGTGAACATAAATTGGCACGGTATTTAGTTATGAGACACTTATCAAGATGATTCAGAAGATATTTGTATTAATTTTTAAAAGGTTATAATTGGTATGGTGATATAAATCAAAACAGTAACTGCCTCTAAGGGGGAGATTTCTTGGAAAAGCGCACAAGAGAAATTTCTAGGGTGATAGAAACTTTTTATGTCCTGATTTAGGTATTATTTTTATGGGTACATCCATTTATCAGAACTCATCAAATGATACACTTGAATTCATTATATGTAAATTTTATCTTAATAAAGAAAACATTTAATAGGAATAAAGGCACAATAGTTAATTTTTTTTTTTTACTATTCTTTAAAATCTAAATTCAATTAATTAACATATAGTGTATTGTTAGTTTCAGAGGTAGAGTTTTTGGGAGATTTTTGATTACTGCTTCAATGTCCTTGATAGTTATGGGTCTGTTAAGGTTTTCTAGTTCTTCATGTTTCAGCTTGGTAGTTTATAAGTTTCTAGGAATGCATCCATTTCTTCGAGATTGCCTAATTTGTTGGTTGCTCATAATGTGTTCTTATAATTGTTTGTATTTCTTTGGTGTTGGTTGTGATCTCTTTCCTCTTTCATTCATGATTTTATTTATTCGTGTCCTTTCTCTCTCTTATTTTTTTTTTAAGATTTTATTTATTTGAGAGAGAGAGAGAGTGAAAGAGAGAGAGCACAAGAGGGGGGAGGGTCAGAGGGAAAAGCAGATTCCCCGCTGAGCAGGGATCCTCATGTGGGGCTTGATCCTGGGACCCTGGGATCATGACCGGAGCTGAAGGCAGCCATTTAACTGACTGAGCCACCCAGGTGCCCCTCTCTTTTCTTTTTGATAAGTCTGGCCGGGGGTTTATCGATCTTATTAATATCTTTCAGAGAACCAGCTTCTAGTTTCGTTGATCTGTTGTTCTACTGTTCTTTTGGTTTCTATTTCATTGGTTTCTGCTCTAATGTTTATTAATTCTCTTCTCTTGCTGGGTTAGTTGAAAGTTTTTTTACAAGAATTTTCATATTCTCAGAATAGGTCCATTTACTGTAGTTTGGGACCCACAATCAAAGAGGACACTCCAGCCACTGAACGACATTTATGACTACATAGGGCTTTGGCCCAAACCCATGTGCTGTTTCCTACCCAGGCGAACTGAACTTGACCACGCATGAGCAGGGAAGACTCTGTGCCAAGGGCAGAGACAGCCTAAGCAGTATGACTGATGCCACCAAGTCCCTTATGCCATCTTGATTCCAGCTCAGTCTTCTCATTCTATAATCTCTGAGTATTCCTCCTTCCCCCTGGGTAGCCACGTGGGAGAAGAGAGTAGTCACAGTAGCTACATGGGAGATAGGGAGGAGGGTCACCTGAACAGTGTACAGAAAAAGGGATTCAAGAGAACAGCCATCAAAAGAAGATTAGAGTTTCTTAGTTGCTTTTGTCCTCAAAAATCTGTATTTTTACAGTGAACACTTGTGGCAGAGGGCAATATTGAAGATATTTTCTGAGAAGAGGTAAAAATTAAAGTTAGATCCCTGTTCTATGTGTTATTTCCTGTTTTTGTAGTGTTTTAGCCTGTTGAGGATAAAGGATGGGACTGTATAGTCTTTTCTGAGTGCCCGTTCTCTTCCATGCCTATTAAAGATATTTTTTGAGCAAAACATGCTTGCAGCATAAGTTTTTAAAATATTCAACAATTATTTTATCATCCTATCGCATGAACTCTTTCAAGTGTTCCACATTTTAGATAGGTGGTCATTGTCGATAGGCAAAATGATTATTACCAAATTTAAATGACAGAAATGGATATTAGTTGTCTATTGTTGAATAACAGATCACACCGGAATTTAGCCGCATAAAACACTATTTGTTATCTCACATAAGTTCTTGGGGCTAGGAACCCAGGAGCACCTTAGTGAAATGATTCTGGTCTCGCGATCCCTCACGTGGTTCTGCCAGGGTGTCGGCCGGCACTGCGGCCGTCTTGACTGGGGGTAGCTCACACACATGCCTGGCAACGGGGTTCCAGGTGTTGGCAAGCGGCTGCAGTTCCTCACCATATGGGCTTCTTTCAGGGGTGCTGGAGTGTCCTCACGATGTGGGTCTCTCCATTGGGCTGCTTGAGTGTCCTCATCACATGCGGCTGATGTCCCCGTAGTGAGTGATCCAAGACAGGGTAAAGTGGAGACTGCAGCGTCTTCTGACTCTGCCTCATAAGGCACAGTCCTGCGTTTTCACTGTCTCCTGGGCTGGACTCCATACTGCCGTATAACAGTGCGCAAGAGGCACACAGGCACGCATTCCCGTTCTTGCACCTTACGGCCCAGCCAGGGAAACATACACACACCCCTCCTTAAGTTCAGTGATGCAAAAGAATAATTACAAAGGCTGCTACAGAGACAAACAGGGTACTGAGTTAGAGTGTAGCTGGGAGGACCCGCTTAGATGGGGCTGCCAGAGAAGCCCTCTGAGAGGAAGCCAAGACCAGATGAACCAGTAATAGCCAGTCACAGGAAGGGCTGGGAGGGGAAGGGGAAGAGCCTATGTGAGGCCCCACAAAGGGCAGCATTTAGCCTGTTGCAGGAAAGGTGTGGCGCAGTTGAACAGGTGCGCTGGTGCTGAATCATGCAGGTGGATCTTAAGAAGTTGGATTTTAATATCAATGTCAGGGTATATTTGCATTTAGGTTCAAGCTGCATATAACTGAGCCCCCTAACCCCCCCCCCCAAAAAAAAACTGGTTTATAACCAGATGAGTTTATCCTTTTTATCTCCTCTGAAAGGAGTCTAATGGTAGAAAATCCAGGGCCCCAGGCTGCTGTTGATTCATTTATTCATTCAGCTATGTTTGCCTCCATCCTGAAGGCGGCATCATGGCCTAATATGGCAGCTACGGCTCTAGTCATTACATCCTTGCCGTAGGCCAGAGGAATGAAAGCCAAACAGGCAAAATGAGGGCCTCCTCCCAGCTGCTCCGTTCCTTTAGGTGGCCTGCCTTCTAGGAAGTGTCCCGCATGACACTCTCACTTGGAGTCAGTTGGCCAGAAGTTATTCACATGGCCTTCTTCGGTTGTAAGGGAGAAGGTAAACTTTTATTTTGGGTTAGGAACACCCAACTAAACTGTCATGTCCCATTACTTAGGAGGAAGGAAAATGGGTGTTGGGGTGGGCAGCCAGCAGCCTGTGCTACAAACACTGAAGGGTTTAAAACCAGGAGCTACACGATGCTTTAAAAAAAGATTCCTCTGGCTCGTGGTGGAAAATGGCTCAGATGGGAAGGAGTGGAGGCCAGGAGCCTGGGGCAGTGGTTCAAGGGCTAGGTAATGGGCCGGGACTAGGTAAGTGGCAGTGGTGATAGCAGTGGGTGGGTCTGGGCTGTATGTTGGAGCTCAGATCTACAGGTCTTGGTAAGAGGGAAAGGGGGTATCAAGAATGAGAGCCAGGTTTCCTATTTGAGCCACTCTGGGAGCGGTGGTACAATTACAGAGATGAGGAAGACCAGCCAGGGAGCAAACTTGGAGGGAAAGTTAGGAGGTTAGGGTTGAGATATCTATGGGAGGTGTCGAGTCGGCAGCTGACTATATAGTTCAGGAGTTCGAAAAGGAAGTCAGAGTGTATCCATTGTGTTTGTAGCTGCAGAAATGTTTAAAATCTCCTGGGGAAAGAGTATATATACAGAGGGGAGGGAAGGGGGACTGTGACTTAGCTCCAGGAGATGCTAACATTTAGAGCTTGGATAGGGAAGGAGCTGTTACTGGAAAAAAGGGAGAAGGCATGGCCAAGGAAAACCGGGAATGTGGTGTTTTGGAGACTTGGAAAGGCAGGGCTTCAAGATGGAGTGTGTCACTGCTGAGAGGCTGGGTAAGGTATGGCCGGGAGGCCTCCATCAGACCTGGGAAGCTGGAGGTCACTGGTGACCTTGATAAGAACATTTCAGGGGAGTGGTTGGTTTGGAAACCAGATAGGAACGTGTTCAAGTATGAGTGGAGATCCAGCGGTCCCTGACTGCTGTCTGTAGAGCAGAAGCCTCTGCAAAACTGAGAGTTCATCACAACAGGAAAATGAAAACCCTCGGTAGACTATTGGAAGAGGCAGGATGGAGCCCCTAAAATGGGCGTAAGCTGCTGCTTGCTGGAATGCAGCTCAAGAATAGATTTTGAAACAAAAGAATGGTTTGTCAAGTCATCGAACACTCACTGGTGCTGACAGTTGTCAGGGGTGGACATGGTTGTGAGGAAATTGTTCCCCCAAAATGCCCTTCTCTGCTGATAGCCCACAAGTACAATCCATTTACACAAGGGCCCAAAGGAGAAAAACCTGTTTGACGTATTTGTGCCAACAACACAAGTCTGATCGTTGAGGCCCGTTCTCAAAGCCAGGAGATCATAAGCAAAGAATCGCTGGCCCCCAAAGCCACAGACTCATCATGTTTCTTGTGTTTGAAGAATTGTTTAAGAGAATCTTGGACAAGCTGAGCCTGGTTGATGTGCACCTGCTAGAAATCATTTTTTTTTTTACAGTGAAAGAGAAGGTCCCCAGTGTTCTCTGCACAGTTCTTCTATCTAGCAGGAA
>NW_024426885.1:63066038-63073056 GCF_017311325.1 Ursus maritimus
ATGAGTAATATCCCTGGCACCTGGCAGCAAGAGGAGCCCACCCCCTGATGTCAGTGATGTGAAAATGGTCCACTAGATCTTTCTGTTGGGAAGCGGGTATTTATATCCATGAGTTGGTTGGTCTGTGGATTCCTGTGTCCCTTAAGTACTGTAATCAGTGCTGCACTCAAGTGGGCCCCAGTTCTGTGGATAGTTACTTCCTCACTTCCATCTCGGGGGCACCTTCTCTACTCAGCGTCTTAATTTTGTCATGAGTAGTTGGGAGAGAAGACAGTCCAGACTTCAAGTTAGACCCTTCATGTGATGAGTTATTTCTGGCTCCTCTGAATGGTCCATCTTGAGGTAGAGAGAGGGAGAGTTTATGTTCCTGAATTTCCTTCCTCACCCTCATTTTAGTAAGAGAAATAGAGTTACTTGGAGAGGGGAAGGGTCAAGACTGCACACATTTCCTAATGCGGTAGTCTTCCAAGTGCCATCCCCAGACCAGCAGCATCAGAGCCACCTGGGAATTCACTAGAAATGCATTTTTTCCCCCTCCTGTTAACCAAGCCCTCTTGTATTCAGACTGGGAAGTGGTTCCTAGTAATCTGTTTTAACAAGGCCTCCAGGTGATTCTGTTGCAAGGTGAAGATTGAGAAGGACTGCACTAACCAGGGAGAGAGATTCAGGGCCATTCCAGAATAGGGGACATGGATGCAAATGACTGGGGTGAGAACTGGGCCTTGGAGGGAGGAGCTGTGTCGCACAGTAATAAAGACAGTCTCTGAACACACTTCTCTGAGGCCCCAGCCACGTGCCCCGTCTGCCCTTGTGCTCACTGGAGGGGGCCGGGGAGGAAGGGAGGGAGGGAGTCCTGCTGGGAGGGTGAACTGGAGTGGCAGATGCAGACAGCTTGAGAAGGGTGACAGAAAAATGACAGGTTTGTCAGGGATAAACATGTAAATTAAAGACATTTCCAAAAGCTGGTTCACCTTTCCATGTCGAAGACTTTGATGTGTCCTTAGAGATTGAGAGCTTTAATTTTTATGAAATTTTTTTATTTCGCTGCTTTGGTTTTCTTTTTTAATACTCAAAAAATAGTAAGAATCCTTTTTGTTCAGCCAGAAGTGCTTTGCACATGTTGATGTTTTATTTTACTCAATGCAACAACATCTGTGACACATTTTTTCTTTTCTTTATTTGCAGTGCAGAACATTCTTGTTTGACTAGGAGGACTCTTAGGGGAGGCCTGCCTACATCCTGTTGTAGGGAAGGGGATTCCCTTGTCTCTGATGTCTGGCTCATCCCCGAACAGGGGTGGTTCTCCTCCCTGCACTCATCTAAAATGGGTGATAACCACATGCCTATCCTAGTTCCATAGGTGTGATCAGATTTGAACCCCACACCCCATAGGGATTTTTAATAACTGCTGCGGCAGCTTGTTTTTTTTTTTTTTTTTTTTTTGGCAGGAAGGAGGGGAAGGGTTGGATTACCTAACAGCATTTTCAGAGTGCCTAGGTAATGAAATTAGATCTTAAAAGATCTCAGTAACTTGACGGAGAAAATACCTTTGGCAAATGTAAATTTTAAAAAATCTAAAAAGTGGACTTTGATTTTATACCCAGAAATCCAATTCATGGCAATAACCTAAGTGAAGAATATGGATTCTTTAAAAATGTGCATAAGTATACTTGTTTTATTGCTACAGGAATGCACTTGTGTATTTTCCTATCAGTGGGGCAGAGTGTTGCATCATCGCTGTGCTGCCTTTGATTTGCTGAGTGTGACCCCCCCCTTAAGAGTGTGTGTGTTTCTTTCATGCAACGTGGTTGATTTAAGTTCTTTTTGATCTTTTCCTTATTAAAATCTTTATACCAGGATAAAATTAAGAAGAAATTGAGGTAGGTTTGTCAGTTTTAGCAAATAAAAATACAGGGTGCCTAGTTAAATTTGAATTCAGATAGATACATGATAGTGTGTGTGTGTGTTTGTGTGTGTTTTAAGTATATGTATGTCCCATGCAAAATTTGGGACATAGTTGTTCATTGTTTATCTGAGATTTCAATTTATCAGGGTGTCCTGTATTTTATCTGACAACCCTAAAGTCATAGTAGCTACATTATAATGTATAAGCATTACAGTTATTCGAAATTGCCCCCCAGCTGTAGACTTGAAGTTTCTTGAAATAGTGGCCTTAGCTAAGATTGGCTGTGGGCTCCGTACGGTTTCGGCACTCTGGAGGAAGTCTCACTCACTCCTCAAGGAATCCCATTAGAAGGCAGTGCCTATGAGTGAGATACTTCGGGGGATGATCTTGAAGACATTCTACCTCTTTTACAATGCAACTTTTGAATAGGTAATACTTACCTCTTTTTTTCCCTTTCAGCATTTCTAAGTTTATAGTAAGTGACCTATTTGTGTATTTTAAAAAATTGTAATGAAATACACATAACTTAAAATTTACCTTCTGAACTATTTTAAGTGTACAGTTTAGTGGTATCGAGGACATTCACATCAGTGGACAACCATCACCACCACCCATCTCTGGAACTTTCTCGTCTTGCAAAACTGAAACTCCATATCCATTTAGTAGTAACTCCCCATCTTGCTCTCACTTCAGCCCTTGGCTTCCATCATTTTACCTTCTGTCTCTTAATTGACTAGTCTAGGGGCTTGGGTGGCTTCAACCTTTCGGCTCTGGTGAATAATCCTATGAACGTGGGTGTATACATATATCCCTGTCTTTGAGATTCTGCTTTCAATTCTGGGTGTCTACCCAGGAGGGAAATTGCTGGATCACAGGGTACTTCTGTGTTTACTTTTTCAGAGGCACTGCTGTACTGTTTCCCACAGCAGCTGCAACATTTTACCTTCCCACCCGCAGCGCACAGCCATTCCAGTTTCTCCATATTCTCAGCAACATTTGTCAGTTTTGGGGTTGTTTTGATAGTAGCCTTCCTAATGGTGTGAGGTGACATCCCTTCTTTAAATGAGTCACGAAATAATGTAGAGCTTTATTATTGGTAATGAGTTATTTGCTGCAAGTGCACTAGTGTGTCATTACCTAGAGAGCAGGAACTTTCTTTTCATTTCATTGATGAGAAGACAGAGGCTTGGCGCTCTCAGGTGTCTTGCACAGACTTAATTTGAGCACCTGACCGGGAGTCATTCTCATCCGCTCCTGAGTCATTCTAATTAGCATTCTTACTCTTCCCTTCTGGATGGGAAACACTTTCCATGTTCCTATTTTATAACATGGTCCCATAAAAATTTATCATTGATTCTGTGGTTATTTTAAGGCTTATTCTTTTTTGAGTGAATTGCAAATTGGATAGAAAAGTAATTTAAATTCCTCATATTTTACTCCTCTTACATATTTTTAATCAACATTTGGCTTCTGTGGACTTGAAAATATTTCAGCTTCATTTCGAAATTATTACTTTGTGATGAAATTGAGCATTTTCATTATGGCATGAAGCAAATATCTGTGCAATGCCTTTTGAAAATATTTTATAGGTACCTTATTCAACAGAGGTCATTGTTGGAATTTTGAGTTTTATGCTTTTAAATGGGTCCCAAAGTAAATGATTTTTTAGATTTTAGGTCTGTCTGAATTCATGAGCATTCTGCTAACTATTTTGGCCTGCAGCGTTTTCTTTTAAGCTAATTTATTCTGGTTTCTCTCTGTGCTATGAGACTTTAAATGGCTAACTTTGCATGAAACAAGCTTACACTAGGACCATCTGGTGTATCAAGGTGACCGATTCTCAGCTCGTTTGATTAAATGTTTCTTTCTCGAATGTTCTCTGCTATATATATATACATACATAAATACCTTAATCTGGATATCTCTGATTTATTTTAGATTTAAGACAGGGTTATTGCTTCTTAGTTTTTGGCTCCTTGTTTCACAGAATGTGATGACAACTGTCATTTCAGGCACAGTTGTAGAATCATGCCATAATAAAACCTCTTTTGTACTTTGCCGTGACTTGCCAGCATTAGGTGAAATTTGACGTTAAACTCTTCTTGTTTATTAATCCCGATCATCGAGATTAGAATTTCTTGGAAGCATTGGATTGGATTTTAGCCTGAGTTAGCCTCAGGGTTTGAGCTGCCTCCTGTGTCCTATTCTGCTCTCCTCCCTGACAGCGCCCGTGGGAGGCTGTGTGGGTGGGGAAGCCTTAGGCTGCACTGGCATTCCTCCCCAGCACCGACTGCTGTTTGGCCTTGTAAGCTGGGCAGAACGCAATGGGGGAAGACCACCACCTTAGAAGGCAGATGACCTGAGATACATTTGGTTCTGAGCGAGCTCCTTAATCTCTCTTTATTTCCTTATTCTTAATAGTACCATCTACCCTGTTCTAACTACCTCACTGCTTACTTTTCCAAGGATAAATAAGACAAGATTTGCGAAGGCTTTGTAAATTCAAACCCCGATACAAAAATAATTTTTATTAATTTGGAGAAATGAGTTAAATATATCACCTAGTTAAGATGAAAGAATTAAAGTAATTTATGTTAAAAATATCTTTACAATTTCAAACTGTTTTTACATATAGGTTACATTTGCACATTTTTACACCATCGTGAAATAGGAAGAGATGCTGGTATTATCAGTTCTATTCTGGTAAGGGGACTGAAGTCCAGGGCCAGGAGGTGCAGGGTTAAGACCCCAGGGCTTCTCTCTGATTCCGGACCACTGTCCCAGCCTCTCTCCCTTCATGGTCCTGACTAGGTGTAAGAAAGTCAAGGCTTGCTGGTTTCATGTCCCCTTCTTTCTGCTAGCTCTGTAACATAGGGAAAGGTGGAGCTGCTTGGGTTGAAGCAACAGATAAGGGGCCCAGGGACCAATAGCTTCAAACCCGGGGCCATTTCAGTGGACTCTGTCTCTGCCCTCTCCCTTTGACCTTTCTAGAAAATCATGGGCCCGTGCTCTTTCCCCATATCATGCTTATAGTAACTACTTGAATCACAATTTTAAACTTCCTGGTAGCCAAGAATATATGCATAGGAAGGGTTTAATGGTAAGTCTGTTTTGGGGGGGAGGGGATATATGCTATTTGCATAGAAAACACGTTATTTTTACATGGATTGCTCATTTATTGGGGGAGGGGACTTACTGAGGGGAGTTACTGGAGGGAAGAGGGGACAGGAAGTCTTGGTATTACTATGAACTCTTAACATTATTTGATTTGCCTTATTTCTCCAAGTAGATTGTTCTAAAGGACTTTTCAAGGACCTTATGTAAGGCTTATTTGTATAGCCACGAGGTCTTACACAGGTGTTCTGGAACTATCCGAATGACTAAATGAATAAAACATTGAGGGAAGTCCTGGAATAGTCTACTAGTTTGTCTTAAGGGCTAGGGTAGTAGTGGCTTGTACTCTAAATATGTTCATCCATTCAACAAATATTTGTTGAGCACCAGCTATGTGCTCGACACTGTTCTAGGGACTCAGAATCATGGAGTGAACAAAATAGGTTCCTACTCTCTTGGAGCTTGCTGTTATGTTTTAGTTTTAAAAATATAAACATTCGGAAGGAATTAATTGGTAAAGGTGTTTGTTCTAATTACAGCTTGCTTGAGGAAGTTGTCAGTGCACTTTATATATTTACCTTAATGACTTGGAGTACGTGTTGTGAAGTGATGACCGTAATGAATGTGTATGGAAATGTCTATATGTGTTTACCAGTAAATTTGAATGTTAGGATTTGGTTCTGGGGAGCATACAGCTTTAACTTTTCAACTTTCTGCAGAATTTTGTGGCAGAAAGATTAATAAAGGATTCATTGTATTCTTCTGTGGTCCCCAGGTTATCCATTTATCTTTTAGTGCATAACAAATGCACTCATGAAATATGAACGAAGCACACTAATTGAACTTCATATCTCAATGTATGAATGGACAGTTGAAAACATTTTTGCAGTCCTTCTCCTTGCAGAGCAATCTCACAATTAAATTTGGCTACTGTGCCATCAATTTTCTTAATCTTTTATTTTTTTCTTTATTTTTCTCAAACTCAAGAGGCCAGTGAATAAGGAGGTGAAAAGTATGTTCACAATTTTCCTGATTTGTTTATACTTCATATTCTTTTAGGAGATGGTATAGATGGTATAACTGATTTCATCCAAAAAATTTCACTGGATTGATTTAGGAAAATATGCTCAGCCTTGGTTCCTACTCTCTTGCTCTCTTTTTTAAACTAAGTAATAGTTTCTTTCTTTTTTTTTTTTAAAGGTTTTATTTATTTATTTGACAGATCGAGAGAGCACAAGTAGGGGAGCAGCAGAGGGAGAGGGAGAAGCAGGCTCCCCGCTGAGCAGGGAGCCTTGATGTGGGGCTCAATCCCTAGACCCTGGGATCATCACCTGAGCTAAAGGCAGGCACTTAACCGACTGAGCCACCCAGACGCCCCTCGTTCCTACTCTTGACAGCCTGGGTGGTAACAGCAGTTTAGAGCTAAGACCGGGACCAGATGACCTGGTTCAATTCCCTGTCTGGCTTTGTTTGGGGGAAAAAAGTGCACACTGGTGTTAGAGTCAGCTCAAAAAACTGAAGAAATAATAACACTTTTGTAGCCCAGCTGAGCCCGATGGAAGCTGAGGATGCCACGGGGCTCCCCGCAGGTAGCAGGGCATCATTCCTGTAGATGTTGTTTGGGATGCCTTTTCTTGCAGCTACACCTGGAAACTGCCATTCATCTGGGAAATGGTTCTTTTAAGTTTGCAAGGTTGCATACAGTGAGCAGGTCATTACTGTGCTGGGAGTTCAGAGTCCACAGTTAAGAGACACAGGGAACAGATAAGATAAAAGCTAGTGGAATCTCCTGATACCAACTGGTATCCATAAGCAAAGGTGTAGAACAGACAGGTGAAAACAATGAAGTTTTTATAGGGTTATAGGGTCAGGAAAAAGGAAGCAATTAGAAGAGCAAATGATTAGGTCCTTATAAACTGTATCTTTGTGTACAGTGCCATTTATAGACTGGAGAGACTCCCTTAAGAGCATTATTTTGGTTGAAAGAAACAGGAATGC
>NW_024426885.1:63073061-63075111 GCF_017311325.1 Ursus maritimus
CTACAAATTATGGTAGTTTTATTTCTGGCCCTTTTTCTTTCACTTTCTAGGAAACTCTTGTTTTATGATTAAGATTTTAGAAATGTAGATATTTCAGTAATATTTTCTTATATATTTGTTATTTTGACAGGTGAAAATAAAACTGTAACCTAGACACTGGTTATAGTTCCATTGCAACAATTGTCTTCCAGAAAAAACCAACTTCCTTCCCTCTGCCCCACCTCCACCCCCACCCACCCCTGTTACTTCTCCTTTCATAGTTCGTCCTTCACCTTGCCACCAGTCATCTTTCTGATTACTTTACTTACTTTTTCAAAAACCTTTCTTGGTGGTTCCCTATTTTCTACAGAACTAAGCCTGAACTCCTTAGTCTGCTTTTCAAGTTGGTTGGTTGTGGTGTGCGTGTGCGTGTGCGTGTGCGTGTGCGTGTGTGTGTGTGTGTAAAGTTTCTGTGTCTAAAGTTTTTGCTAGTGTTCTTGAAAGGTTTTAAGGTAAGACCAGGTCCTGATTCTTGAAATAAAGCTTAAACGCTCACCTTGCTCAGCTCCTACCCATTTTCATGGTCTCTGATGCTCTCTAACTTTTTGTCTAGAAGAATCTTACCTCTGTTTTTTAAGGCCCAGCTTAAATGTCACCTTTGCTGTGAAACCTCCCTGGTTCTACTCCAGGGTGAGAATTAATAAAATGTTCCCTTCTTCATAGCGTTTCTGCCGTAATCCTCAGAGGAACACAGTGAAATGTAGAGTTGCTGCAATGTATTATGCCGCTAGATATGCAAAGAAGCAAGAACATATGACCTGTACTCAGGCAGAAGGGGAATGACATGAGAGGCGGTTTGAATTCATAGGAAAGAATGAAGAACACTAGAAATGGCAAATATATGGGTAAACACAAATATGATTGCTGTTATGATAGTAATCATGACCAGACAGGTGTTTTACTTAGTTTAGTGGAAGCATGACCATATCACTCACCAGACTGAGGGGAGATGCTGCGAGTTGATGCATCTTTGACCAGAACTGTGCCATGTACAGATTGGTTTTGCAGTAAACATTGGATATACAGACATATGTGTATTCAGGAAATGTTTTAGTGCCTGCGTGTGGTAGGAACTTCAGTATATAAGAAGGCAAATGAGAGGATCCCTGTTCTGAAGCAGCTCAAAGCCTAAGTTGCAAACAACTAATCATCTAATCAGAAAGATCGATGTCACAGGAGGGGCATAAACCAAGAGTTCAAGGAGTCCAGAAGGAGAAATACACCAACTTACATATCCACCTACCTGCTTTTCCATCCGTATAACAAAAGTAATCTTCAGTATGACTAAGTCTTAAGAACAGGAAGATCACTGATTAGATTAATAAAGTAGAAACAAATCCTTAAAGTTTAACAGAGAGAAGATTTGGGGATATTTTATTTATTGAACAGTTTCCTGGACATATGTCGAATATCAGATTTTTTTTGTACTCCCTGCCCCTGCCCTTTTTAAGTCTTATTTATTTTTTGAGAGAGAGAGAGAAAGACAGTACAAGTGGGAGGGGCAGAGAGAGAGGGAGAGAGAATCGCAAGTAGATTCCGCACTGGGTGTGGGGCTCGACATGGGGCTTGATCCCACCACCATGAGATCACAACTTAAGCCAAAACCAAGAGTCCGATGCTTAACTGACTGTGCCACCTAGGCGCTCCTCCCTCCCCCCCACTTCGTAAGCTTTCTTTATAGCTCTTAATGTGACTTTGTGTACAGTGCATCTTGCTGTTTTTTCCTGCTCTTCATTTTCCCTCACTAATTTTATACTTATGACAGTGTACCTGAAAGCAGTCCCCATTCACTTAAATGATTATCATATCCTTTTATAATTATGATAAACTAAGGGTATACTCTTTTTTGTTAAAGGTGTTTAAACCATTTTACATGTATAGGCATTTTATAAGGGACAAATAGCCATTATGTACTTTTGCGTTTTGTTTTATTTATTTTTAAAGATTTATTTATTTATTTTGGGGGGAGTAGGGGCGGAGGAAGAGAGATTCCTCAAGCAGACTTCCTGCT
>NW_024426885.1:63075117-63090674 GCF_017311325.1 Ursus maritimus
AGAGCCCGATGCAGGGCTCTATCCCTGGACCCTGAGATCATGACCTGAGCTGAAAACAAGAGTCGGCTGCTTAACTGACTGAGCCACCCAGGTGCCCCTTGAATTTTAAACGTGTACAACTGCCAACAACTTCTAATAGATAGAGGAGTGATGTGGTCACACAAACCCTCTTGCAGATAACAATGATAAGAACAGAGTAAAATGATAATTAAAAATTAGAAACGGTAGTTATTTAAAGATACTGGAAAGTATCACAGAGCAGACAAAAACTAGAGGGAAATTTAATTTCAAAAAACTGATGGAATTGTGTATTTGTAACTTTCTGGCCCAATAGCCCTTTTTCTTGATATAACTTTCAGTGGCACCCTGCAGCCCTACAGGCTAACTGTAGCAGGATTCAGACATCAGATCTGAAGAAGCATGTGGATGTTGGAAGAGGAAATCCTGGCAGCAGCAGAACCATAGAAAGTGTACATAGGTAACTCCACACTTACCAGGGGGGTTCCAGGAAGCCTGGTTAAAATAGTCCCTTAGAAAGGAGGGGAGATGAGAGGGACAATTACCTATCAGTAAAAATATGGAGGATCAGAATAGCACTCAGCCTTCTTAACCTAATTGATATTTATAGAACACAATATACAACAACCATAGTATACTCATTATTTTTAAGTACATATAGAATCTTCTCCAAGATAGACTGTATACTGGGCCATCAAAGAAGTTTCAATAGATTCTAAAAGATTGAAAACCTACAGAATATGTTTTCTGACTACAATGGAATTAAATTAAAAATCAACAACCACTCTGTTGAACTCTGTTTTAACTCTGTTGAAAAAAATTTTTTGAAAGATTTATTTCTTTTAAAGAGAGAGTGCACGTGAGCAGTGGGAGGGGTGGAGGGAGAGAGAGAATCCCAAGCAGAATCCCCACTGAGCACAGAAACCAACTCAGGGCTTGATCTCATGACCCTGAGATCATGACCTGAGCTGAAATCGAGAGTTGGATGCTTAACCGGAGGAGCCACCCAGCGCCCCACTTTGTTGAACTTTTGCATTAATTCTTATCCTTGGTACTTCATCTGAAGAGACTTAGAGGATGTTATGGGAAATACTGTTACTACAAAAGTATTGATATTATCCATGCTTTAATAGGTTAAATGATTACTATGGTAAGATAATTACATTGTTAAAAGAACTACAGAGACAGTGCACTTTTTATTTTTTTGATTTTTAAGTTTTACTTTAATTATGTTTTCCCCAGCTTTATTGAGGTATAATAGTTATATAAAACGCACATAATGAATTTATACAATTTGGTGAATTGGGGTTCATGTATACACTCATGTTAACTTCACCGTAATCCATGTAATAAACCTGTCCATCACCTGCAAAGGTTTCCTTGTGTGCTTGGTTGGTTTTCTTTTTCTTTGTTTTAACACGGAATCTAGCCTGTTAACAAATTTTGAAGTGCACAGTACCTTATTGTTAACTGTAAGCAATCTGCTGTGCAGCAGGTCTCTGGAGGTGTAACTTCCCTAACTTTGTACTTTTTCATTTATGTATTAGGCGTTGATGGTAATATGGGTGGTATTTTGGTGGGGCTCATCAATGGCTTGCTCTATGCTCCTCCTCCCTGTGGAGTTTCTGGGACAGCATAGGCCAGAAAAACGGCCATCTGAGAAGCAAAGAGTCATCTCTTAATAACTGGAAGACTGGGTTGGAGTAGCTTGAAGCTGTGTCTTGGGACCGGTAGAGTTAGGTGGTTCTGCACAGAAAGTTAGCCAGGAGTGTCCAGTTCTTAAGAAGAACATTGAGTCCCATTACATTCCCTGATGCATAGAACAAGAGAAAGAGACATGGGAACATGGCTTTGTACCTTTTTAAGGTACGCTGACCCTTCTGGTTAGAATTGCTCGGGGCTCCGGCCAATAAGATTAGCAGATTCTCCAGGGTTGGGGGAAGCAGGAGCAGACAGAGCTCGAAACAGATGGATCAGGGGTATATTGGGCTGGGGAGAGGGACAGGAGTACCTCTACCACCCCCCAATTTTTTTAACTTTTTATTTTTTATTATTTTTATTATTTTTTATTTTTTAGATTCTATTTATTTATTTGAGACAGAGAGAGAGAGAACATGAGAAGGGGGAGAGAGGCAGGGGGGAGAGGAAGACGGACAGGCAGACTCCCCACTGAGCAGGAAGCCTGACACAGGACTCGATCCCAGGACCCCGAGATCATGACCTGAGCCGAAGGCAGACGCTTAAACTGAGCCACCTGGCACCCTCCCCCCAAAATTTTTAAGAAAGTTTTCCCCAAAGGCAAGCTATTTGTTTCTTTCTTTAAAATTTCTAAAACGAGTTTTCAGTTGAAAGGGGAAAGATTTTCCTTTATGGTCTGATACAGTGAGCTTGATGTAGTTTTATCACATAATTTCTTTATGAAACAGTCATTATTAGCACTAGTAAAGATATAATTTTTCCTCCTTTTTTTGACCATTAGTATTTTATTTTTTATTGAGATATAAATGACCTGTTATATTAGTTTCAGATGTACAAGATGATTTCACATCTGTATATGTTGCAAAGTGATCACTACAGTAAGTCCAGGCAGCATCTGTCCCCATATATAGTTACAGAATTTTTTTTCTTGTGATGAGATCTTTTAAGATCTGTTCTCTCAGCAACTCTTATTTATTTATTTATTTATTTATTTATTTATTTATTTATTTATTTGACAGAGATAGAGACAGCGAGAGAGGGAACACAAGCAGGGGGAGTGGGAGAGGAAGAAGCAGGCTCATAGCAGGGGAGCCTGACGTGGGGCTCGATCCCATAACGCCGGGAACACGCCCTGAGCCAAAGGCAGCCGCTTAACTGCTGTGCCACCCAGGCGCCCCTGTGAGCTTAGCTTTAAAAAACTGTTTAAAAATTTTATGTTTTATTTTTTGTAATTCCACTGTAGTTAACATACAGTGTTATATTAGCTTCTGGTGTACAATATAGTGATGAAACACTGCTCTTACATTACTCAGTGCTCATCAAGATAAGTGTGCTCTTAATCCCCTTCACCTGTGCCACCCATCCCTTACCCCTCCCCTCTGGTAACCATCAGTTTGTTCTTTACAGTTAAGAGTCTGTTTTTTGGTTTGTCTTTTTTGTTCTTTGGTTTCTTAAGTCCACATATGAGTGAAATAATATGGTATTTTTTTCTCTGACTTATTTCACTTAGCACTATACTCTAGATGCATCCATGTTGTTGCAAATGGCAAGATTTCATTCTTTTTCGTAGCTGAAAAAAAAATATGGCTATTATAAACAATGCTGCAATGAATATGGGCGTGCAGGTATCTTTTCGAGTTGGTGTTTCCTTTTTCTTTGGATAAATACCTAGTAGTGGAATTGCTGGATAATATGAAGAACCATTAGTATTTTAAGTTCACTCCATGGAAAATCATTATGACCATGGTAAGCTGTTGGCCCTGTTTCCCATCCAAACTGAATAATAAAAACTGTTAATTAGAAACTGCTTTTGAGAAATTTTGAGATAAAAATTTTGATTTAATTTTGAGAAATTTAAATAGATTTTTTCTAAACTTCCACTTTTCTCAGTGCATTTAATTGAGTAATGTGAAAAATGCTTTCCAAAAGGGAGATACTCTACTTGGCATCTCTGAAACTTTTAAATTATGAAATACTTTTGCAAAGGGCTAGTGTTCCCCAAGTGGAGGCATCATGAGAGATGCAGGCCTGACTCTGAGGGCATTATTATATGTTTTGAAATGATAACGGATCTGAATCAACACTGTCCCTCTGCATTCCCCTCATAATTCCTTCACGCACCAAGTTCTATCGATTTCTGTTTCATAAGTTTGCTTGTGGTTTTTTTCAAACCATTTGCGTCCTCTTGCCACCATCTTAACTCAAGGCCTAACAATCTAATTGTTGGAAGCGTAGCTAGGTGACACTGCTGTTTAGCAACAAAGCTGTGGTAACTGACTCTTGACTTCTTTCTCTTGTAACCCTTTCCAAGCCGGGACCTTCAATTCTCATCTGAAAGTTTAAGTCCTGTTTAGACTCTGGGATAGGGCAATCCACCTTTCCAATTTGCCTGGGACCCAGGGGTTTCCTGGTATGTGGGACTAGCTAAGACCTGGGAAGTCCCTGGCAAATGGGGACCGGTTGCTTTTTCCTGCCTTTTCAAAGTCCACACAGCATATGCTATAAAACTTTATCACAAGGCAGTGTTTTTTGTTTTTTTTTGTTTTGTTTCTGTTTCTGTTTTTAAACACTATGAATTTGGAAATTTATTGAAGTTGAGCTTTTTAAAAAATTGAAATTCTTTAATAACATCTACATATTTGTATTATGTTTAAATTTTGTTATATGGCATTTGTCAGATATCGTACTGCCCCAATTAATAGTCAAGGGACTTGTCCAATGATAGGACTAAAACTGTCCAAGAAAATCTAAAAAATAACCAGTAGATGGCAGCATGACATTGTACTTGAAGAAAGGTCTGCAAAAGACCTTGCATTGCAGCTGTGATTTGGCTTTATTAAGGCGAAGGGACTTCATATTTCATTTGGAAAACGACATTCTAATCAATGACCAAATAGCTTTTAAGTGAGTTCTGAGCAAGCAGTTCCTTCCTTGCTTATATCCGGTATTATATCATTTCAGGTGTCCCATACTAGTTTTGCCTACCAGATACCGGGCATCCTGAGGTCAGGAATGACATGCTGTAACTGTTACCTCTCCTTTCCACAATGTTCAGCACAGAGCTGGCCATACAGTTGCTCAATTTCTTGATCACGAGTGTTTTAGCTCAGAAATGCTTAAAATGTTTTACCGTTATTATACATTCTATTCAAATTATAGTCCTAAAAATTCCTGTATAGTCTGTGAAGACACATGCATACATGCAACACACAGAAATATACCTTAGTGACCATGCTGCGTCATCTCATTTTATATTGGAAACTTTAATATGTGAGTCATCCATGTTCTGCTTCTACCCCATCTCTCTTCTGCTTTTAGCCAAACTTAATAAAAGTGCTGTTTGCCTGCCCTTGTCCACACTTCTCACTTACCATTGGCTCTGCGGTCCAGTTCAGTTTGGCTTTTGCCCTCGTCCCACCACCAGCACTGCTCCTGCTCAGGTTACCGGGGATCCCCATGTTGCTAAAGCCAAGGGACACGACCTTGCTCTCCGCAGCTTCCCACACTGTGCTCCCTGGGCTTACCAGGTATGAGTCTATGTTTCCCTGTTTGCCTGTTCTTTCCAACAGGACCTGCTTAGTATTCATTACATGCCTCTTCTGTTTGAGCTAAATGTTGAAGTCCCTCAGGTGATGTCCCTCAATGAAGCCCCCAACTTCTCTCCGTCATTGTGGCTCCCACCCCAGGCCAAGCCACAGGGCCTTTGCATCTCCATCACGGAGGCAGCTCCTAACTGGCTTTCTTTCGTCCAGACTTGCTGCCATCAATCCCTTCTCCATGTTTCTCCAGAAGGAGCTTTCCAAAAGCAATCTCACTTCTTTTAGAACAGTTTCAAAGCTCTTCCTTGCTCCTAAGGGTAAAGTCTCAAATTCTTATCACTGCTCTGTATACTGTAGTGAGGCCTACCTACGAGCCAGTCCTACCTACATTTTCAGTGTGTTCTTGAGCCATTCTCCTTCACTCAGTACATTCTAGCCGCAGTAGGAATTTCCCGTTTCTACCTGCCTGCAGACATCTGTGTACCAGAGAGCGTGCTGTCTCTCTGCCTGGTTCTCTCTCGGAGCCCCCAGCTCAGTGTCAATGCCTCTCCCCCAAGAATTTCTTCCCTGTCCCTGGTATATTAGGTCTTCTTTCTGTGACAAGTTCTCATTTCATGTTGCATTTATTTCAGAGCCTTGATTACAACTCTGTAAATGAAATTTTATGTAATAATGTGTTCCTTCCTCAACTGTAAGCTGTTACTACCGGGTCCTTTGTTGTATTCTGATTCATAACAAGATTCCCGGAACAGGCTGGGCTGGTATAAACACAATAAATAGCATTTAATAAATGCCTCAGAAACCTCAGAAACATTCCATTCTCAATTTCTAAAGCTTAGCTTTTCACTGTCATAGATTATGTATCAGTTTATTAGACCAGCAACTTTGGTAAGAAAATTGTCTCAAGAAATTTGTTGAAAATTATTCATGTCAAACTGAACTTTTTAGAATACCAGTGTATTTTTAAGAAGTGGCTTTAGTAGTTTGTCCTTTTTTTGGATTAAATCTCTCTCTCTCTCTCTCTCTTTATAGAATACACAGCACAGATTTTTCGTGTGTGTGTGTGCATATGTGTGTGTGTGGTAATTGTCTGTAACTATGGATAATATAAATGAGGTAATAAAGGGGATTTCAAATTCTGGGCATCAAAAAAAATCTTATTAGGAAAAGCGCATTTTTGTTTTGTTTTATTTAAGATATATGAGAATTATATATAACCTAGCCCCCACTTCCAGATGCATTCTAAAATTACATGAAAAAGGCATTTATTTGTATAAAAGCCCTGTCATCTTTAAAGTAAATAAAATTTTAGTCCTAATCAACCTTGTAGACCACAATTACTTCTAAAAATATACCTGAGTTTTTGTCTAAATTTGAACACCAAGGAAGAGCAGCAATGACTCATCATTATTATTTTTTTAAAACTAAAACCAGCAGTAATTCAGGTCTCAGTCTAAGAGCATTTTTTTTTTCTAAATTAAGCTCCTTAGATAGCTTTTCTTATTGACTCTAAAATTGTCGGAATAATAGGTATTGAATACCTCCCTGCTACACAACTCACGATTACACATTTTTGTAAGATGCGTGATCTATTCCATGATCTAATCGAGGAGAAGAGGGAGGGGGTGGGTAAAGGGGATCACTGTGTGGCTGGGGGAGAATTACTTACCAAGACCTGTGTAAAACAGTCTTATAAACTAAGCTGCAATGCTTCAGAACCCTGTTCTGATGATTTGACTCATAAATCAATTTGCTGCATTGTTTTTTCCAGTAGAGAAATGTGGTACTTCTACAGATAATTATTCCTTCATTTGGTTCAGAGTAATTTCAGACCTTCTGGTTCTTATTTAGTAGCATATTTATTCACTTAGAAATCTGTATACCATGGGGGAAAAATCTTTGTGGCTCCATAATGGAAATTAAAAAAAAAAAGTTTCATGCTATGCGAAAGCATTTTAACAAATGAGTAGAAATATATTTTATTTTTTTAAAGATTTTTATTTTAGAGAGAGAGCAGGTGGAGGGACAGAGGGAGAGGGAGAACCTCAAGCGGACTCCACTGAGCGCAGAGCCGATGTGAGGCTCGATCTCACGACCCTATGATCATGATCTGAATTGAAATCAAGAGTTGCACATTTAACCAATTGAGCCACCCAGGTGCCCCACAGGCTGAAATAACATTTAGAAGACTCTACCTTGTATGTTTTTGGTTTTGGTAGAGACCATGTTCTCATGTTAAATGCCACTGTGTATGTCCTAGAGGTGGTTTATTTTCCTGGGAGCTTCTTTCAAGAGAATGGCCATGCCGTATAATGCAGTGCCAGCATGATGGGCGTGAACAAAACCAAGAAAAGAAAAGGCATCTTATAATTCATTACTCTTTTCTCAAAAGACAAATACAGATAAACAAACCAGGAATTAGTTGAAGTAGCTCTTTTGCATTATTTTGTACTAGGGTTCTTTTGGTTTCCTCTGATAGAAATCATACCCAAATTAGGTTGAGTAAAAAATGGAAAAGAATTGGCTCTATAACCGAATGGTCCAGGAAGGAATGAGGCACAGCTGCAGACGGGGTCTCTAACAGTATCCTCACAGCCGCTTCTGTCTCTTTGATACTCAGCACAGCTGTCTTCTTGATAGGCTCTTGTCCTGGGAAGACATTTGCGGTAAAAGGCAAAGATGCTCGTGTTGGTCCAGGCTTACCAGGCTCTCAGATAGGGCGGAAGATCTTCCAGCAAACACATGGTCCTCAACAAGGAACCTGATGAACTCTGTTGGTTCATTTTCCGTTGGTGGATTCATCACCAGGTCTAGGGGGATGGGGTCACACTGTTTATCTGGCAGAGTTCTGGGCCTTCATATTGAGAGCTCTCCTGTTTGTTAACATGTAGTATGTGCTTGTTGAAGAAGGTTCTGGAAATATAGAAAAGTATAAGGAAGAAGGAAAACACCTGACCTCTAATCTCACCATCTGGAGAAAAATATTATGCGTGTTGGGTATTAATTATGTAGTTGAATTTTCTGTGTTTCTATTCAATTCTGTTGGGTTTTGCTGTCATATATTTCGAAGCTCTGTTACTGGATGTGCACTCACTGTGGACCACTGTATCTCCTTGGTGCACTGACTCCTTATTATAATGTGTCTTTCTCCATGATAATATTCCTTATTCTGGAGTCTACTTACAGTTATGAATATAGCGCCTCCAGCTTTTTTTTTTTTTCCTTTCTTGGTTAGTGCTTCTATATTCTAGGTTTCTTCATTGTTTTACTTTTAACCTGTGCCTGTAAATTTCAAGTGGATCTCTCACAGATGGCATATATGCGAGTCTTCTATTTTTATCCAATTTGACAATCCCTGCTTTAGAGTTGGAATGTTAAATGATTTATGTTAAATATATTGATGTGTTTTGGTTTACATCTATTATTTTGCTCTCTGTTTATTATTTGACACACATATTCTTGTTATTTTTTCTTTTTCTTTTTTTGGAAGAATAATTGAGTATTTTTTTTTTTTAAGATTTTATTTATTTATCGGACAGAGATAGAGACAGCCAGCGAGAGAGGGAACACAAGCAGGGGGAGTGGGAGAGGAAGAAGCAGGCTCATAGCGGAGGAGCCTGATGTGGGGCTCGATCCCATAACGCCAGGATCACGCCCTGAGCCGAAGGCAGACGCTTAACCGCTGTGCCACCCAGGCGCCCCATAATTGAGTATTTTTTAAGATTTGATTTTATCTCATCTATTAGCTTGTTAGAAATACCCCTTTATTTTATTTTACCTTATTTTATTGATTTATTTTAGTGATTATAATCTGGGGATTATAATATGCATATTTAATATATCATAGTAAATCTTCAAATAATAATATATTACCAGTGTAAAAAACTTACAACCGTGTACTTCCATGTACTTCTTCCATTTTTTGGTGCTGTTATCGTACATTTTAGTTCTACATATGTTATAAACTCCACACTCTATTATTATTTTTATGTTAAATGGTCACTTTATTTTAAACAGTCACAGGTTAAAATATTTTAGAAACAACCCCCCCCCCCATTTACCATTGTGGGTGTAATTCATTCCTTTGGTTACATCCAAATTTTTAAAGAGAATATCTAGTGTAATAAATTCTTAGCCTTACTTTTTTGGGGGAGGTGACGGTCTAAAAATATCTTGATTTCATCTTCAATTTTGAAAGAGATTTTTTCTGGATATAGAATTCTGTTGACAGTTTTCTTCTGTCATAACTTTAAAGACAGCATTCTACTGTCTTCTGTTTGCTTAGTTTGTGACAAGAAGTCTACTGCCGTTCTTATTCTTGTGGCTCTGAACTTAATCTTTTTACCTCAGTTGCTTTTAGAATTTTCTGATGAATCTTTTTATGTTTATTCTATTTGAGATTCCTTGAGCTTCTAAAATCTGTAGGCTTATAGTTTTCAACAAATTTGGAAAATCTTCAGCCATTATTTCTTCAGATATTTTTGTACTTTTCCCCTTTACCCTAAGACTCCAGTTACACATATGATAGGCTACTTACTACAGTTGTGCTGGTCACTGATGCTCTGTTCACTTTTCAGTCTTTTTTCTCTCTGTGCTTTTTTTTTGGTCTTTTTTTTTTGTGCAAAAAGATGGTTTTATTAAATCACGGGGACAGGACTCGTGGGCAGAAAGAGCTGCTGCACCTGGGTTGTGAAGGGTGGCTGATTATATACTTAGGATTTGGAGGAGGTAAGGAAAAGGGAGGTTTTCAAAAGAACTTTATATGCTAATGAGGACCTGCAAGATACTGGAGGCCTTGCCAATATTAGTTTCTATTTTGGTTTCCAGGTTCATTGATCTTTTCTTCTTCAGTGTCTAATTTGCTGTTAATCTCATCTAGTATAGTTTTGACTCTAGAAATCATCCAGCGTATTTTCATCTGTAAAAATTCCCTCTGGCCTTTATATATTTTTCCATTTCTCTCTTTCCTATGGTTATATTTTTCCTGTGCTAATTTCATCATATCTGTCATATCTGGCTCTGTTTCTGTTGATTGACTCCCCTCTCCCTGCCCCCTACTCCCCAGTAGTGGGTCACGGATCATATTTTTCTGCTTCTTTGCATGCCTGGTGATTTTTGATTAGATACTGGACATCAAGATTTTCTCGTTGAGTGCTGGCTTTTGTTGTATTCCTTTAATTTTGTTCTGTCATGTAGTTAAGTAGTTTGCAGATCAGTTTAACCTTTTGCGGCTGCTGTTAAGCTTTGTTAGGATGGGTCCAGAGTAATCTTTATTCTTGGGCTAAGCCCCACTTACTAAAGCATAATCCCCTGGGGAATTTACCCGGTGCCCCATGGATTACAGGTTGTTTCCACACTGGCTGGTAGAATCATGAACTATTCCCAGGCCTTCGTACTTGCTAGGAATTTTTTAGCCTGTTGATTCATTTCTTCACCTCATGGAGTTCCACCCTATGCGTGTATAGAGCTGTACTTATTAATGATTCAGTGAACCTTTCTGCATATCTACTGAAGCTTTGTGCAGCTCCTTCCTCTCTTGTACACAGCATCACAAATTCTAGCTGTGTGTTTCCTCCACTTAGCAAGTCTTCCATGATGTGTTTGCATTCTCTCTTCCTGTGCTGTGGCCTGAAACTACTCCCAGAGAGTGAGTTGTGGCTATTATAGGACTGAACTCACTTTTCATCCTTCACTCAGAGATCATATTTCAGCACTGCTTATTTTCCAGTATCTGAAGGACATTGCTTCATGTGTTTTGTCCACTTTACATCAGAAAGGAAATTCCTATAGCAGTTAATCCTTTAAGGGTGGAAGCAGAAATAAAAAATATATAATTGGGTTCATTTTATAAATGCAAATTTAATATGTCATAAAATTTCTCCCATGTGATTATGATGCCCTATTATACCATCCTGAGGATGATCCGTAATTTATTTAACTCTTCCCCTATTTTAGGATATTACATTTGTTTCCAGTTTTCCACTGTTTGAAAGTAGCTATCTTAAACATCCTTGGCTACATCAAAGGCTCTCTTAAACATCCTTGGATATGAAACTTTGTTTTTTTACATTCAGTTATGTCTTTGTGATACATATCTTGAAGTGGAATTATTGGATTGAAGGATTTGAGAGTATTAACACCCTACAAATGTATCACTAAGTATTTTTTGGAAAGATTGTGCCAATTTCCCATTGGCATTGTATGAGAGTATTCATTTTGCTACACCCTTAACCGCACTACCTGTTTTATTCTTTGTGTGAACACATATTGAATACATTACAGTGTGAGGTCCATCACCGGGAGGAATTAAGTACAGTCTCTTTGCCTTGAGTGCTCATAGGTGAATGAGAGAAACAGTAAACTAATCACCACCATGTGATAAATTTTGGAAGGAGTGATGAGATTTTGCCGAGGAACACCCCACAAAGGTCTGAGGATAGGTAGTTAGTAATAAGGTCACACAGAGGTGGAAAAAAAAAACATTAGAGGGATTAATAGGACATTTAAGGTGACTAACGTGTGGGTTTGGAGTGAGAAGGTAGGAGGAAATAAAGAAGGATTTGGAGGCAGAAAGCAGATAGTGAAAGGCTTTGTATGTTCTGGAGTAAGTGAAACACGTACCCAATGTTATACATTCCGTGGTGTCCTGAATTCTTACATGTAGTAAAATTCAATTTCTTACTATTGGCTTTGTTTTTCCTACAAAGATTTTCTTACAGTGGTTTCGAAGTCTTTTCATAACCATGGGTCCTATTTCACCTGAGGATTAACACCCAGCATGTAAATACTGCAGCAACCATTTCTGTTTGTTTGTTTCTTAGGTGAACAGGTTGAGGCCTTGTCTGTTCCTGTAAATTCAATGAGCTTGATTCTTTCTTGTCTTTTAACCAGCATACATTGCTCTCTGGGCACACATAGCCCTGCTTGGAGCAGTCTTCTTTGAGCTGAACATATGATCTGCTCTTTATCCTGGGTGAGTATTCTCTCTGGAGCTGGCTTTTGCTAACTCAGTCTCCCTCAGGGTAAAGGTCTCATCTTGGCTTTCTGCCTCATTAGAACAAAGGCAAACCACAGGTATGCTGTACTATAAAACTAATGAGTATAGTTTAGCCATCACACAAAAAGGAAGAAGTGGAAAATTGTCAAGAGCAGAGTTGATCAGGGACATCAGAGATAGACCTAGTTTCCAATCTGCTGAGTGACTAATGAGTTGAATCATCTTGGTCAAGTCACTTAGCTCTTTGGTCTCTGCTTCTTAATTAATGAAATGACTTTTACTTTCTCTACTAGTTCTAAACTTTGAGTGTATAAACAAGGATTAAAAAAAAAGTTTATTATTTTTTATTTTTTTGAAGATTTTATTTATTTATTTATTTGACAGAGAGAGAGAGAGCCAGCAAGAGAGGGAACACAAGCAGGAGGAGTGGGAGAGGGAGAACAGGCTCCCAGCGGAGGAGCCTGATGTGGGGCTCGATCCCAGCACGCCGGGATCGCGCCCTGAGCCCAAGGCAGACGCTTAACGACTAAGCCACCCAGGGCCCCACCCCCCCCCAAAAAAAGTTTAAAAGGATAAATCATCATTGTGGATATAGAAATTAGGTTTGTGTTCTATATTAAAAGCAGCATTTAGCCGTATTCAGTTATGATATATGTTTCTGGATTACCAAAGACCTTTAATAAATACAATTCTAATTTATTTTTATTTTTTAAAAGATTTTATTTATTTGACAGAGAGAGAGCACAGGCAGGGGGAGTGGCAGAGGGAGAGGGAGAAGCAGGATCCTCGCTGACCTGGGAGCCTGACGCATGGCTCGATCCCAGGACCCTGGGATCATGACCTGAGCCGAAGGCAGATGCTTAACTGACTGAGCCACCTAGGCACCCCCTAATTTTTTTTTATTTTTAAAATTTTTTTAGAGAGGGGGGGGAGGGCCCAAGGAGAGGGGAGAGAGAATCCTAAGCAGGCTCCAGATCAGCGTGGAGCCCGATAGAGGGCTCGATCTCACAACCCTGAGATGATGGCCTGAGCTGAAATCAAAAGTCAGAGGCTTAATCGACTGAGCCATCCAGGCATCCCTACAATTCTAATTTTTTAATGAATTATCTCCTAATTGTGATGTGTCAGCTTAATACCTGAGCAAAATATATTGGGTTGCTCTTCATTTATCTTTGGTGCATAGCAGATATTTACACTTGAGATGTTTCTCTAGGACTATAGTTAAAATAAAGTGCTTAAATGAGTATTCAGTTCTTTTTTAAGAGACCTCAAATTGCCAGAGTTAAACTCGGAATAGCTGTCCTGGTTGTGGGCACCCGTGGCTTCTTTCCATTTCCACTTGTGCTGTGATTCTGAGGCTTGGGCTTGTCTTGTGTTGTGAGAGGGAGAAGGCTCTCTTGAGGCCGTGTATTACAATTTTTGGTTTAAAGTACTCTTAATCTGATACTTTAGTTATTTTTGGCTTGAATAGGCTTTTTTGGTGTGCTATTTTGGGCATAAACTGTAACAATTTTTTTTTAATGACTAGAAACCTTTTTTTCAGTCCTAAATAACAGACTTGTGCTTGAGTTTTGGGCACATGCTCCTTCATAACGTGGAGACTGCTTGTACAGAGAGCATAGCTGAATGTCCTACGAATAATTTGGAGCCACTGGTGGGAAATCAGTTATAAACTGATGGCGGTGTTCAGAAACGGCTGAGGCCATTAGGTCTACCAGTCCTTAAAAGGAGTGGCCCTAAATCATTATACTTCTCTCCTTTTCATCTAATTGTACAGATTTTTGTCCTAGGTATGTTCGCTGCTTTCACATTTTTATGAACTCCTTCCGATGTAATTTGCACTGGGACTGCAGTTACTGGAGATTGTTTACGTTGCAGGGAAATCAGATACAGAATCTGAGGAAGTCTCAGAAAGATCACGCTCTACAGACAGGTGAACAGAATTTAGGTGTAACCACCGTTTTGAATGATAAGAAGTGTTTCCACCGAGACTATCTCTGGAGTTGTGGAGCAGAGTGGAGCTGGGGAAACTAAATTATGCCCACTGCGGTATGACCCCCGGGGTACTAAGGTTTTAGAAATGCCTGAGCTGTCAAAATGAAAACAGAACTGTTTAATATTCAAATAATCAGATTCCTTACTAGATGATTTATCTACTCAGGGTGTAAATCATAAATTAAAGTTGGTTTGCAGGAGAATTTTGAAATACTTGACAGTCTTAGGCTCTTTCCCTCTTCTTGTTGAATTACCATTTGCCTTCAGAAACTTCAATCCAACCAAACAAAACCCAAACAGAAATAGCAGGCAAAAAACCCTCCAAAGTAATTTCAAAGATTCTACATTATTCTTTAGCAGTAAGGCTTATTATAGGTTATTATGCAGAATAAGTGAATAAATTGCAGCCAACCACTCCCCGTTCAAGTAGTTATAATTGAACTCGATGCAGATTATATTATAATTGAGATAGATAACTCTTCTTTTAGATGCAGGCTCTAGAGTTTGTTCAAGTTCCACGAGACTCCTGTCCTATTTCTTTGTTCATGTTATGTTAAATTATGTTCTTTGTATTTGACCCGAAGGCAGGAAACATTTGCAAAATTTATTAGGCAGAAACAACAGCCAACATTCAGTGGAAAGAGTGGGCATTTCAATTCAAGAGTAAAAAAGAACATTTGAAAATTAGAAAAAGGTAGAGAGAATCAGAACTGAATGCTTCAGAAAAAGCTTCAGGCCTTTAGAACGTTCGTCTGCCAATGATGGTTTTTACCATGTTGCACATTCGTAAATATCACCTAGTGTTACCCAGAAAATTAAAGAGCTGGAACATCATCTCCCATCCCCACCCCAGCTCAATTCCTTTCTCTTTGTTTTGCTTCATTAGATTGGCAGCTAAAATTTAAAGCAACTCTCTTGACCATGTTTTGGATTGTATCTGAATCTATACATTTGTTTAGATTTGCTTAAATGTTTATGTCTATTGTATAAGTTTATGTGCTTTCAGATTCTCTAGTCTCTAGTGTTTTCTTTGTATTGATAAGTATTTTTTAATTTTAACCTACTATATAGTGATTTGTTGTGTTTTCTTAAAAAGCAAACAACTCCAGCAATCTATTGTTAGAAATAAATTATTTCTAGCCATAGGATAGCACTTAAAAAATCACCTTGAAGGAGTCTCTATGAATTAATGTTTTTCAGTCTGGGGAGTATATTTTCATCATATGTTTAATGTGCAGTTATTGCATGAAATAAAATATCTTAAGCTTTGCTGTCTTTTGTTCTTTTGCTTATCATGCTAATGATTTTTT
>NW_024426885.1:63090684-63093251 GCF_017311325.1 Ursus maritimus
AAAATATATTGGGTTGCTCTTCATTTATCTTTGGTGCATAGCAGATATTTACACTTGAGATGTTTCTCTAGGACTATAGTTAAAATAAAGTGCTTAAATGAGTATTCAGTTCTTTTTTAAGAGACCTCAAATTGCCAGAGTTAAACTCGGAATAGCTGTCCTGGTTGTGGGCACCCGTGGCTTCTTTCCATTTCCACTTGTGCTGTGATTCTGAGGCTTGGGCTTGTCTTGTGTTGTGAGAGGGAGAAGGCTCTCTTGAGGCCGTGTATTACAATTTTTGGTTTAAAGTACTCTTAATCTGATACTTTAGTTATTTTTGGCTTGAATAGGCTTTTTTGGTGTGCTATTTTGGGCATAAACTGTAACAATTTTTTTTTAATGACTAGAAACCTTTTTTTCAGTCCTAAATAACAGACTTGTGCTTGAGTTTTGGGCACATGCTCCTTCATAACGTGGAGACTGCTTGTACAGAGAGCATAGCTGAATGTCCTACGAATAATTTGGAGCCACTGGTGGGAAATCAGTTATAAACTGATGGCGGTGTTCAGAAACGGCTGAGGCCATTAGGTCTACCAGTCCTTAAAAGGAGTGGCCCTAAATCATTATACTTCTCTCCTTTTCATCTAATTGTACAGATTTTTGTCCTAGGTATGTTCGCTGCTTTCACATTTTTATGAACTCCTTCCGATGTAATTTGCACTGGGACTGCAGTTACTGGAGATTGTTTACGTTGCAGGGAAATCAGATACAGAATCTGAGGAAGTCTCAGAAAGATCACGCTCTACAGACAGGTGAACAGAATTTAGGTGTAACCACCGTTTTGAATGATAAGAAGTGTTTCCACCGAGACTATCTCTGGAGTTGTGGAGCAGAGTGGAGCTGGGGAAACTAAATTATGCCCACTGCGGTATGACCCCCGGGGTACTAAGGTTTTAGAAATGCCTGAGCTGTCAAAATGAAAACAGAACTGTTTAATATTCAAATAATCAGATTCCTTACTAGATGATTTATCTACTCAGGGTGTAAATCATAAATTAAAGTTGGTTTGCAGGAGAATTTTGAAATACTTGACAGTCTTAGGCTCTTTCCCTCTTCTTGTTGAATTACCATTTGCCTTCAGAAACTTCAATCCAACCAAACAAAACCCAAACAGAAATAGCAGGCAAAAAACCCTCCAAAGTAATTTCAAAGATTCTACATTATTCTTTAGCAGTAAGGCTTATTATAGGTTATTATGCAGAATAAGTGAATAAATTGCAGCCAACCACTCCCCGTTCAAGTAGTTATAATTGAACTCGATGCAGATTATATTATAATTGAGATAGATAACTCTTCTTTTAGATGCAGGCTCTAGAGTTTGTTCAAGTTCCACGAGACTCCTGTCCTATTTCTTTGTTCATGTTATGTTAAATTATGTTCTTTGTATTTGACCCGAAGGCAGGAAACATTTGCAAAATTTATTAGGCAGAAACAACAGCCAACATTCAGTGGAAAGAGTGGGCATTTCAATTCAAGAGTAAAAAAGAACATTTGAAAATTAGAAAAAGGTAGAGAGAATCAGAACTGAATGCTTCAGAAAAAGCTTCAGGCCTTTAGAACGTTCGTCTGCCAATGATGGTTTTTACCATGTTGCACATTCGTAAATATCACCTAGTGTTACCCAGAAAATTAAAGAGCTGGAACATCATCTCCCATCCCCACCCCAGCTCAATTCCTTTCTCTTTGTTTTGCTTCATTAGATTGGCAGCTAAAATTTAAAGCAACTCTCTTGACCATGTTTTGGATTGTATCTGAATCTATACATTTGTTTAGATTTGCTTAAATGTTTATGTCTATTGTATAAGTTTATGTGCTTTCAGATTCTCTAGTCTCTAGTGTTTTCTTTGTATTGATAAGTATTTTTTAATTTTAACCTACTATATAGTGATTTGTTGTGTTTTCTTAAAAAGCAAACAACTCCAGCAATCTATTGTTAGAAATAAATTATTTCTAGCCATAGGATAGCACTTAAAAAATCACCTTGAAGGAGTCTCTATGAATTAATGTTTTTCAGTCTGGGGAGTATATTTTCATCATATGTTTAATGTGCAGTTATTGCATGAAATAAAATATCTTAAGCTTTGCTGTCTTTTGTTCTTTTGCTTATCATGCTAATGATTTTTTTTTTTTTAAGAGGGAGAGGTGTGGGAGGGGCAGAGGGAGAGAGAGAATCTCAAGCAGGCTCTACACTTAGTGGGGAGCCTGACGTGGGGCTTGATCTCACAACCTTGAGATCATGATTGGAGGTAAAATTGAGTCAGACCCCGCTGAGCCACCCAGGTGCCTCTCCCCCCACCCCCCACCCCTCTTTTTTTTTTTTTGCTAGTGATTATTTTTAAAGGGTATTGTAATGACTGTACTGTTTTGCATGCCTGCTAAAACTGAATTTCATCTAGGTAGAAATTCCATTTGGGGTTTTGTTGTTATTAAACCCCGTGTGAATAATATTAAGCTTCTAAACATGATTTTATTTGAATATTAAATTTGGGCTTAGTGTAGACTCTATATACACTATTCTGCGTGGAAAT
>NW_024426885.1:63093261-63178908 GCF_017311325.1 Ursus maritimus
TGCTTGAGTTTTGGGCACATGCTCCTTCATAACGTGGAGACTGCTTGTACAGAGAGCATAGCTGAATGTCCTACGAATAATTTGGAGCCACTGGTGGGAAATCAGTTATAAACTGATGGCGGTGTTCAGAAACGGCTGAGGCCATTAGGTCTACCAGTCCTTAAAAGGAGTGGCCCTAAATCATTATACTTCTCTCCTTTTCATCTAATTGTACAGATTTTTGTCCTAGGTATGTTCGCTGCTTTCACATTTTTATGAACTCCTTCCGATGTAATTTGCACTGGGACTGCAGTTACTGGAGATTGTTTACGTTGCAGGGAAATCAGATACAGAATCTGAGGAAGTCTCAGAAAGATCACGCTCTACAGACAGGTGAACAGAATTTAGGTGTAACCACCGTTTTGAATGATAAGAAGTGTTTCCACCGAGACTATCTCTGGAGTTGTGGAGCAGAGTGGAGCTGGGGAAACTAAATTATGCCCACTGCGGTATGACCCCCGGGGTACTAAGGTTTTAGAAATGCCTGAGCTGTCAAAATGAAAACAGAACTGTTTAATATTCAAATAATCAGATTCCTTACTAGATGATTTATCTACTCAGGGTGTAAATCATAAATTAAAGTTGGTTTGCAGGAGAATTTTGAAATACTTGACAGTCTTAGGCTCTTTCCCTCTTCTTGTTGAATTACCATTTGCCTTCAGAAACTTCAATCCAACCAAACAAAACCCAAACAGAAATAGCAGGCAAAAAACCCTCCAAAGTAATTTCAAAGATTCTACATTATTCTTTAGCAGTAAGGCTTATTATAGGTTATTATGCAGAATAAGTGAATAAATTGCAGCCAACCACTCCCCGTTCAAGTAGTTATAATTGAACTCGATGCAGATTATATTATAATTGAGATAGATAACTCTTCTTTTAGATGCAGGCTCTAGAGTTTGTTCAAGTTCCACGAGACTCCTGTCCTATTTCTTTGTTCATGTTATGTTAAATTATGTTCTTTGTATTTGACCCGAAGGCAGGAAACATTTGCAAAATTTATTAGGCAGAAACAACAGCCAACATTCAGTGGAAAGAGTGGGCATTTCAATTCAAGAGTAAAAAAGAACATTTGAAAATTAGAAAAAGGTAGAGAGAATCAGAACTGAATGCTTCAGAAAAAGCTTCAGGCCTTTAGAACGTTCGTCTGCCAATGATGGTTTTTACCATGTTGCACATTCGTAAATATCACCTAGTGTTACCCAGAAAATTAAAGAGCTGGAACATCATCTCCCATCCCCACCCCAGCTCAATTCCTTTCTCTTTGTTTTGCTTCATTAGATTGGCAGCTAAAATTTAAAGCAACTCTCTTGACCATGTTTTGGATTGTATCTGAATCTATACATTTGTTTAGATTTGCTTAAATGTTTATGTCTATTGTATAAGTTTATGTGCTTTCAGATTCTCTAGTCTCTAGTGTTTTCTTTGTATTGATAAGTATTTTTTAATTTTAACCTACTATATAGTGATTTGTTGTGTTTTCTTAAAAAGCAAACAACTCCAGCAATCTATTGTTAGAAATAAATTATTTCTAGCCATAGGATAGCACTTAAAAAATCACCTTGAAGGAGTCTCTATGAATTAATGTTTTTCAGTCTGGGGAGTATATTTTCATCATATGTTTAATGTGCAGTTATTGCATGAAATAAAATATCTTAAGCTTTGCTGTCTTTTGTTCTTTTGCTTATCATGCTAATGATTTTTTTTTTTTTAAGAGGGAGAGGTGTGGGAGGGGCAGAGGGAGAGAGAGAATCTCAAGCAGGCTCTACACTTAGTGGGGAGCCTGACGTGGGGCTTGATCTCACAACCTTGAGATCATGATTGGAGGTAAAATTGAGTCAGACCCCGCTGAGCCACCCAGGTGCCTCTCCCCCCACCCCCCACCCCTCTTTTTTTTTTTTTGCTAGTGATTATTTTTAAAGGGTATTGTAATGACTGTACTGTTTTGCATGCCTGCTAAAACTGAATTTCATCTAGGTAGAAATTCCATTTGGGGTTTTGTTGTTATTAAACCCCGTGTGAATAATATTAAGCTTCTAAACATGATTTTATTTGAATATTAAATTTGGGCTTAGTGTAGACTCTATATACACTATTCTGCGTGGAAATAACAGAGATGATAACCCCAAAATAAACTATTAAAAATCCCCAGAGCTTTACATTTATGAAATAAAAACTGGCTATCATGAAACATTAGGTAGTCTTAAACTAAAATATATACTGTCTTAAACATTATGCTTTTCTAAGCCTGTTCTTTTACTTTTGTTTACAGTCAAGGTTTTTAAAAAACAGTTATTTTGAACTCTGTTGAATTGTGATATAGAATTTTAACTACTATATAAAATGTTATAAATAAATAAGAAGAGATTAAAAACATAATTGAAGGGTCAGTGTCTTGCTGGTGTAGGAATGATTTGGCTTGCATCTAAATGAACATTTGGTGTATGAATTACAAAGCAATATAAACCTAAGTTTAAATGGCAGTTGAGGGGGTGCCTGGGTGGCTCAGTTGGTTAAGCATCCGACTCATGATTTCCACTCCAGTCCTGATTTCAGGCTTGTGAGATCGAGTCCTGCTTGGGGCTCTGTGGCTGTGCATGGAGCATAGAGCTTGCTTAAGATTCTCTCTCTCCCTCTGTGCCCCCCCCCCCCACTGGTCCGTGCTCTGTCTCAAAGAAATAAAAATGGTGGTTGAAAAAAGAAAGCTCATCTTATTTTAGCTGAATGTCTAATTTGGTAGATACAGGGTTTGAAGGTAGCAGATGGTGGTGGTGAGGAACAGGTTGTAGGGAAGACAGACATCACAAGAGGTTGGCTCTGCTCTCTCCAAGGATGTGTTCCACCATTGTCTGGAATTAGACTGATAGCCAAGACTAGACTCTGAAACTTAATAATAACCGGGCAGGAAGGTGTTATCCCTTAGTTCATTCAAACAGTTTTGAAATGCGAATTTTAGATTTCTCCAGCTTTACTGAAACGAAATAAACACACATAGTTGAACAAATTAGTCTTATAGTCACCAACATATTGACAGGATTTATCTCTGGAGGATAGGATTAGAGGTAATTGTTAGTTTCTCTAAACTTTTCCTTATTTTCCAGAATTTCTGCAGTGAATCTGTATTTTGCCATAAAAAAGATAATACTTCAAAATGTATATATTTAGGTATATATTCTTTCCCATGTTCTTTCATTATCACACAGGTATTATTAGTCTAATCTAAAATTTAGTTTAACAGTTTTGATACATAGGGTGATTTTATAATTTTTATGTACAATTTTGATGCATGTTTTGAAAGAAGAGCCTGTGTTTGGATTTTTATAAGTTTTGTAATGGGCACCAATTAATCAAATATTATTAAGTATTTTTTTAATATTTTATTTTTAAGTAATCTCTACATCCGACACAGGCCTTGAACCCACAAACCCGAGATCAAGAAAGTCCTATTATGCTCCACTGACTGAGCCAGCCAGGCGCCCCCATATTATTAAGTATTTTTAAGGAAGTTTGTGACTATGGCCTGGGAAAACATTTAATATGGAAATCAGTACAAAACAGAGCCCTGATTCCTGTCCACCCCTTCTTGCCACCCCAAACCTTTTGGCCCCTTCATATTCCCTAGAGTAGATGACTGTATCATCAGACACCCGGTTGTTTGTGTCAGAAACTTGGGAGTCCCACCCTACCTCCTGTACCTATTTCCATTAGCAAATCCGAAATGTATCTCAGAGATGTCCAGTTCTTGCTGTCACCATTGTCATGGCCGTCGTACGAGTCACGCTATTATCTCTAAACTGGACAGTGTTGCAGTCTCATCTCTCGTCTCCCTGCCCAATCCACTCTCCACACAGTCATAAAAACATGTGCCTCTATTGGTAAAACCCATTGTACTAGTCACCATATTTATATTCTTACCAGGGCCTTACTTTGGTCCTGCCTCCCTTTTGGTTTTTGTATCCCTATCATTTTTTCGTCCCTATTCTCGACTGTTCAGGCCCACTGGCATCTGTACTGTTTTGTCAACACATTAAAGGCTCTGCTACTTAATGTTGTCTCTCCCTCTTGTATTAAAAGTAAACCCTACCCCTAACATGGGGGCTTGATCTCAGGAACCTGAGATCAAGAGTCGCAGGCCCTCCCACTGAGCAAGCCACGTGCCCCTGCTACTTCAAGGTCTGATAATGGCTGTCCCTGTCTCCCCATGGCTGGCTTCTTGGAAGTCTCACTTCATAGTCCCTTCCCATTCCTTCGGGAGGACTGACTACATACACCCTGAGTTAAACTAGCCCATTTCTTCTCACAAATCCTTTCTATTCACTTCATTCTGATGATTTCCTCGCTGCCACTTTCTTTAGTCATCTTTGTTTGCGTATTTATTTCCTGACATTATCTGCTGGAACATAATATGCTAGAACATATTTGTCTTGTTCTTTGCTGTAACACCCACAACTGGCAGTATATTAGGTGCTCAGTAAATAATTGTACGTCAAAATAGTTCATAATGGGCATGGAGTTTTACATCGATCTTTATCATTAACTCAAATATATTTTTTTAAAAGATCTTATTTATTTGTCAGCATGAGAGAGTGAGAGCATAAGCGGGGGAGCGGCAGGCAGAGGGAGAAGCAGGCTCCCTGCTGAGCAGGGAGCCTGATGTGGGACTTGATCCCAGGACCCTGGGATCATGACCTGAGCCGAAGGCAGAGGCTTAGCCCACTGAGCCACCCAGGGGGCCCATTAACTCCAGTATTTTTAGATAAAAATATAAAGAGGAACATTTTAATTCTTTTTTTTTAAAGCTAAGACAATTAATTTGGTGTTTTCACCTAGTGCTCGTGTATGTCTAGCACATTTTGCAGCAAACTGGTAATGAGGAGGAGGCAGATATCATGCCCTTTGACAGATAAACTGACACTCAGATTAAACGGCGCGTGCACATTCACTTGCTGGTAAATGACAGAATAGGAGTCATAGAGGCTATAGTGTCCTTTAAATGTAACATCCTTTTGTGAACGAGAAACTGAGGCTTTTAGAGGTTAAGTGATCAAGGTTACACAGCTGGAACTCTTGAAAAGAATAGGAACCAGGAAAATAATAAGATCTAAACAGAGTGCCCCTGAGTTGCTTCTAGGGTTCACTTTGCATGATAGCATGTAACAAGTCTTCTGCAACTGGGAGAATATATCCATGTTTATAAAAAATTAGGGTTCTGTATTTTAAAATATGAGTAACATATTTTCCATATTTTCACACTTAATAGTATATTGATGTGAATTCTTTAAGTCCCATGGGCACTAGTGTTTTTTTTTTTTCCAGAAAATACTTCAAATATGCCTTTTAATTTTCTAGCTAATATGTCTTTGAACTGTGATATTGTTTGTTAAATATACAAAAGCATCCATAACATTTGTAATAGATGTTACATGAGCTTTTTGGTTTCCAGACATCACCTCTTTAACTCTCTGTTGCTATGGGTTTTCATTAGTATTCCATGGAGCCTGGGTTGCCATAGAAAATGTGTAGTTGTAGAGGAGTTGCCATGGCAACAGTCCGCCATTATGTGTTTTTCAATATCAGCTAGCTAGAGATGATAGGGAATCTGAATATTTGTTTAGGAGTCCAATACTGAAAAATAAAACAAATGGAATATTTTAATATCCTGGTTGTCTCCCGCAGACACTTTAAATATGATGCTTTTTCCCCTTTATTCAATAAATTAAATAGAAATGAAAGCTGCTTTAAAAGCTAGTTTTTAGCAGCCATTTAGCTTCATCTCTGGAGATACTAAAAATTTAAATTGCCTTAAATGTTTGACATGCATATAAACTCCCGTGGAATAAAGCTCCTTGTCAAATAAGCACAAGTCTTTGTTTTAACCAGCCTGGCTTCTTCCTGACCTTGGATAATGGCAGCTCAGGTACATGTGAGAAGACAAAGAGGAGGAAGAGTAGTTTTTGTCTTTGAAATGCAACTCAGAAATAAAGGAAGTCACCCAGTGACTCATGGCTCAAAGTAGCTTTTCAAAAGAAAGAAAAAATCAGAGAAACTATTTTCAGTAAAATGGCAAATCCCTTGGTTGAAGAGAACTTTTAAACATACTATTAAAAAACAATTTGATATATCCAACCCTGTAGCAATCATTTTGAAATTCCTAACCTATTTGTTGGCATATTATGTCAGTTACCTACAAATAACCTTTGTTATTTTTATCTTGATAGAGTGACACACCATTATTTTGTCACAGGGGCAAGTAGAAAAAAATGTTATAACAGTTCAGCAAATCAGATCTTTGTATATTAGAGATTTTAAAAAGATGAGTGAACTTCAAGTTTTATAATTTTAGTTTTATGATCTGGCTTAATTTTTTTTTTTTTTTTTTTTTTAGTTGCTGCTGTGATCTGAGTGCTTGTGTTCCCTCCAAAGTCCTATGTTGAAACCTATTGCCCAATATGATGGTATTAGAGGGTGAGAACTTCCGGAGGTGATTAGGTCTCTTACAAAAGAATGGGATTAGTGTCACTAAAGAGATCCTGGAAAGTTCCCTTGCGCCCTTCTACCATGTTGAGGGCACAGTGAAAAGATGGCCATCTTTGAATCAGGAATTGGGTCCTCACCAGACACCAAATTTGTGGGCGCCATGATCTTGACTTCCCAGCCTGCACAACTGCAGGAGACAAATACTTGCTGTTTTATTAAAACACTCAGTTTGAATGAGCTAAGACAATTGTCAAGCCTTTCTCTGAAATTGTGGGAAGACATGATGCTGGGACTCCTTGTTTTGTTTTCTTGAAGCCACATAGTGTTGGAGCTCTCCAACAGTCTTCCCCTGAAGCTTTTTCTTGTAGGACATATGAAGATAGCCTTTTCTCCAGTAGAGTAGAGGCTCAGCATGGAATCATGGGGTCGTAACTGAGCAATTCAGAGAATCGGTGAGTGCATGAATTGCTTCTGGATGACCATGGGGAGTGAGTACTGCTTCTGGGTAACCATGGGAAGTGAGTACTGCTTCTGGGTAACTATCGGGAGTGAGTACTGCTTCTGGGTAACCAAAGGGCGTCTGAGAGAAAAATGTAAAACCAAACAGTGTTTTATTAGGTGCAGCTTGCATAGAGGAAGTTTGTAGAGTTGGATAGGAAATATTTAAAAAGCTGATCTCTAATCCATGATGTTATTGTATCAAGTAACCCTCTTGCAAGGAGTAGCTTCAAGTGAAATTAAGAGTAAAATACTCTGAATTGCCAAGCTACAGAGTCCTCAAACAATGATGTTCATCTATAAATGGCATTTGACATAGTTCTTCTAGTTGTACAGATAAGGGAATTAGTAACTTAATGGGTATTATCAATCTAGAATAGGAGTATTGAGTTTAGGAAAAGAATAAAATTAAATCCTTGGCATTTGGCGAATTAAGGGTTTCTTGTTGAGGATGCATTCAAAATGTTATCGTGTGCATTCATTTTCTCTGCCACAGGATATCTCAGAGCAGTGCTGTAGTTAAAAGCACAGAATGCTGTTCTGCCTCTAACACACGTGTTTGAGGCAGAAAAAGCAATGCTGTAGTTAAAAGCACAGACTTTGGAGTCAGGCTGCCTGAGATGATTCCTGGTTTGATCATTTACTAGGCTCTGGGATATTGGACAACTTAACGTCTCTGGGCCTCATTTCTCTCATTGTATAATGGGGATAATAACAGTCACTATGGTATAGGTTGTTATGATGATTAAAGGGATTTACGTTTGTAAAGTGCTTGGAATGGGACCTGGAAGACCGAAAGTGCTGTTTAGGTGTATGTTAATTAAAGTGGAAAAAAGCAGGAAGGTTGGGGTTCAAAGTTACCCAGTTGACTAGAGGGTCACCTCCAGACTGAATCAAAGTTTAGTTCGTGCTGAAGAAGTCAGATAAAGAGGACCATAAATAGTGCACTTGTTTCACTTTCTTCAGATTTAAAATTACGTTCAAGACATTGTCATAACATCGGTAGCCTTTTAAACCGTATACCAAGGTTCCGTTTGCTAGCAGGTCCACTCAAATGCAATAAGGATTTATTAACCTTGATCTTTATGGTCCTTGGTCCCTGTATAGAGGTTTTTGGCAGCAGAAGGTACCTTTTCTTTTTTCTTTAATGGCAGAAGATAATGAGGTCAAATAGAATTTATCATGACATATTTCCTTCCCTTACCTGCCTTTTCTTTCCCCTTGATGGATTTTGAGTCAATACTTAACAGAAAAATTAAACAGAAGATAAATATAGTTCTTACCAGAGGTTGCAGTTTGATTTGATAAATATATTTCTTGCTATAGTTGAATTCCTTTTATTGTAATGGATCAAGGTTGTCTATTTAAATCAGATATCAGAGCTAATCCACAGCCCTGATTCAGACTCTCTTGTTTCTCATGTGGTGGCCCTGGACTGAACGAACTGTGTACTGTTTCTCATTCACTGCTTTCTCACTTTTCTGCCTGTAGTCCTTTGCCTTCCCCCTAAATTTGGTAAATCTCAAGGCAAGGCTCTGATGTCCTCTCCTTTTGACTTCTCTGGGTTTTTATAACTCCCCCCATCAAATCTCATTCAATCCCCGCACAATCCCCACTTTTACTCCTATGTGAGTATCTTGGGAAACTATCCCGCCATCATCCCCATCTCTTTCTAGCTGGTCCTCAGTCTGACTGTAGATCAGTGTTTGCAGTGAGTACTCTGCTGTAACTTCAGACAAGCGTGTGACCCCCAGACCTTGGTACCACCTCTTTCCCATGCCCACCTCTGCCACACAATCCCATTCCTGCCAAAACAGGGGCTCCTCTTACCCTCTTACCCTCTCCCAGGCACCAAGGCTCAGTGTTTTGGAAGTTCTGTGAATTCAGTATAATTAACAAGAGGCATACTCAGTGCTTCCTTGCAGGTAGGGGAATATAACTAAATGACTGGGAGTAGAATTTACAAGGCCCTTGAACTTGGATGGCAAAAAATTACTTCATTTCAGTAATCTCTAGGTCAAAATTTAGCTTTTCATTTAATTATGAATTTGGGTAAGAAATCACACTAGTGTTACTAATAATACCTATGAATTTGTTACCAATAATAATTATGAATATTTTCATATTATATTACAGTTGTTGAAGATATCTTGAAATACCGTTTATACTCTTAACTACTTCAAAATTACTTATTAGATCTGCTACGAGATCATACAATTTAATGCATTAATAAAGAAGCACTTATTCTATTATAAATTTAAAATATTTTGATATTTTTATCAAATAAAAGGTGGGTGCTGGGATGGGTGAAATAGATGAATAGAATTAAGAGTACACTTATCGTGATGGGTGCTGAGTAACGTATAGAATTGTTGGGTCATTATGTTGTATACCCGAATCTGATCATGTATGCTAATTATACTTGAATTAAAAAAAAAAAGGCGTTACTAAAAATAACATAAGCTCCATCAGGAGAGGTATGATGTCTATCTTGATTGCTGTTGTACTTCAGTATCAGGTTCCATACAGAAGAAGCGCAGTAAAAATTTGTTAAAAGAAAAATTGTTTTGATAACTGTGATTTGCTGTTTTTGGTTTCTTTTTGCAATTCTGTTTTATTTTATGCTTTACAAGCACTATTTTGAGGAGGGCTTTCAAGGCTTCACCATTCTGCCGGGGGGGTCCATGGTCCAAAAGATTAACCATCTGTATTCAGAACCCCTGTTTTCATGTTTGTATGATATCATATATCATATAAAATTTGTTAGCCATTATAAGCTTTGAATGGTACTGCTTACTTTTTTGGTTTATTTTAAAGTGTGGAAACACAGCTTTTATTTAAGAATTTTAATACTCACTGAAATGGCAGTGGTTATACTTTGGGCCACCCTCCGTGGGCGCATCTGGGCTGGAGGGCCAGGCAGGAGCCACCCAGCCTCAGTTTCCTTGTTTGTTTATTTTTTCTTGAGCATTTGAAAAATACTTATGTATGCTCCAGGTATTATGTTAGCCAATGCTTTATCTCAGTGTTTAGAACAAAAAGGCTATGATTTTACAGGAACCATGGATTCTTTTCAACTATTTTTACGACAGAAAAATAAAGATGAAGAGAAAGGTTAATTTGTGCATGTTTGCATTGCCTTCTAAGTGTGACTGCAGGTAACACAGAACTGAGCAAGCTTGCCAGCAGTGTATCAACCAGGAAGATACTAATGAGCTGTAAAGTGGAGCTAGGAGGTGAGGGGGAGGATGAGCCAGGTACAATCAGACCTCCTTGAGCACATGCTCCTTCCTGCCTCCGTCCATGGCTATTCGGCACTTCGGAAAATAACTGATTTTGATAATCTGTAGCCACATAGCAAGACGTTCTGAAGGTCTTTGGCTCATTTAGGGGTTTAATTAGTTATACTTCTTACTTTTGGCTTCCGTTATCTTGGAGAATCATGTACTTTCTAAATAAAGAGATTAGCTAGGAAAAATGATTTAGTTACGTTATGTTTACTGTCTTAAAATCAGTTATCTTATTACGTCATCACTAACTGCCCCAAAGCCTCCTAGCTTACAGGACACTTGTGTTCTTACCTCTCATGGCCCCGCGGGGTTCTTGTCCGGGGCCTCCTGCGCCGTCGCTGTTCTTGGGGGGGGAAGCACCGCTCTGCGTGCTCGCAGGGCCTTCTCTTCTCCCACCTCTGGTGCCTCGGTGCTTCTCTTTTCGGCCTCTCTCTCAGCAGAGTTGCCTGGGCTGTGTAAATGGAGGCTCAGGTGCCAAAAGACAGGAAGCAGGGCCTCCCTGTCCTCTTAAAGGCTAGGACCACTGTGTGCACAGCAGCGTTTGTGCTGTGTTCTGTTGGCAAGGAAAGATTCCAAGGGTTAGTAAAGGACCGGACCCCACTGGTCGATGGGGGCATTGACGTGTGTGCGCAGGAGAGGAGGGAGCAGCAGGTACCCAGACTCCTCATTTGTCCGGCTGCATCTTGCTTTTCTCTTCAAACTAGCTCTTGCTTCTCATTTCTCCATTTCTCGTTCTTTTTTTTTTTTTTTAAAGATTTTATTTATTTGTCAGAGAGAGAGAGAAAGAGAGAGAGGGAGAGCACAAGCAGAGGGAACAGGAGAGGGAGAAGCAGGCTCCCTGCCGAGCAAGGAGCCCAATGCTGGACTAGATCGCAGGACCCTGGGATCATGACCTGAGCTGAAGGCAGACGCTTAACCGACTGAGCCACCCAGGCACCCCTCAATTTTTATTTCTTAATAATTTAATTAATTCCTTTCTCTCAGGCCAGCTCTTTCTGGTTTCTTCTGTGTGATCGCGTCTCTATCCATTTTTCTTTGTTTTTATTCTGTAGAGCGGTAGCATCAGTGCCTTTTGAATTCCAGCGCTGCTGTTTAGGCTTCCGTAAATCCCCCGCCCTGCCGCGGAGGGTTTTCTTATTGGTTGCTTTAGATTTGGAAGTCCTAAGACCACCTTCACTTCTGAGGCCAACTGCAAGTCTGGGTTCCCAGCATAGTCCTCAGGTTTGATCAGCTACTAGAACGACTCCCGGGACTCCGGAAGCTGCTGTACGCGCAGCTGGGCTTTCTTACTGTGACAGGATGCGGATTCGGATCCGCCGAGGGAAGACGCTCGCAGCTCGGGGCCAGGAGAGTTCCAAGTGCCCAGCTGTGCGTCTGCACCCAGCGCCGGCCGGTGGCCACACTTGCTGCTTCCGGTCAGGTGCGCGAGAACACGCACACAGCATGGCCGACCCGACAGCCCTCTGAGCCATGGCGTCCCGAGTGTTCACTGAGGCTCCGTCACGAACTGGGTTGGTGACTGCTTGTGTGGTGTACCTCAGTCCAGTCTTTCCCGAGATGGAGCTGATCGCACGTGGCCGCAGCACCCACCACCAGTCACATCATTAGTGTGGCATGTGTGGAACAGCCCAGAGCCCCCCGGTCAACAAAGACACTTAGCAGGCAGACTGTTCCAAGGGTTTCAAGGCCACTTCCCAGGAGCAAGGGCAAGGGTAGACAACTTTCTAGGTAAGGTTAATCTTTTACTGCAGAGCTGCTTTATCTCTGCCTCTCCATCCCACCTAACATGCGCTTGCCAGATAAATCTTTCTGACGAACAGCCTTAGCCATGTCACTTCCTTCTCAACAACCTATGTGTCTTCTTATTACACTTTGTCCCTATGTTCCAGAGTTTACAGATGGTCTTGATTATACTCTTTTTTTTTTTTTGGCCCCATAAACCAGTAAAATATCAAAGTGGTCCCAAATTATATAATCACCCTATGTTTTCCTAACTGGTCTTTACTCCTGCTGTCTTCTCAACCTGCAGTGCACTTGCCCATTCAAAATCTTTGTGGTCTCATTCGTGTGCCCCACTATCATAAAGCCTTAATTGCTTAAAATAGATTTATTTGATTCCTCTTCAGATCTCTTTCTGTGTACATCTCTGTGACACTTGCTATGATCTGCCTTGCATTGAAGTTATTTTTGTACCTGTCTTATTCTCTATTAGACAGGAAGCTCCTTCAGTGTAAGGATTGTACCTTATTCCTGTTCATGTTCCCTGTAGAGGCCAAGATAATGCCCAAACCTGGAAGGGACAGAATATGTGCAGAATTTAATTCCTGTCTTTTGAAGAAGATCCAACCAACATTTAATATCATAAGAACAAACTCCTTAAAATGGTGGCTTCTCCACTGTACTTAAGCGCCAAATGAATGTTATAGATAATACGCCCTCTTGGGGTCCATCTTGGGCTGGGTTGGTTAGGGAGCTCCTTTTGAGGATTTAGCTGTGTTTTTAAAGAACTGGATTCACATGAGTCCCAAAACGCTAACACTGAGTTCCTTGGTCGGTCTGCAGCATTTAGCACTATGGCAAGATCAGTGATTTGGGAAATCTAACCTAAAGGATCTGATTGGGTCTTGTTCCCAGTGCGAAAAATAACTATATAGAATTCATTTAAGTACTTCTCTCTCCCATATTTAACCCTCTATCTCCCCCAGCAACGACTTCAGTATGCATTAGACTGAGAGAGGCAACTCTTTCAACAGATTGATTCATATAATGAATATATATAATGATTCACCATATACTTAATGAACATTTACTTACTAGATACTGTGTCAGTGGTTGCAGATACAGTGGTAACAAGATAGAAATAACTTGCCCTTGTCCTCATTTTCTTCCTTAGAAGAGATTTTAAAAACTAAGGCTCATTTTCTGTTGGTTCAGTTAACTTTCAACTCACTAATTTCCCTAACAGGTCTTTGTGTGTGTGTGTTTGTTTTTTTAAAAAGATTTTATTTATTTATTTGACAGAGAGAGAGAGAGAGAGAGGCAGCAAGAGAGGGAACACAAGCATGGGGAGTGGGAGAGGGAGAAGCAGGTCTCCCGCTGAGCAGGGCGCCTGATGCGGAGCTCGATCCCAGAACGCTGGGATCATGACCTGAGCCAAAGGCAGATGCCAGGTGTCCCTCTAACAGGTCTTTGAAACAGGAAAGCTAAATGGATAACATCTGCTGTAGCTGATATTAATTGAGCACTTACTATGTGCTAAGCACTCTATATATTTATTACCTCAATCCTTACAACGCTTTGGATAGCTACCTACTTATTGTTACATTATAGACGAGGAAGCAGAGCCTGTGTTTCAGGCTTGCCTACTTTAGAACTTGTACTTTTCACCATTGTTTGATGGATTACTACTAGGTAGGGTAAGCTTTGCCACCTTTAGCTGCAGTTTACTGTGATCTTGCATTGTTATTCTAGCGCAGTGATCAAACATAACTCTTGTCTGCGTTAAAAATCTCACTTTGAGTTGTTACTACATGATCAGCTGAATGAACGGATCAAATCCATTAACTGTCCACAGCAGTATTATTTATCTTTGTTCTTTACAGAACCTTTTTATATTGCCTGAATATCATCTTGGAAAAAAATGGAATAGGTGATATTAGAAATATTTTAAAAATAGCTACAAGTTGCTAAGAATAATTGCGCCACTTGGAATTTTCTGGTAGTTCATGATAAATACATTAGTTGGGCTAAAGTCAACAAATGAATTAAGACTTTTCTCAGCAAGTTGGTTGTTCTCAAACTTGCAGCGAGTCACATGACTCCAGGAAGGTCTGGAATGCTGGTTTGTCAGTAGTAAATTGTTGCACTGTTTTCTAATGCAAGAGTATTGTGAATGCTGAGCACTTCAGTTTATTCAAGTATATTTGAAATAATATATTTGGAGACCTATACTTTCTCAGCTTTATAGAAGACTTATTTCTTGAAGGAAATAAAATGTCCAATTGAGGACAAAACAGTCTAGAATTTTAATTATCTTACTGAATAAGTGCAATAGTATTACTTAAAAAAAAGTGTCTTATTGTTCTAGCACCTCTCCTGTAAAGGTCTTTAAAGTGCTACGGTCTGTAGGCACTTCTTTTGAACATATTGGCAGGTGCATTTGTGAATGTCAGCAAACACTGCATTGTGTTACCTTGCAGAGTTGAAGTGGAGAAATATTTGCTCATATTGCTTTTTTTCTAATTAAGCCGGTGTTATTTCAGTGGAGTAGATGTGGGGCAGGTTGATAGAATGGCTAAGTGTTAGGCTCTGAAGACAGAATTGGGTTTGAATGTTAGCTTTGCTACATATAAGCTGTGGAACATTGGGCCATTTAATCTCTCTGAGTGTCAGATTCTTCATGAGGCAAGTGGGAGCGATAATAATTCCTACCTCAGCTTGTTTAGTGGATTAAACGTGTTTTATGCTGGGTGTGTGTATTAGATGCCCTCCAGGTCTAAAAGGCTAATCACTGTTTTATTTATTTTTATTGGAGAAAGTATCAGTTTTCTTTCTTTGTACTCATTTACAAAAATCACCACTTTATAAAACAATAAGTGGCCTGGGTGATTAGCATTGTTGCTAAATACAAAAGGGCCCACGACAAGGAAGAACTAAACACAACAATGCAAGCAGTGGTCTCTGAACAGGCATGTTTTCAAGATGTTAAACTGGATTCTAGCAGTCACCGTATAAGGGTTTTGAATTCACACCGAGTTCTTGGTACCAAGTGTAAAGCTTTTGGAAACTACAAGTTACTGATATTCTGTGGATTATGGAGCCACGCAATCTGGGTTCAAATCTAAGCTCTGTTACTTATTTACAATATGACTTTGGGCAAATTCCTTTCTTTCTCTCTTCCTCAGTTTCCTTGGTAAAATGAAGACAGGGTTGTTAGGTGAGGACAAAATGAGATGATACTTGTAAAGCCTTTAGAATAGTACCTGGCACATACAAAGATTAACTGGTATTATTTTGTATTGTTGGTACTAACATAGCTAAACTTGATTTTCACATAACCATAATGATACGTATTTTATTTTATTTGTTTATTTATTTATTTTTTGAATAGGCTCCACATGCAGTGTGGAGCCCAATATGGGGCTTGAACTCATGACCCTGAGATCAGGACCTGAACGGAGATCAGAAGTCAGACGCTTATCTGACTGAGCCACCCAGGTGCTCCTGGATATATATTTTAAATGATGGATGGACTATTTATTATTGCAGACATGGACTAGCTGGATATATACATAAGAAATATGTTAGACATGGAAAAGTCAGAAATTCAAGATCTCCTAGGAAAAAAGAGTCGTCATTTAAAAGAAACTATAAGATTATATGTAGTTATTATAAAAACAATCAATCTTTTTTTTTTTTTTAGCATTTGTAGCAATGTAATAACTCCAGTCCTGCCTTTATAAATCAGACATGATTTGATAGCCTATATTTTTCTGATTGTTACTTCAAGTGATTATTCAGTCAAGGAACAAGAAAGAGTTGTGTACGACAATCTCAAAGTGATTACCATGAACTTCAGAATTGTCTTTTGGAGAACAGTTGCTGAGACACAAATCATGATTGCCTCTGTGGCCCTAATAGAAATGATAAAAGTTTAGTAACCAATGGTTCTAGAAACTGTCAGTTTCAGGAAATGGAGAATTTTGGATTTGACAACAGAAGTCCTGGGTTTAAGTCTTGTTGCTGCCACTTGTGAACATATAACTCGGGGTAATTCACTTGTTTCTTTGCTCATTAAGTTCCTCTTTTACAAAATAACAATGATAAAATCTACCCTGACGTTCTCGCAGGATTGTTTTGTAGGCCCACCGATATAACATGTGAAGTCCCTGGACATGTATGTGATTGTGCTTTCCATTTTTGTTAATGTTAAGACAATGTCAAGAACTAAGTGTTTTTGTTTCTCTGTGGAACCATGGATGCATGACTTGGGCTATTAGAAGAGAAAAGCAGAAGGGATATTTTCTATTTAAACTCTATTCCACAAATTTAAATCTATTAAATTTAAACCATAATTAATTTAGTGTAAGTTATTCTAATTTTATTACTTTTCCTCACAGCGTATGATTTTGACTTGGTTGGCAGAATGAGGACAGAGGGAAGGAGCTTGGGTTGGGGGCTGGTTTAAAGGAGAGGAGAGAGTCTTGTTATGAAACACACAGGGTGGTGAGTTCAAGCTGGGCATTGGGCTCCATGCTGGGTGTGGTGCCTACTTAAAATAATAAGAAATAACAGTTCTTAGTATGTGCCAGAAAAGGTGTGGATAGGTTTTGTTAAGCTTCTGTTCTGCAGATGAGGTCTTCGCAAGACTCTCAGACCTCTTCCGGGGTGAGAATAAGGGAAAAGAGGGTAGGCCCAGTATGTTTCCAAGTACAGAGAGGTTTGGGACCGGCAGCATCCGGGGTTCCTGTAAGGAAAAAAGGGAGAAATCTGGCCCATGAAGGAGCTCTCACAGTAGAGATAGAGTGTGATCTGTATAATTACCTTCTTGGAAAAACCAGGGTCAACTTTGAGGTTTTTTTGGAACTGCAGCTTTCTTCTTATCTGCATTTTATTTCCTGTCAATTTCTCAATATTTGCTAAAGTTAAGCTATCCTAGAGCAGAAAGACGTATTTATTTGGGATCAGGCCAATAGAAAGAAAACTTGCCTTTCTGAAATGCAGTGTGGGTCAGAGGGAGGGGAAAACTTCAGTTCAGAGCTGAAAACAAAAGCAGATTGGCCAAATCTTACTTATATTTGGCATTTGCTCAAACAGGCACGTTCAGCCCTCATGGGTCTAAGGAGAAGGAGGAGGTCAGGAGGTGCCACTTAAACCCTCTACTCTGGCTTTACTTTCTACCACCACCTCTGTGTCATCTGCCAACTCCCAATCTTCTTCCTTCAAGAGTTTCTATTTTGCTTCCAAGTCCTACTCTTTTCTACCCTTAGTGACTGAAAGCGATGGAGGTTCTTTGTTCTCTCTGCATAGGGCATAACAAGAGAGGAGTTGTAGCCGTGTCTCTGGTATCTCCTACTAAATGCTCTTTCTCAGACAGATACTGATGAGTACTGAAATATTCCTGCCGGTAATAACTGACGATCTACATTTCTTCAGATCAGCTGAGAAATTAGCCATCCTTTCTTACATTACTTTTATAAGAAGATGTTTTATAAGATCCAAACGAATTTATATGGCTAAACTTGGAACAAAACAAATGGCTGGGGGGCGCCTTGGTGGCTCAGTCGTTGAAGCATCTGCCTTTGGCTTGGGTTGTGATCCCAGGGTTCTGGGATCGAGCCCCGAGTGGGGCTCCCTGCTCAGTGGGGAGCCTGCTTCTCCCTCTGCCCCTCCCCCTGGTTCATGAGCACTCTCTCTCTCTCCCTCCTCCACCTCAAATCAGTAAAATCTTTAAAAAAAACCCCAAATAACAAATGGCTGGTTTGAAGACAGACTATATTATAAGGTGGTAGCATTGTGGCAATGGAAAATAAAAATGGAACCAGACAACTTGGGCTTGTATTCAGGCCCCATGTGCCGGCTATATGACTTTGGGTAGCTCATGTTACTGCTTTAAAATTCATTTTCCTCGGGGCACCTGGGTGGCTCAGTTGGCTAAGCAGCTGCCTTCGGCTCAGGTCATGATCCCAGGGTCCTGGAATCGAGCTCCGTATCGGGCTCCCTGCTCAGCGGGGAGCTTGCTTCTCCCTCTCCTTCTGCTGCTCCCCCTGCTTGTGCTCTCTCTCTTTGTCAAATAAATAAATAAAATCTCTAATAAAAATTAATTTTCCTTCGTGGAATGGAAATAAAAATAATGCCAAAAAACAGTATTATAGAGACTTCAGTATTATGAAGACTAGCTGGTTTAAACGTATAGCCAACATCAAACTCAGTGATGAGACTCTAGAATCCTAAGTATTTTAATCAGTTAAAAGGCAAGGGTATCTATGTTCACCCTTACTTTTAAACGTTGTTTTGGATGTTTTGGCCCATGTAATAGCGTGTGCCAAAAAGCAAGTGAGAGAGAGATGATTGTAGAAAGAAAAGACTATCCTAAGAATAACTGAAATGAAAAGTGGCTTGGGCCTATGTAAAAACATACAGGTAGGAACAGCCAGGGTGATCTTGATAAAGTAGTTGGAGATACTTGTCCTGCCGAATATCATGTGTACTATCAAATTTATTCCTGTGAGCACAAGAACGGACAGGTGGTAAGAGGACAACAGACAGCCCTGAATCTCGAGTCCAGCCACAGACTTACTGAGCAGATGTGCTATGGTAGGCACTGAACTAAGAGTTTTCTGTAAATTATCAAGTTTGAGTCTTACCACAAAACCGTAAGATGGGTATTATGATCCCTGTTTTACAAATAAAGAAACTAAGGTTTAGAGAAGGTAAAAAAAACTGACCCAGGTGCCAAAGCTGACATCAGAGCAAAGATGGTACTTCAAAGGAATTACTCTCAAAGTGAATCTTACACAAATGAGCCATGAAGGGGTGAATGATTTTACCAGTGGTGTTGGAGAAAAAGCTGAGGGAGGGGGTTGTCAGAAATCACATTAAGTACTCACTTCACACCATACCTACAAAAATTCTACACAGATTGAAAAAAGGGCCAAGGGTAAAAAGTGGTGGTGGGGTTTGGAGGGCAAGTAAAAGAAATAGAAATATCTATTTAATTGCAATTGGACTAGGGAAGAGCTTTCTAAGCATAGAAACCATGGAAGAAACCACAGGAGAAATGATTGATAAGTTTGATTGCATAAAATTTAAACTTCTGTGCATCAAAAGCCATAAGCCAAACCTGAATGCAGATAAGACTAGGAGGGCAAATGAAAATATACAACTAAGATACACAAATGATTAATATCTTTATTGTACAAAGAGCTCTTACAAATCAATAAAAAACCCACAAATTTCCTAAGTAAAAATGGTCAAAGGCAATAAATAGGAGAATTACCATAAATTTTTAAAATTGCTCAGGCACACTAATAAGAAAAAAAAACTAAAAGTAAAAGTAGATACCATTTTCACTGTGAAGTAAAAAAGTATTTTATGAAATTGTTAAGATACATTTGTGAGAGATTTGAGAACTAGGAACTGAGATAATGCAGCTAATTGTCTTTTTGGTGGGTAGTCTATAGACATATCTCAGAATACTGCAGGTTTGGTTCCAGATCACCACAATAAAGTGACTATTGTGATAAAACAAATCATATGAATTTTTTGCTCTCCCAGTGCATATAAAAGTTATGTTACCCTATACTGCAGTGTATTAAGTGTATAGTAGCATTATGTTTAAAAAATCTACATATCTTAAGTCAGACTTAGTTTATTGCTAAAAAATGCTAACCATCATCTGAGCTTTCAGCAAGTGGTAATCTTTTTTGCTGGCAGAGGGTCTAGCCTCATTGATATGGCTGCTGATGAGGGCGGTGGTTGCTGAAGGTTGGGGTGACTGTGGCAAGTTCTTAAAATAAGACAACAGTGAAGTTTGCTGCATCGATTGACTCTTCCTTTCGTGAACGATTTCTCTGTAGCATGCGATGTTCTTTGATAGCATTTTACCCACAGTAGAACTTCCTTCAGAATTGGATTCAGTCCTCTCAGACACTGCCCCTGCTTTATCAGCTAAGTTTACGTAATATTCCCAATCCTGTGTTGTCATTTCAACAGTCTTCACAGCATCTCCAGCAGGCATAGTCTCCATCCCAAGAGACCACTTTCTTTGCTCATCCATAAGAAGCAACTCCTTATCCTTTTAAGTTTGGTCATGGTGGGAACAGCCAAGGTGATTTTGATAAAGTAGTTGGAGATACTTTTCCCACCAAATATTGTATGTACTATCAAATTTACCCTGTGAGCGCAAGAAGGGACAGATGGTAGAGGAAGACAAATAGGGAGGTCTGAATCTGATGTCCAGCCACTGACTTACTGAGCAGCTGTGCAGTGCCATCTCCATGCTCCACTTCTAATTCTAGTTCTTTTGCTGTTTCCATCACATCTGCAGTTACTTCCTCCACTGGAATATCGAACCCCTCAAAGTCACCCATGAGGGTTGGAATCTTCTTCTACCAAACTCTTGTGGATGTTGATGTTTTGACCTCTTCCCATGGATTATGAATGCTCTGAATGGCATCTAGAGTGGTGAAGCCCTTCCAGAAGGTTTTGCACTGATTTTGCCCAGATCCGTCAGAGGAATCCCCATCTATGGCAGCCGTAGCCTTATGAAATGTATTTCTTAAATTATAAGACTTGAAAATCGGAATTACTGGGGTGCCTGGGTGGCTCAGTTGATTAAGCATCTGACTTTGGCTCAGGTCATGATCTTGGGGTCCTGGGATCGAGCCCCTCATTGGGCTCCCCACTTAGTGGGAAGTCTGCTTGTCCCTCTGCCCCCTCCCTCTGCTCATGCTTGCATGCATGCACTCTCTCTCTCTCTCAAATAAATAAATAAGATCTTAAAAAAAAAAATGAACTGAGTAGGGTATAGAGAAGTCAGGTAACTTGCCCACATAAGAAATGAAACAAATTCAGAGAAGTGTTCTCTGTCTCCCAAAAAATATATAAATTTCCAGGGGCACCTGGGTGGTGCAGTCGTTAAGCGTCTGCCTTCGGCTCAGGGCGTGATCCCGGCGTTCTGGGATTGAGCCCCACATCAGGCTCCTCCGCTGTGAGCCTGCTTCTTCCTCTCCCACTCCCCCTGCTTGTGTTCCTTCTCTCGCTGGCTGTCTCTATCCTGTCGAATAAATAAATAAAATCTTTTTAAAAAAAAATGGGCAAATGCTGTTGGAAAAATGGTGCCAATAGACTTGCTTAAGGTAGGTTGCCACAAACCTTCGATTTGTAAACAACAACAACAAAAAAACATCTGCAAGACGCAATAAACTGAAGTGTGCCAGTATCGGAGTATCGATTTTTGTTCTTTTGGTGGGCAAACTGTGGACACGAGCCACGGAAAAAGTCTATGCCTTTTCTTCAGAAATTCCATTTTGGTGAATTTCACTTAAGGAAATTAGCAGATGCAATAAGATTTTTGTGCAAGGATATTATTGCAATGTTAGATATACTAGATAAATAGAAAAACAGTGCAGCTTTAATAAATAACAAGAAATGTTTGAACAAATAGTGTCATGTGAATATGAAGATTAAGATGTAACTATTAAGATTGTGTTTTTGAAGGCTCTCCTGGGTAAAAATGATTCGCTGTTCAGGGGATATGTGGTATAATCCTACACTTGTTTAAAAGGCCCTGTGTGTGTGTCTGTGTGTATTGAAAGGGAACAACAGAAGATGTCGATTCTGTTGTAAGTGGTGTGATCATGATTAGTTTTTATTTTCTGTATTTTGCGTAGTTTCTACAATGAATGCATATTGCTTTTATGATTATAAAAAGTTATTGAAGTTACTGTTTTAGAAGTTGTGAAGATTAAATAAGAAAATATGGCTGGGAGTAAAGCGAGGTTTTAGAAATGTGAATTTCCTATTTTCCTTTATTGGAACTTCAGATAGGAATGTCGCAATTCAAATTAAATTCTTTATGATTTGATTTGGATTTAAAAAAATTGGTAAGACTAAACTCTTGTGGTATTAATTTGTGTAGGTTTTGGTAGCGTTAACGGATGCAAACATCATTACTGCTAAAGGTAGAGAGTACGTGTTCCTTTCTTCACATTCTATATATTTAATCTTTGATACCAGTTGGAATAATTTGCATCTTGCACATGGTACTGTATCCTAACAGGAAATGAGCTAAATGCATTTTTTCCTGACAGAAATAAAGTTAGCATTTTGTACAAGCAGAACGTCAGCCTTGTCCTTGGTCTTGGCATGCCTGCGTTTAGAGTAGGTCTGTAGTTTTCTCTTTTGAGGCTGGAATAGTCTTAGAGGAACCATGTCATCTCTTGTAGAATCTGGCTTTTGGCTTTTACCTGCCTTGTTATTCTGGCCCCTGGTAAACAATATTTGAGATAATGAAGTTTGAGAGAGAACATTGGTTTCTCATAATAGCTGTGAAGATAAATGGTATGAGAAAGTGTTTTTCCTGTGCCAACATTTTCACACAGGAAAGACTGTTTTCACAGTATATTTGTTACCCCATTGAAATTGTATCTCATGGGCATATTCCTTTCAAGTTCAGGTTCACACTTTTTATGTATTTGACAGAACTTTGTTTTTAAAAATTCTGTTCAGGTTGTCGATGCCTTTGACTTGGTGTGCTTTTCTTTATGGCGTTAGTTCTATGAACATTTCCTGCATGTTCCTTTTTTCTCTATGCCCCATCACGTTTCTTTTGTTTTACTTTGTGTCCCTTTTAAGGCACTTCCTGTTTTTTAAGTCGATTCGTAATAATTATTTGTAAATGGTTGTCACGGTAAGTATGAAATTCTTTCACATTTGCTAAAATTCGTTTCTTTGTTTCTAGGGTGACTGTGGATCCTACTATTCACGAAGCTCCAGAAAGGTAAAGAAAACGCAATATATATATATATATATATTTTTTTTTTTTGCTTCTCTTCTTTTTTAAAATCATAAGTGTGGACTTTAATGAATTATTTATATCAGATGCTATTTTTTAACCTTTTAAAAATTTAAATCAGAGAACATTTTGAAAGCTTTTATGGTTTTGCCTCGTGGGGGCCACTTGGTTGCCTGGACACGTGCTGATGGTAGAATGGTACCTTGGGGGTGTTAACGGTGTTCCACATCTGGTCCTCAGCTGTGCAGTCAGAGCTTTGAGTTTATGGCATCGAAGAGTGGCCCTGTCCCCTGGAGACTGATGCTGTGTCACGTTCTCTGTATATAATGCCATGAAAACCAAATGGTTGGCTTGGTTCTTCAGTACATTCTCTGTTTGGAAGCCTGAATAGACGTTTAATTATGATCAACTGCTTCTCAATCTGGAATTAGGAGAGCCAGTTTGATGATTGTAATAGGGAAAGTCTTTTAGCTGTGATAACCCAATGACTGCATCTGACCTTGAGGGGTGTTCTGCTCAGTGGGCCTCACAGGCTGCCTTTCCTCTTTCCTCTGTACAGCGATGGGTAAATGTTACAACTCCTCCCTCTCCCCCTCCCATCTTCCCAGAGTTCCCAGCCCTCATCTTTCCACATGCTTAACAGCCACTGTCTTTCAGCTCTTAGTCTGGGAAGTATCTGTTCTTTGCAACAGCCAGACTAAAGGAAGGGTTAGGACAGGCTGCTTTTGAACATCAACCCTACTTGGCTCCATGCTCTTGGACAACATACTACGTCACCCTGTGCTTCGATTTCCTCACATGAAAATAGGTTAGTAATGGTGCCTCTTTCATAGGTTTGTTGTGGGAGAAAACATTTTACTCGGCGACATAATAAGAGCTCAAAAAAGGTCAAATGATATAATTCATGTTATTATGGCTTATTGCTTTTCCTAAGGTGACTTTTACACTCATATGTATAGATTTTATTAGGGTGGATTATGCAAAATTGCCCTTTTAGTATGTCAAAAATTGACTAACACCAGCCACTTCACATGGCTAAAACCAATAACAATTAACTTGTAATTCTTTCTCCTATCTACGGAACCTTTAGTGATTTTACTGCTTTAACACGTATCATTACCCTTATCCTTGGAAGTACAGGTACACTTGGATCATCTTCCTTAAATGATGTTATTTTTTTGTTGTTGTTATTCAGTGAAATGGTAGAGTCATACTGATTTTTTGTCACCAACTACTCATAAGAATGATAATGTAGTCTTTTGAGATTTTTACATTGGTTCCATAGGCGTTTCTCATCATATTACCAGCTCTGCAGGATTTTGTAATGTTGCTGTTAAGTGTTAGGTTATCGGAATCCTACTGTTAATTCCTTCTCACCCATGTATATTAAGTCTCACCTCTTAAAGAACTTTTGTATTTTTCAGGTGTATTTTCTTTTCTAGTAATTTTGAGGGGCAAAAGTGTAACTACCTTCATTTTCTGAAGTTAAAAAATAGAATCATATGTTGAATAATTGGACCAAGAGCATAGATTTGGCTAGTAATCTAGACGTAACAGAGGTCTTGCTAAGTTGGGCTTTTCTAGCTCTCACCCAAAACTTTCATTTTATATGGTTGGGTAAATAAAAATCCTAAGAGGCTGTCTAAAATAATAATGGCAGAATCAAAACAAAAATGGGTATATTTTAGTTTCCCCCTTTCGTATTATATTTCTAGATGCTGTCGTTGCTCAAAAGCATTATCTGACCATGTTTCAGAATTTTAACTCCAAGGTGGTTAATAATTGATGCCATCTTTAGAATGAATGAAGCATGAATTTTGCCAATACTCTGATGAAAAACAAAAATATATGTTGTCGTATTTTAACATTGAAATATTTTAGTTTTTCCTGAAGCTTATCTGAGAACGAAACAATTATTCATGTGTGGATTTACGACTTTCTTGTTCAGTTCTACTTGTCTATTTGTGCACAGACCAACCTCCTTTACTTAGTCTTTAGCCATTTAAACAGCTTCTGGAATGTGCTTATGCTATCTTCTGTAGCAATGTTTTATATGTAGTTTAAATACTGTCTTTTCTTAAAAAAAGATTTTATTTATTTATTTATTTATTTATTTATTGAGAGAGAGAGAGAGAGAGAGCAAGAGAGCGAGAGAGCACGAACATGGGGGGAAAAGGAGGGTGAAGCAGACTGTCCACTCAGCAGGGCTTGATCCCAGGACCCTGAGATCATGACCTGAGCTGAAGGCAGATGCTCAACCCCCTGAGCCACCCAGGCACCCCTGAAATACTGTCTTTATTGAAGTTTTGACTTTGTACCATGATGTCAGAAGACATGAGGCATTGGCATTGCCAGGCTGAAATGATTTCTCTGAAGCCTCTAGCACCACCAAGAATTCAGTTAGGCGAGTGAATAAAAACTGACTGGGGGCAAAAAGAGGCTAGGAGTTGATGCCTTTTTTTTTTTCCCCTGAAGTGAAACTTTTCTTCTGCTTTACCGTTTTGGTATCTTGGGAGTGACTCTTGTGGCCTCTATCTGGTTTGGGTGTAAACTCAACTGCCTTGTTGCTTTGGAACCCTCACTGGCCCATCCGCTCAGTTTGCCTCCTTTGTCTCCTGTCACAGTTTCAAAGAGCAGACCAGAAGTCAGAGATCTGAACTGTAAAGACGTCCCTCGCTACTTGGCACCCACTCCGGCTCCTCCATCGGCCAGTCCCTAATGGTCTAACCCACTTTGCCAGCAAGGGGATGTCTGGGGCCTCAGGAGGCAACACAGAATCCTTCTTCCAAATTTCTGTGATTGAATCCTCTCACCCACTTAAAATATTAAAGATATTAGAGATTGAGGAGATATGACTTCATAGTGTACAAATGGAAGGGGTGGCTTGGAAGAATTCTGAGTTTAATGAGAAGATCATCAATACAAGTGAAAGGAAAACCCATTTATTATTTCTGGTATCTGATTCCTTCTTTGTTTCCCCCCACCACTTTGATTATGTGTGTTTATAGAATGTGAATCAAATGGCAGCATTTAAAGAAGCCAAGGTCACTTTTTAAATCTCGTACGCCAAGGACTTGCCTAGACAAGCCTTTGATTTAGATGTTTGTAAATGTGACTTGACATCTGTAGATAGGTGTGCTGTCAGAACATTCGATTTACTTAAAAGAAGAGATGAAGGAAAGCATGAGCCTCTCTGATAGAATTCTTTTGTCTTCAAACTCTGGAATATGAGTAATCAGAAACAATGCTGCATCGTGTCAGGCAAAGTCTGAATCCCGATGACACAATGCTAAGAACTGTGAGAATTGACTCATGCCCAATTTAATGGTATGGGTTACAAAGAGGCTGACTAAAAATACTCGGATGTTTGCTGTGGCTTGCCGAAGTTTGTTTTCATTCTACATTCAGAACAGATCAGCGCTCCCACAGGGCAGGCACGATGCTGCCCTGAAGGTCTTTACATGGAGAGACTGGCTTGTATCAGGTTCAGATGTGAGCGTGTGCTGGCCTCATCCTCTGTCATTGCACTTAGCCTCAGGACTGATGTGACGGCGCAGACATGCTTTCCTCTCTGCTCCCTCAAGTGGGCCCCTTCTCGAAGGTGTGTGGTCAATAGGAAGAAAAGACTCCCATTTTCATTTGGGATTATCAGTCCTTAAAACACTTTTTTTTGACGTTCAAGGAAGACATGTTTGCTTTGATTTCTGTTCTAAAGAGAATAATGTTATTGGCGGCCCTTTAAAAAACGTGGTAGGAATGCAAGTAAGAGTATGAGGGAGAGAGAAAGAGAGAGAGAGAGTCGGGTTGGGGGATGGGGAAGATTAAAAAATCGCACTTAGAATATTTATAAAAATATACAGTTTCTGTATATTAGAATCATCTTACAATGACAAGTTATTGGTTCACTAATGTATAGTTGTCACATACAAGTAACACCTAGTTTGAACCCCTGAGCTTAGAGTCCTGGCTCAGCAGACCAAAAGATTCCTGACCAGATATTGTCAATGTCGTGCTTCCACAAAATGCTACTCTCCTCTGCTCATGAGAAAATGTAATCTTTCAGTTGATCTCCTGTTTTCCAGTATGACTACAATGTTATTTAGAATTTCAGAAATGAAGTCTGATATCACGGTGTTTCCTCCCACTCCTCTCATTGTGTCTGTTTATTGTTTAACATCTTCTTTTAGAAATTGTCTCTTCATGTCTTTGGGCATTATTTTATAAGGCTATTCATATCTTTCTCATCAATTTATACAAGTTTTTTATATAGTAATATTATTAGTCCTTTAGCTCCATTTTGGGAGCAAATATTTTTATAGAGTTCCTTCGACTTTTACTTCCCTTTATATTATGTTTATCTTGCATAGTTTAATGTAAAAATTTAGCAAACAAACCCTTATTTGCTAACTATGGTGGAGCTGTTAATCATAGAATTATTTTCAAATATGGTAATTTTTACAAAACATGTTTGGACACAGTTTCAGATCATATTTTTAATCTGGAAACCAAAAATCAAAAGGTGGTAAATATGGCTGAAAAGTTAGGCGAGAGTCATGTTGGGGGCTTTGAATTTCAGCTAAGGAGATCCATCTAGTGTCGGTGTGCTTCGTATTAAATTGGATACAATTGTGGATCACAGTATGACAAGGGATCAGTGTATATTAATCTCCTTTGAAGCAGTGGAGGAGATGCCGAGTGATGTCATATTATTTCACTGAAGTGTAATTTTTTTTTTTAATTCTCATGGAATTCCCCTTTGTTACAGACCTTTTTTTTTTTTTAATGGATTTATCCGTATCACATCTAAATCCATGACCACATCTAAAAGTTTTCTTGTGTGAACATGTCTTCACTGAGTCTCTAGAATTGACGTTAGTACCGTGGAATTCTAAGGTAAATTCTTGCTCTGCAGTTCTCTTCTATGATGAAAGATGTGACCCTAACTCGGCTAATGCTATGGTTCCTCCTCACAAGCCACCCTTTTCTGGAAGGCAGGAGACCTCGTGGTTGGCGTCTGGCAGACTGCTTGCTAGTTAGGAATTGTGAACAAGTTGCTTGACCGCTGTATTGCTCAACTGTCTCATTTCTAAAGGGCAGTGATAACAAGCATGTACCTCATAGAATTTTTATGAAAATGCAATGAGAATGCACCGTTCCCCCTATTCCTGCTACATTTTATGTGTTTGATAAATGTTAAATGTAACCACCAGCAATAGGCAGATGCCCTTTCTTTCCTTTTCCTCAGCTGATGATACTCTGAGCCCGTCTTCCATGGAGTAGGTTTGGAGGGAATGAGGCTAAAAATGACGGGGACTTAAAATTATAGGCTGAAATTATGAGGACTTAAACATTTTAATAGTGTAATAAAGCAGTAGACAAATTGGTGATGAAGCCAGGAAATGATGCTTTAAAATCCAATGGCAAAATGGTCAAAGTTTCTTCCCATGGATACTTCCTTGGCCCACATGTCACCCCCCCCCCCATATCCATTTGTGATATTCTAGAAGTTGGATCAAAATTGATGGACAGGAGTAGAGAATGTTAGTCTTGTTTTGGTCTTTAATGGTGTATGTTTATATAATTTGTGTATTATCACTAAATATATTTATATAGATGTTACTGTATGTGACATGAATTATAGACAAGTGTGCACATGCATGTACACGCACTGTTTGTATGATATATATAAAATGATGTAAGTTAGAGCTCTGAAAAGTCTCCATAATTCCAGATCCCTGCTGAGCCTCTCTATAGGAGTTACTCTGCTAATTCATCCCAGGGGGAGACCTGGGGAGGAGCTTCAGTGTGATAAATACTGTTTACTCTAAGCCACAATGATGGGTTTCTTTCTTCACGGTAGAGTGTAATGGGTATCCCCCACTGCTCCGTCTGTAGCTCCCAACTCAAGAGTTTATTGGAATAAAAAGTTATTCTGTCTCAGGCCAGAAAGAAAATAGGATACATATGTATTCTTTCTTACGTTCTCGAAAGAGAAAAAGACTTGCTGATGTAGCTGACTGCAGTTTGTCTTTTGAGCCTATGAACCAGTCTGCTGATAATTACTTCAAATAGTGCAGTAAAAGGAAAGGAACTCACATTTATTGAATGGCCATTATGTGCTGTATGATTTTAACTCATTTGATTCTCCAAAGACTCTGTGAGGCCGGTTGGATTACCCCCAATTTATAGATGGGGAACTGAAGCTCAAAGTAGTTGGTAAATAGCAGAGTTCTGATACAAACCCAGGTATAACTGATCCCCCAAATCATGCTCTTTCCAGGGCTGTGCTGTCTGCTGTTACATTCGATGACGAATAAGGGAGACCAGAAAAATTGTTCGAAGTTTTGCATGTTTCCAATGTTGGCCCTGGCTGTCCACACCCAAGGGGAGCAGCCAGTAGCCGGTGCGGGCTGTAAGAACCCTGTAAGGCGAGTTTCCTTCGCAGCCAGGAGTCCCTCCTCTCTGCCCTCTGACTTGGGGTACTGCTTTGCTCTTCTCTGCGTACCTTGGCTTTCTTGCTTCTAACCTGTCTCCCACTCCCACTAAAATGTCAACATTCACTAGATTTGCTTTGTAACTAGTAAAGCCATATTGGTGGCAGTTATTTACTTCACTTATTTATTTCAACTCGAATCCAGTGTTTTGAATATCCAGCTATAATTTGAGGCATGTATAACCTCCTGAGAAAAGAGGCGGCAATTAAGATGTCAGCCTTGTCAGGATTCCTAAGCGCTATGCTGATAGGTACTTGGAAATGATATAGATAGGACATATGCTAAAACCTTCTGGCGTGTAAATATGTTGCTCTTTAGCAGAAAGTTTCCAGGATTCGATAGGCAGCCTTTTGCAATGATTTGGGTATTCTGGGCTGGATTCAGCCTTTCTTAGTTAGATTTCTTTTCTCTTTTTTTATATTAGAAAGGGAGGAAGTGTGTGGTATAAGGAAAAGTGGGTAAGCTTGAGAGTCTGATAGGTGCAGTCGTTTTTTTTTTTTTTTATGTTCAGTTAGCCAACATATAGTACATCATTAGTTTTTGATGTAGTGTTCGATGATTCATTAGTTGCGTATAACACCCAGTGCTCATCACAACACGTGCCCTCCTTAATATGATAGGTGCAGTCTTAAATTGTAGCCCCATCTCTCACTTGTCCCTGGCAAGTCACTTTACCTCTTGGAACTCTGGTTATCCATCTGTAAAACAGATGTTGTACCTGCCATTGTTTTAAGACCCAGTACAGTGGCTAGCATAGAGCATCACTGAATAAATATTAGTTCTCTGTATCTTGACCTGGAAGGTAATGCTTTTTTACTTTTTTTTTTTAAGTTCTTGCCTTTAATGAATGCATGTATATGGAGGGAAGACTGATTAAATAAGCCTTTCTTCACATAAAGACTGTCTTCCCTTTATAGTTCTGTATCTGTTCTATTTTAAATAAAGGTTTAAACTCTCTCATTTCCCTGATACCTCTGCATGAGATAAGACTTGAACTCAATATACAACAGCTAGTTGGGTGTATTCCATACATCTGTTACGTGCAAGTGTTCTTCCTGCCGGATCCGGGGTGCAGTGAGTTGAGAGGCACATTTTGCTAGACTTAGCTATTGATGATTCCAGCACATTTATCAGACACAGGTGATGCTTTTGAAATTATGCGGGAAGCAGACATGACTAATGCGGTAGGTCAAGGCTTCCAGCCTTGGGAGAAAACACTCGTTGGCTGGGAGGGATTCTGCTCCGTCTCATAGTCTTCTTCTCTCTTCGGTGAATTCTGTGCTCCCGATAAAAACTTGCCTGTCCCAACTGCCTTATGAAGTAAGTGCAACAGTTTCCACAAGTCATTTTAAATGTGCTCAGAGGTTAACAGTTAATGAGTACAAGTCTAGCAAGGTTTCACTGTAAATTAATCAGCTATTAGATACTCTCTGGTATCTAAAATTAAAATTAACTACTGTTCTTTTACTTTAAAGTCAACAGATGACCACTTTTCTATGCAAAGTATACTTTTTAATGAAAAAGTAAATATTTTTAATCACCAAATGAGAGAAGAACTTTCTCTCTACAGAAGTAGATGTTTTAGGAAAGATGATGTGTACTTTTTCTAAAGCGTCTCATGAGACCTACTAAGTTGATTAATCAAAAGCTTTAGAATTACTTTTAGTGTGGCACTCTTGTCAGTGATCCAAAAGAAAGTGTTCCTCAGTTTACAATTGTGCTTATTTTTGCCCTAATTCAGTCATCAAAAATCTAGGGACGGCATCATTTTGTAAAGTCAGGAAATGTAAGGAACTGAAGAATGACTCCCTGTCATTTTTTATGTTCCTTTCCTAGTTGTCAGTGTTGCGGCCCATCAACAGCACCACGTTTCCTGCTGGTTTAAAGTCCAATGGTAAAGCTGCATCCGTGCATCCTAAGTGCACAGACCCTAAAGTGCATCCTAAGCTCTTCTAGATAGCCAGCCAGCACCAGTGTGATGCCATTGTGACATGACCTGAGGAAGCAGGAGGTGTTACATAAAGTCAGAAAGAGCAATCTGAAGTTCGTATATGTTTTCTATTCCTTTATTTGACATTATTTGATTTTTGGATCATCCTTATGAAGTGGGCAGAGAAGGTGTTAATAATATTAACTCTATAGACACAGAAATGGAGGCTCACTGCCCTGACTTGCACAGCGTCCCATAACTGACCTACTTGTGACAAGAGCCTGGCGCTTGGTTCCGCGCTTTTTCCACAGTCTCACTATCCAAGGGATAGTGAGGGACCATGTGCCCCCGTTCAAGTCATTTCCCTGTGAGAAGCAGTCAAGCCCTGATCCTTGGTGGGTTGGACAATAAACATTAATGGATAGAATCCATAACTAAGTATAGAGAAAGTAACACTGGTTCACCAGTGTGTATGAATCATTCTATGTGTGTCTCCACTTTCCCTGGAAGAACATTTTTGTCTGGACTCGTCCGGCTTGGTAATATAGGTTGTTTATTTTTTCCTGTGTGAAACCTGGATGGAGACGGACTGAAAGCTGGTCTGAGCCTATCGGTTGTGCTGACGCCAGTAAGTTTACTGATTATGTTTACCAGGCTCAAGCTTTTAAGATGAATCTCTGTGGAAATGAATTGCTCATTTTAGGGACTTGTCCAGTGCTGTGATCAGCCACATTCAAGAATGGAAGAAGATAGAAAAAGAATTCAAGTTATAATATTTTTTTGAAAAATTTTATTATTTGAGAGAGAGAGAGGAGAGAGAAGGCGAGCCCAAGCAGGGAGGAAGGGGTAGAGGGAGAAGCAGACACCCCGCTGAGTAGGGAGCCCGATGCGGGACTCGATCCCAGGATGTGGGGATCATGACCTGAGCCGAAGGCACACTGACTGAGCCACCCCGGCACCCCCGAATTCAAGTTCCAATAATTCAAGTTATTGGAAAGCTAAGATGGCAAAACCAAAAATAAGTCTTCCTCTGTTGTCAGTAGTGGGCGGTCTTGGGAGCAGCACAGAGAGGACTCTGAAAGCTGATGCTTATGAAGTCCAGTGTCTACCTTCTAACTCTGGAACTTAGTGATTAAGTTTTGTGGAGCTTGGTTATCTTGTTTCAGGGATAAGGACACTTCCTTAAGGTTTGGAGCCTTTCTTTCCCATATGGGAGTTGCCTACGTAGAGCATAGGTGGTGAGGAATTATGGTAGAGGTGTTCAAAGCATTAAGAGAACATCCTTCCAGATCTTTGGTTCTAGACTCCCCAGGAGCATTATTTTATCTTCATTTCTTTTTCCTTTTGCAAATACAGGTAACCTTGAAAAACAGACTGAGTAGTTAGCTCCTGTTTCCACAGCGCTAGCATGAAAATTTCTTACAGGCTGGAACTGCTGCTTCCACGGTTGCTATGCAACCAGGCGAGGAGTTCACAAGCTTTGTCACAAGCCAGCAATCAAAGGAGAGACAGTATTTTCTTTCGATTATGTATTTTGTTTATTTATTTATTTCTGTCAGCTCTTGTTTTGGGGATTATGTATTTACATCCTTTGGGGAGTTTTTGTTTGTAGAAATGCCTTTTCTAGGGAAACTTTATTTGTTGAAGACATTTTGATTTGATCTTGCTAGAAAAAAGGTGAACCCTACCTCACAGGCAGTAGGTGTTGAAGTTAGGCCTTGAAGCAGATAAAACAGTTCTTACTAAAAACGTGGTGGAGTCAGATACAGCTTTAGCCACTCTTTTAGTGAGAAAACATCCAGGTAGCTTTGTATTCTTCTGCTTCTGGTCTCTGTCCATTGTGTACTTCTGTGACCTAAATCGGTGGCTTTGAGTCTGCAGTTCCTTCAGCTCTCTTGTCCCTGAAAGTCATCTCTGAGTAGAAGACCATTTAAACCTTTGTAATCAGGATTTATTCTGACCAAATTTTCTGGAGCCATCTTTTATGTAAATCTTTCTTGACCTTTACAGACTTTTGTCTTTCAAATACGAATGAACCAGCTTTTAAGCAAATGTTTGGGTAAATGCTTATAACCAGTGTTTGTATTTTCAATTATCCATTTTTAATTATCCATGGATGTTTATTGAGCGAGGCCAAAGGATGTGTCTCAGAACTGCTCATAATACTCGTGCAGGTAGAGAAGAGGAGATAAGAAGACTAGAATAATACAGTCTGCCAGTGTCCCCAAGGAGAAAGGATGGATTCTAGAAACTGCATATCAGTGAGCTTGATAACTGATATCTGGCAGCATCGCAGTCTGGGTTACTGAACTAATAGCTCGCGATGACTAAGAAGTGGTGATAATTAGGAGCCGACCTGATTTCACTAGGAAAAACTCATGTAAAATTAAACCTGTTTTCTTCCTCATGATTTTACTATGCTGATGATTTATGTAATTCTGTAGCCACTGGATATGGCTTTTAGTAACACATTTGATGAAATTTCTGATGATAATCAACATTTCATTACTGCAGCCTCTAAACTTTTATGCTTTAAAATAGCACTTAGCAATTTTTTCCCCGTGGCAAATGACTCTCTATGTAAATTATTTGAAGAAACAGAACATTAAAACTGATATAAATGTTTTTGAAATTCAGGGACATAACATTTGCATATAAACATTACCATTTGCATTTTCCCCTTATAATTGGGCCTTACTGTCAGAAAAAGTTTTGCTTCTTATCCTTTTAAAGTCAATATTTAGCATTTGATTGCATGAGGCCATGCTTGCAGGTGCGAACACAGCTCAGTCAGGATGAGCTTACCTTTCCCATCTGTGCCCTCCCCAAGTGAGAGGGGTTCCAGTTTGGGCCTCTGTCACTGCTGGGGTTTTGTGTATAACGTGTCAATGACTGTTGGAAAAAGGCCTGATACCTCATCTTAATTTCCACACTCCCTTTGAATTCTTTGTACAAGAGTGGAGAGTGAACTATTTTAAGTCAAACCATAAAGCAGTGCTGAGGAATGCTGATTTTTTTCCATTTCTTCAACCCACAAGCGTTTCCTGAGTAGTGCCTTCATTGGTTTGAAGACAAGTGGGGCAGATGCATTCTGTCACATGCTAAATTCTCACACTGGCCTTTTTTTTAAAACCCTTTGGCCAACTGACAGATCCCTTCTCAGAAAGAAAATTTTAAATACATAAGATATGAGGAACTAATTATATTAAAATAGTTATCCAAGATTAAAAATTGTGATACAGTAATAGATATACTTATTAGTGCATTAGGTAATAAGATCCAGCAGAGGGTTTACTACCAGCTATATTTTGTAATTTTGATGTGCTTAAGCAATATCGTATCTGCCTAACTATAGAGTGATAGAAAAGGAATCATTATTTCTGTGGGTGACAAAGTCACAGGTACTGCTAATACGCTGTGGCTTGTATCATGCCTGTATTTATAATGCAAGGAGATTCTAGATTTCGGTTAGATGTTAATGAAAATAAAGATGTACTTTTCTCTCTCCAAGAGTCTGTCCACAGACCCATGCAGGGGAGGTCCGTATACCCCAATTAAAATACACCTGTTTACACATTCACCAGTATAATTATAATGTTCACAAAAGTAATTTTCTTAAAAACAGAAATATTAATATAAGACGATGATACATTCTTTCCAGGTGGTAAAGTCTCTGGGATTAGAATCCTTGTGGATATTCCAGTTAGCGTGTATAGTTTGAACTCTTATTAAGCACGTGTAGTAGCAGAGACAGATGAGTTCCAAGCATGTATATTGTCAATGTGACCTAATCCTCAATAGAATAGAATGGTAAATCTTCACAGAAAATGCCAAATGGCTGGGCCCTTTGCCAGTCTTCCATTATATTTTTGAAAGAACGTAAGAAATAAAGCCATAGTTTAAGTGGAGAAATTTTATCTAAACAACCTGTATAAGAGGCCGAGGGAAAATGCCCAACTCATTAATGAATAATGCTGGTAGTCACATTGAACATCTTTGGTGCGAATAATAGCACTGATTTCGTAGGTATCTGTGCGTTAATATGTGTGTAACACTTAGAGTCATGCCTGACGCATAGGAAGCCCTGTGTTATTGCTCTTCCAAAATAAGTCACTACTATTAAGTTCTACAGGTTTGCTGCGGAGGCCATAAAGCTTTCTTATTTCCAAGAACCATGTATACATGTACAGCAGTGATAATTCAGGGCTTCCCAGTCCACGACTGTGGGATGACATCACAGACGTTTTTAACTTACTTTTTGACTAGATGATACATGAACGTTATATAAAATCTTAAAGATATAGAAGTGTATATATGGTGAAAACTAAATCGTTTTTGCTTCCTTTTATCTCAGTCACCCAATTTTCCTTCCCAGAGGCAATGTATTATATAAAAGTAATAGGTTTACCTTTTTTTCTTTTAAAGATTTTATTTATTTATTTGAGAAGAGAAAGAGAGCACAAGTGGGGGGAGAGGTAAAGGGAGAGGGAGAAGCAGACTCCCTGCTGAGCAGGGAGCCTGACGTGGGGCTCAATCCCAGGACCCTGGGATCATGACCTGAGCCGAAGGCAGATGCTTAACTGACTGAGCCACCCAGGCGTGCCTAGATTTATCTTTAAAGGGAGATTTTATGCATATGGTTACAAGTCTGTGTACATACACATAGTCATTTTTTTTTTCTTTAAGTAATCTCTACACCCAACATGGGGCTCAAATCAAGAGTCACATGCTGTACTGACTGAGCCAGCCAGGTGCCCCCATGTATAGTCTTCTTGATGCAGAAATGATTCCATGCTATATACTGTACTTTACCCAGAGTACATCCGTAAATATACCGTAGAGATCATTCCATACAGAGTTGCCTTGTTTTTTTAAATAAACTTTTAATTTGGAATAATTTTAGACTTACTGAAAAGTTGCAAAGATAGCACAGAGTTCCCATATACTACACACTGGTAAACATTTTACATTATGGTGCTGTAGCTGTCAAAACTAAGGAGCCAGTATTGTTGCATTACAATTAACTAACGTCCACATTCTGTTCAGATTTCCCTAGTTTTCCCCTACTGTCCTTTTCTCTCTTCCAGTATCCATATTACATTTGTCATCATGTTCCTTATGGTCTCCTCTAGTCTGTAATAGTTGCTTAAATTTTCCTCGTTGACAACCTTGACAGTTTTCAGGAATGCTGGCTCAGTATTTTGTGGAATATTCCCCCATTTGAGTTTGTATGGTGTTTTCTCATGGTTGGTCTGGGTTTATAGGTTTTGGGAGCATGAGGTGAAGTACCCTTTTTTATCACCAATGTCAAGAGCACAAGCTATCAACGTGGTTTATCACTGATGATGCTGATCCTGGTCACCCCAACAAGGTTGTATTTGCCAGGTTTTACTTTTTAAAGTTACTTTACCTCCCTTTCCATATTCTGCTTTTTGGAAACAGCTAACTAAATGCAACCCACATTCAAACGGACTGAAGTTCCACCTCCTTGGGAGAAGGATGCCCTGTGTGTGTGTGTGTGTGTGTGTGTGTGTGTGTGTGTTAATGACTTTCAAATGTGAATGTCTGTGTTTTGTTTGTTTGTTTTTAGAGAGAGAGAGTGCATGTGCGGGGAGGGAGGGCAGAGGGAGAGGAGGAGAGAATCTTAAGCAGGCTCCACGGTTACCTAGGGCTTGATCCCATAACCTTGAGATCATGACCTGAGCTGAAATCAAGAGTCAGTTGCTTGACCAACTGAGCCACCCAGGTGCCCCGAAACTCAGTTTTTGACTTCTAGTTATCTTTCTAAAATAAAACTCAGATCTAGAGTTTTAAATGATACTCTCCCAAATCTGTCCTCTCCCTTCATGTATATTTCTTATTTTGGGACACCTCTCTTTAGCTGCCCAGAGACCTCTTTTTGTTTGTTTGTAATTTTCTAGTTGTTTTGGCCGTGTTTGTACATAGAGCTGAATTCAGAATAAACAATGTGGTACTTTAATGATGGCTTTGTTGATATTCATAGAGGATCATTGCTAAGCTACTCACCTGACAAATTATTTGCTCCAGGTGACTAAATAAGCAGTTTTCATAAACCGTGTTTTTGAAATTAATATCTAGAGATGCTGCTGTCTTACCAAAATGTTACATCGAACTTCGTAACCTAAAACTTCACTTCAGTGTATACTCACATAGGTTTGGGCTTTTTATTCAGTTAACAGGTATTTACTTATTAAGCTTCTGCTCTATTTTCGCCATGGTTTGGTGGTGAGACAAGTCAGATGTCTGACGTGAGGCAGATCATTTCTAGTGCAAGACACACAATAAACACATTAAAAATTAATAAGATCATTTCAGAGACTGAGAAGTGCTTTGAGGAAAATAGGCAGAGTGAAGTGCTCGTGGATCCCTCGGTCGTGGTGGCCGCGTCAGGGCTGCTGTCGGCTTGTGGCCAGAGCCGTCCTCAAGAGATGCAGTTGACCTGAAGCCTGAGGATGCAGGAGGACCAGACATCTGAAAGGCTGGGAGAAGAACTCTCCAGCAAAATCTGGACCTGGGAGGGGATTGGTGACTTCCAGGAATAAAAAGGCCGGGTGTTGTAAGTGAGGGCAGGGTAGTGGGGACGGGCTGTGAGGGTAGGCAGGGCCGGGCCCTTGTAGGGCTTCACCAGCACAATTACCTCCTATGGGAAGGCTCTGGATGCTTTTGAGCAGGGGAGTGACATGATCTGATGTATGTGTTTTAAAAGCACCTTCTAGTTGCTTTGTAGAAAACAGATTGTAGGGGAGACAAGAGGAAACAAGAATACCAGTTGGGAGACCACTGTAAGAGTCCATATGAGAGAGGGGTGGTGGGTTGGACTGTCAGCAAGATGGACAGAAGAAGGTAGTTAAGGGGACGATGCCATATAAGTGTCTCCAAATAGATTGCATTGCATGTGAGTTTAATGTTAGAAACATTTGGCATAAGAAAAGAATCATTAGCATTATATTTTCAGTTAGTGCTTAAAGAGAAGAGTGGTATCACTGGTAGATAAATGGATAAGGAAGATGTGTACACACACACACACACACACACACACACACACGAATATTACGCAGCCATAAAAAAGGATGAGATTGTGCCATTTGCAACAACGTTGAGGGACCTAGAGGGTATTATGCTAAGTGAAATAAGACTGAGAAACACAAATACCATATGATTTCATTCATGTGTGGAATCCAAAAAGAAACAAACGAGTAAAGAAACAAAAAGCAGAATCAGACCTATAAATAGAGAACAAACTGATGGTTGCTAGAGGGCAAGGGGGGTAGAGAGATGGGCAAAGTGGGTGAAAGGGAACGGGAGATACAGGCTTCCATTACGGAATGAGTAAGTCATGGGAATAAAAGGCCCAGTATAGGGAATACAGTCAGTGATATTGTCATAGTGTTGTATGGTGACAGATGGTGGTTACACCTGTGGTGAGCACAGCAGGACATAACAGAGAAGTTGAATCACTATGTTGTACACCTGAAACTAATGCAACATTGTGTGTCAGCTAGACTCAAATAAAAAAATTAAAATAACAACAGAAAAGAAGAGTGGTAGCAAATATCCACATTAATACACTAGGAAGACATTAGGGAGCCATGTCCACCCTGACTTAAATTCGCACATCATAACAGGAGAGGAAACTTGCTTACCAAGTTAATGAGCTTTCGATTTTTATTATCTAGGAAGTCTGCCGTAACTACCAAGCCCACAACGATAAGAATTTGTCTTTAGGGTTAATAATAAACTGCAGTAGTTAAGCATCCCATTTATTTGATTATTATTCCTGAGGAAATTCTCATCTTAGTAATAATATTTCTGATGTAATGGTCACTGTGAATTGCTTTTATACCATAATGATTGTAATACTCAGCTAAGCAGAACATATTTCAATCATATATTGATGTTTGACTTCGAAATCACTGAGAAAACATTTCATTTTTGTAGCTATCACATGCATGCAAAATGCCTTTTGATAAAGGGTTTTACAAAGCTTTCTTTTGCATGGATCTCTTAATGTAGTCAGTCTTGACATTTTGACTCATATCAAATACAGCAATTCACTTTATGAGAACATGGAATTTAATATTATAACAGTTGATTTGTTTTAAATTTTCAAGGTAATATTTTCTTTTGCTGTATGAAGAAACATTGTTGCAATGTAACAAACTCATTAGTTGGGCTCACTTTAATATTTTTGGGTAAGACAGGCAAGATAGGGACAATTTATTTTCGTATTCTAGAAGTAAGGATTTGCTAAGGAGCTGATGAGGTAAAGAGAAGGGAAATATTTGCCTCTTTAATAAACTTTTAAAAAGCACTGCACAAGTGTGGAGTGCCTGGGTGGCATAGTCGGTTAAGCATCTGACTCTGGTTTTGGTCAGGTTGTGATCTTAGGGTCATGAGTTCAAGCCCCACATTGGACTCCACACTCAGTGTGGAGTCTGCTTAAGACTCCCTCTCCCTCTTCCTCTGACCCCCTTTTCTCTCTCAAATAAATAAAATCTTAAAAAACACTGCAAAAGTAGATTGATGGCACCAAAATTAAACAAATGGATGTTGATATGTTAACTGTCTATAGTTCTTGTCTTTTTATTAAAGCAGGTGTGGCTGTACTTTTATTTGATAACGCGTAGCTTGTATTACAACCACATGTTCCTGTTTAACTGGATGTCTTTTTTTTGTGTGTGGGGGGGTAAGAATAAGATGCTGTAAGTTGAAATAGGTTTGCCTCTCAGAGAATGTAAGTTAGTTTCAAGCACAGAATTCTGTCCAAGTTTATTACTTGACATGTAATTAACTGTGTGTTGAATATTCTTGAGTACCATCTCACTAAAGGTTTAGGAGTATTTTCGTAAGTGAAGTCCAGAAACAAGACCCAAGCTTTACTAGCTATTTTAAATACTTTTAATAATTAAAAAAAATAAGAAAATGTTAAAATTGTTTCAATCCTTGTAAGAAAAGAATGTTTTGATATTTCATCTGGTTATTCTTAGGAAAGAATCGGGGTTCTCATAGCCTCATGAGATTTCTGTTCCCAATGCAGCATAAAAACCAAAACCAAACCACAAGTTGCCTTTATAAGTTATGTTGATCCTTTGATTACATTTACTTGAGCAAAGAGGAAAGCTCTGTACAAAGTGGCGCAGTAGATACAAAGATGTCAAACAATCCTTTCCTGAAGGATTTAGCTCTAGTTGGGTGTCAGTCCTGCTCATGTTCTGGCGTTGGCCTCTTTCTGTGCCCAGCCAGAGAAGTGCATGTAACATGTTAGGAGGACATGCCCAAGAACAGAGTCAGTCCAGGCGTGAGAGGGTCCCGGAATTTGGCATCTGAACTGATTCTTGAAGGAGGTGCAGAATTTAAACAGATGAGAATGAAGCCTCGAGGAAAGCGTTGTAGGTAGAAATGACAGCCCCTATCCTGGCTCTTCTGTTCTAGCTGGGCATTGCGCCTGTCACTCCACTGCTCACTGGACAGCTCGCAAAGTGCCCTGAACAGAGAGGCTGCTGAACAGATGGGATCCCAGGGGTGGACAGTGTACTTGTACGCGGACAGCATACAGACGACTAATGTGCGTTTAAATCAGTTGAACAAGGTAGCATGATTGCATAAACTATATTCACATTATGAGAACTTGACAATCTGTTTTTTTCGCTTCACATCTCACTTGCAATTCCTGATTCGATTGCTACAAATCAGAAGGAGAAAGAACATCTTTGGTTCGTAAAGGATTTCTTGGGCTAAATGTTGGTAGACATTTCTGAGATAAGTTTTTGATTTCTAGTCTCTTGGTCTTTGAAGTCTGCAAAAGGACAGACTTAATGTTTCTGTTTTCCAACCTTTGGGGGCTCACGAATGGTCGAGGGGAATGCTGCGAATTTTAAATAAATACATTTAACGAGTTGCATTTTTTTAATCAGGAAAATTCCATATTCAGGTGAATCCTTTTATATGATATGGAGTCCATTTTTTAATGTAAATAGTCTTTTTTATAATTTGCTTATTTAAAAAACTTGGTTTCTTATCCATCTGACTTAAGCTTTGGGTTTCTAGTTTCCTGGTCTACTAGGAGTCTGTCTATGAGCCGTTGATTCAACGCTTTCATTTTCTTACATCGGGGGACTCACTTTAGTGGTAGGAACCCTAATAAAATGCATTTTAAAGAAGACATTTAATAGCTTTATTTTTTTAATCAGAAGAATTCCATATTCAGAGTGAGTCCTTTCATATGACATGGATTCTTTTTTTTTTTTTTTACTTACATAGTTGTATAATTTACTGGTTTCAAAAATGTTCTTCTGTATATTGGATTTGGTTAAAGTAGAACATGTTCAATATCCTGTTCACTTTTTATTAAGACTATGGAGCATCCAGTGGGAAAATCTAAGGGTACCTCTCTAAAATTTCTCTCAAATTCTATCATGCTTGGAAAACTAGATAATCTAGAAAACTGTTTCTGACACAATGTAAAGATGAGTTTGTTCAGATGGAGTCCCCAGTAAGCCAATGACTGTGAAAGAGTATAGGTCTGGTTCCATGTTTGATTAGAACACGTGTTTCTGACATATAAAATATTGCTGTGATTAATGATCATAATGGATTTTTTGGGGTAGATTTTAATTTCATTGTTGCTGTTTCATTATGTTGAGTGTTCAGCCATTTCACAGCTTGTTAAAGATCTATTTCAAGCATTTGTTGCTTCTTCTGAACACTTTCCCAGTATCTAATTATTAAAGGAACACACAGTATGCAGAACAAATTCACATGAGCAGAACTGACAATCGCAGAAGTGTTCTATTCTTATTTGCATCATGGTCTTATTCATGTCAGGTCAAATCCATATGTTTCTCTCAAATTTCTCTCGTTTTCCTCACTGAGCATCTTAGCAGGGATGCTATACATGATATTGCAGACATGCTGTTAGGAATATTAAAAAGGCTAAGAACCTCAGGCTAAAGAATTATGTAGAAAGAAAGAATTCAGCATGAACTGTCAGTCTGTCCTCTCTTGCCTTTTTGGTTTTGACTTTCTTGTTGGCAATTTCTTCTTTTTTTTTTTTTTAAAGATTTTATTTTTTATTTATTTGAAGAGATAGAGAGAGCCAGCGAGAGAGGAAACACAAGCAGGGGGAGTGGGAGAGGAAGAAGCAGGCTCATAGCGGAGGAGCCTGATGTGGGGCTCGATCCCATAATGCTGGGATCACGCCCTGAGCCGAAGGCAGACGCTTAACGACTGCGCCACCCAGGCGCCCCTAGTTGGCAATTTCTTGGGGTAAATGTGGAGCTCTTTTACCTGCCTTTAGAAAAAAATGATCTTCCAAGGATCTATGCTTAATATCAAGGTCTGGACATTTTATTTCCCTTAGACACCAGAGATTTCAGTGGGTCCTCACCTTGCTGGAAGGCTGCCTTTAAGCCAGCATCAGCCTGTAATTGATTGCTAATGATTACCTAAAAGGAGCAGTCAGTGTTCCCTGTCAGGTGATTGCGCAGCGACCAGATAGCATGTATTTTTGAGGCAAAATCAAGGACTAACCCTGGAAGCTTCAAAGGCCTCATCACTGTGAGGCTATTGCTGTGTCATTCTAGTCCAAACAAGAGCATACCTGGAATAAAAATCAGCTAGCTGTCCATATACATCTGCAGATGAAATACAGGACACAAAATGGCAAAGATCTGTAAACAATTGTCTGTGTTTTCATTTCACTTTTATAGAGATATATCTGTGTCAGAAGAAGCAAATATATATGCTTCTCCTTATAGGTAAAAGGCCAAAAACGTGCAGTAAATGGGTGGCAGTGAATGGGTTAATGACATTGTTTTGCAAAATGTGTGGTAATGAGTGACTTGACATATTTTTCAAAGAGGGAGACTGAAAGCCAGGTACGCGTTGTGATCCATTCTCTTAGAAGTTAATAAAGTCTTTCACCGAAAAATGAATTTATTTTTAAAGAAAGAAGCAGAAAGACCAAGCAACATACATTAGATTATTATTAAATGTGGCCGCGTCTCATAGAAGTGAAAGCTGTAGTCCAAGGATGAGTCTTTCCGAGGCTATAGCCCCTGCTTGAACGGTCTTTAGGTGGAAAGATGGAGGGGATTATAGGGAAAGAAACAGAAGCGTCGGTGGAAAGATTTATACAGGCAGAGGGACAGGGAAGGGGGGCAGAGAGTACAAACTGTTAGCTTATGCTTATGTTCCATATTAAAGTGAACATAGGCAGTTCCTTGATACATCTGAGTTATGTACATCTTCTCTTGTGGATATTGGTCCTTTAACCAATGCCAGAGTGCAGGGAAGCAAGCCTCAGTGGGACTTTATCAACAGGTGACTTACCCAAATTTGTATTTCAGAGCTCGTGGAAAATAGATACTGGTTTCAGGTCCTCTGTGTTTAATGCATAATGTAAAGCACTAAGTAAGTGCTTCCACTGTAATAGCTTTTGGGACAAAGGTCACAGGCTTTTTACTCAGAGACACCCTTGCAGACACTTTCATTTTTGTTCCAGTGTCCAGGTTTTATGTCAGCAGAAAAATAAAAGGATTGAAACCCAAGTGCGGAAAACCTGCAGTTCACCACAGTTCCCTGGAACAAGAGTATTTTTCTTAGAATACTTTCATCAGAATTACTTTTAGTACATATTTAATTTTCTTGTAGTAAACCCAGATTTGGCCCGCCAGCCTTACCAGGTCTGAAAAGCAACTATTTAATAAACATTGTTCATACTTGTGGAAATATTGAGAATGCCCAGAGAGCAATAAGAACCTAAAAAAATCATGATTTTGGTATTATTTTCCTTTTCCTGATTATAGATGAAAGAATTTCATTTGCTCCGTGAGGAAGACTTGGAGTTGTTCGCCCTCCAGCTGCGTTTTCCGTCTCTAGAGCACGCTCAAGTACTCGATTCTCCTAATAGCGAGGTTGTAGGGATCAAGGCAAGACATCCTGCGAAAGAAATCCAGGAATAACATTTTATATAAGGCAGTGATTGTTTTTGATTAAAACACATTTCTTCATTTCCTGGATGCAAGACAGGCGCAAAATGTTTTAAAAGGGTAGGAAAAAAATTGTCATCAATTCCTTTAGATTTGGGTGTACCTCTCACGGTGAGAGTTAATTAATAGGTGCATCAAAGTCCTTAAGATTAATTGTTGTGTTTACTTAAGTATCAGTTATCTTTCTTAGTACTGCTGTAGCCCTTGGCAACTCTAAAGATTTCTGTGTGGTGTGACCTCAGCAAAGACATAGGGGTCATTCATGCCCCTTGGCTAACAGAAATGCTAAGGAGATTCCAATGACAGGGAAGCAACAGGAAAAGTGTCAATTTTCTTTCTACTCATTCTCCCCACCAGGATATACGCCTTTGGAAAGAAGGGTGGAGAGCGCTTCCCTTGGGTTAGTTGTGGAACATGATCGTAGCATTTAGCCGGTCTGCTGCCCAGAGGGCCTATCAGAACTGTTACAAGGAATATGTGAGTGTTACACTCTCAGATCCTTATCTGTCTTAAATAGTTCAGTCTAACTGAGATAACTCAGATCCTCAGTCATTCACTTGACTCCTCTCCAATCCTCCGTGCCTCACTTCGCATGTTGACTGAATATGGCGTGCAGTCATCTCTGTGCTTACCTTCTAGTTCATAACCCTATGCATTCTCTAATCTGCAGTCATTTAATATATTGTTCTTAGTTGCAAACAACAAATTGATTCTGGCAGGAATCAATTTTCCTTAAGCAGGAAAAGAATCTGTTGAAGAATATCAGACAGCTTGCAGAATTGAATGGAAGCCTGGAGAACAAGCCTTGGAGTTATTGTAGAAACAGGGGAACGTGGGCCAGCTGAGTAATACAGCCAGTATTCATCAATAGAGGCAATGCAGTCAGGCCACAGAGGATGTGCTATCAGGACGGTACTAAGGGCACATGCCCTGATCACTGCCAGACACGGAGCCCTGCCACCATTCGTGTGACTAGCTGGCTGCTGTGCCGCTGCTTTGTCGCTCTTGCTCTCTGGCAAGCACGTGTCCTCTGGGACGCCTAGGGTGACTGCTGGGTCTTCAGGAATGCGCAGGATGATATCTTCAGTTTTGGTAACTGTTGTGATCCTGGATCTTGGCGAGATGATCAAAGCTGCAGACAAAAGGTGGAGCACAGTCAGCAGGTGAGGTCGTAAGGCGAGACACCAGAGGTTTCCCAGAGGTCCTTACGAAGTGAGAGGTGTTTCTGCTTTTTAGGGTCCAGTGTTTATACCATTGGTATAACCCCTAGAGGGTTTTGGGGGCTGTGTCAGCTTGTTCTGGTCAGCGGAGCATGTATGGAATGGTGGGTAGCAGTCCGTTCACCACCTGATTAAACGTGATAATGCGCACAAACTCGGAATCACTGTCCTCTGCGTCTGTCCGGCCTTCCATGCTGTTGTTGATCTCTGCCGTTCCTTCAGTGTTGTCATGTTGCTTTGATTATGTTTTTTGATTACAAGGAAAGGCAGCTCGAGGGGTGCTTGGCTGTTCCCACCAGGATAACCTTCATCTCATGGGTCCGTGGGTTTTCCTCTTAGGAATATCTCTATTAAGTCTGCACTTGAAAACGGGGAAAGTAACCACAGCCTGGGTTTGAGGTGCTACTGGGCTGGATGTAAGCTAGACTGAGTCAAAACTCGACTTGTAACTTGACCCCCAGCAAGCTCCGCACTGGCTGTTAGACTGCAGTGTCATGTGCAGAATTAGTTTTGGCTCGGAGCCAGTGCCCAGTAATGCCTAAGAGGCCTGGACATTTTTCTTTCCACAATGTCCAAGCTTCTAAATGGCCACAAAGCCCTTTGAGGAGGGCTAGCCAGAAGATTCATGATCTGTATTTATGATGTTACCGAAGATATATTTAACTTTTGTTTGTGTTGTTTATCGCTTTGAAGTTGATCTTAAAAATACAGTGAAATAGAACCATTAAATCTGAAAGACTCTGTTCCCAATTGTTTGTGTGGATTGACCGGCATTTCCATTTATCTCGGCAACTCTTTTCAAGTTGTTCTTCCTCCTTCCTCCAAGTAATTTTTAACATGGGATCTGCTTTCACTCTAGCCTAGAAGAAGTTGGAATTTTTTTTACCTAATTTTTCCTTCCTTTCTTTCAAATAGGTTAGTGGCTCTTATCTCCTAGGGAGGTGTGGTGCTTTCTATTCCTGGCAAATGAGTAAGAAATTAGGAGTAAAGCAGATGGACGACTGCCCTGCTGCTCTATGGTTCATTCCTTTGAGCCACATCTGTATGATAGTGATTTATTATTTCTCAGCAGACTCAAACCTTAGGTTTGGGGGGCTTATTGCATATGACTAAGAACTAGGTTGGGATGCCTGGCCTTCAACCCCAGTTCTGCTGCCTACTGGTCGGGTGACCTCAGCCAAGGCATTTAAATCTCTGACCCTATTTCTTCACCTATAAAATAGAAGAAATAGTGCATATCTTAGAGGTTTGTTGCATGAATGTAATCAGATAAAAATCGTAACACATAGCATTTAATAAGGTTAGCTAATATATTTCTAAAAGCTTGTAAGATTTTAAATTATAGAGACAAGAAGTAATACCAAATGTAAATACTTTTAATTTCCATATTGCATTATCTGTGCTGCTGATATTCTTGAGTTCATTTATCCAGCTTGTATTTCTGAAATACCTACTATGAGCAAAGCATCAATGCTGGTTTTTACATGACATGCTCATCTTGACCTGAGCTTGTTATTGGCCGTTGTTAGAGGACACAGATAGTGAAAAGCTTGTTGTAAGATTCTGGGCACAGAAGAGTCTGTTCCTTTTTTTCTCCTATCTGGGTTCCTTCCTATCCTGGCCTCTTCACTGCATTAAAATTTAGCCTGTGTAAAATCTTTAAACACTAAATTAGTATTGTTCAATAGAAATAGAATGTAAGCCGCGTTTGTAATTTCAAATTTTCTAGTAGCTTCATAGATAAGTGAATGAGATGAGATTAATTTTAATTATTTCATCTCATCTAACATAGCTAGAAAAACAGGATTTCAAAATACAGTAAATTTAAGTAATTATTGATATTTTACATTTTTTCCCCAAGTCTGTGGAGTCCAGCGTGTATTTTACACGTATAACACATCTCTGGTCACGCTCGCCACATTTCAGGTGCTCAGTTACCACATGTGGCTGGTTGCTACTGTACTGGACAGAGTGGGGCTAAATTGTCACCAGACTCTAAGAGGTAGCCGTGAATTCTTCATTAAACAATTTTGGACCTGGAAGGAAAAAAACAGGAGAGAAAGAATGAATTGAGGTTGCGTTTTCCATATGTGCTTTTTGTAAAGCTCATTCAGGATACACATAAAGAGTTTGTGGATTCAAGACCATGTTGGCTATTTTCAGAAATCCAAATAGCCGTTAACAGTTGTTGGGGAAGAGCTAAATTGGAGAAACTTAAGGGAAGGTTACATCGTTAGTCATTATTGATTGGGAAGAAAATCAACAACTAGTGATGCCGAAGGGAAGTGGGTCGAAATTGTAAATTTTTAGAAATGAGTTTGGTAAATTACCCATAATAGTCAATGCAATTTTTTTCCATCTGAGACTTTTAGTCAGAATATGATCTCTGTTGAAAGGGAGAAATTACAGAGTTTTTTCTTTCTAATTGGAAGTTCCAGTGTCATTTTTTCTTTCCACTGGTTGTATGGTTTACTATGGAATGAAGTCAGTTATGTGGAGATTAAGGCACTCTCTTCTTTCCTGCCATCTGTTGCCAGAGTTCTGTCATGCTTCCTGCCACAGTCATCTGGGACTTCATTTGTCATCCACGTGGTTCATGATCCAAGTTAATGTTACACCTGAAACTTTAAAAAAGAAAGCTCCCTAATTTCTCAGTAATTTATGATAACAGTCACACAGACCATGCTTATGTGATGTCATTACATAGAGAAGAAGTATAAACATTTAATTTATTAGGCAATTGATTTTTGGATCAGAATCATTAAGGATTCGTGTGAGATTAATATTTTTTAATTTTGCTGGAACTTTTTTATTATAGAAAATTTCATATATATGCAGAATTAGAATACGATGATGAACCTCTATGGAACCTTCTAGCTCAGCTTTAAAAATTATTAACTAATGGATAATTTTATTTTCATCTATAGCTCTGTCCCCAGTTATCTCAAGGGATAATTCTACAATCATTGACAGGGCATCACTAATTTTAGTATCTTCAGTAAAATACCACATTACCTCTAAAATTTAATAATTTTAATATCACTTAGTCAATGTGTATATTTTCACAGTTGGCTTTTTTTTTTTTTTAAACAGGAGGCTTGTTTGGATCAGGATATAATCAATGTGTATGTAACATTTGGTTTATGGGCTCAATCTTTAAGCTCTCTCCTCTCCTTTTTCCCCCCTGTAATGTATTTGTTGAGAACTAGGTACTTTGTTCTGTAGAGTTTCTCACAGTCTAGATTTTGCCAGTTGCATCCCTGTGATGCTAGTTATCATGTGCCTCTATCCTCTGTATTTTTATAAAATGGTGGTTAGATTGAAAGTTTTGACTAGATTCAGGTTTATTTATTTATTTATTTTTTGGGGTAAGACTATTTCCTAGGTGCTGTTGTGTACTTTTGTATGGAAGCACATAATGTCTGGCTATCTTTCTTACCACAATGTTAACACTGATGAATGTGTTTATGGGCCTACCAGACATTATTAAGTTCTCCCTCTACTTTTTAGGAAATAGTTTTAGCAGCCATGGCTTTGATCCATCATTTCATTAGGAATTGTGAAATAATGATATTCAAATTCTGTCATTCCTTCATAATTCATTAGCTGGAATATTTCTATGTAGAGAAATGTTCCTTTTTCAACTACTTGGTCAATTTGAGGTAAAGACAGGATTGTAGTTTGTAAAGTTTGTGGAGTAAAGAGGATTAATATATGATTCTTTTCCTTTATTTAGTAGTTTTCAGAATGAGTTGGTTTCCTAAGGTACCCTCCAAAGGTAAATAATGTTTCTTTTCCCCAGTATCATAATTCATGGATTTAAACATATTTCATGTGTTTCAATCCATTCTATTTGTTACTCTTTTTGGTGCCCCACTTCTGGCCGGTGGAAGCCTCTTTAACTTGGTTCTGAGTCCTTTTTAACATGACCCCTGGTGGACTTTGATAGTGTCTTCACTTTCTGGGATGCCAAGGTGTTCCAGTCTCATCTTACGTTTCTCTGTCCCGGATCTCGAATTGGCCATTTCTTCAAGGGGTTCTGCTTTCTTTAGGTGAATAAATGGTATTTAGAGAATATACCTGGGCGCCGTGGGTCTTAAGCTTCAGGAATTTTCAATCTGGAGTCTATATTAGGAAAACTCTAGTGAACTTAGTCTCAATGTCAGCAGCTTAAGGCAACGCAAGTTTATTTCTACCTATTACATCAGTGGACAGTCCTCCATGCAGTGATTTAGGAACCTGGAATCCTTTTATCTTGTAGCAGCAATAAGCTCAGAATTCTTTGCCTTAGAATCCTCTTTTTTCAGCTGAGAGATGAAAAAAGGGAAAATGGGAAGGTACCTACTTTTTAAGCACTTTGCCCTGGAATTGATGCACATCATTTCTACTCTCATTCTGTTAGTGAGAACCGGTCCTATATCCCTGCCTCACCGCAACCTAGTAAAGGTGGTACAGGTAGCCCCTGGCCAGGGAACGCGACACCAGCAGAGCACACATCGTTGTTGAACGTCAGGCTGTCTCTGCCAGAGGCCAACCCTTTTGCCATCCAAAGTCACGTGCTGTCCCCTACTTCCTCCAAAGGGACAATCCGGAGTCTCAGTCAGTTACTGAATCCAGCGTGAAGTACAGCATCTTGCCTCACCAAGGTCGGTTTATAGTGGTGGAGCATAGGATGACCACAGTAATCACTCCCGTGTTGAAAAGAGAAGAAGGAGATAGGGCACAGTTCACTGGTCACAGAATCTTGGAATACTGTTGGGGATGCATCATGAGGTCTTTCTGCTCTGGCATTGGATGCAATTCCTTGATTAGACTTGATTTCTACTTTCGGTCTCTGCAAACAATTCTCTGTCCATTGCTCTCTATGGCTCTTGCCTCCACTCTCGGGCAGGTTTGTTCATCTTCACTTTCATACCTGTCCACATCTGAACTGGTTATAGACTCTGCCATCCTTGGGAACTATACATTTTTTTGTAGACTGATTGTATTCTTGCAAGTTGGAAGGTAACTTTGGGGGATTCAAAGCTTAAAACAATTTTTTTTTTTTTAAAGCTCGAACTCTCTGCATCTTTTTAGAAGAGGTTCTAATTTCTTTAGCAATACAATTCTTTCAGAACCTTGGGAGGGTCCTTCTAGTTAGTTCCATGTGCCAGTAACGTCATCCAAAGGCCTGTCAAGGTATAACTGTCAGATTTTCGGTTTGCTTTCTCATTCCTTTGGCGCTGTCTCCCATTTGGGAGTGGCTGTTGAGGAGCCAGTCAAAATAGAGAGAAGGCCACCTTCTCAATCTGATCTTTGCCCCAAGGTTGAGTCTCAGTGGGCTTTTGTCCATGCGGAGGTCTTTTCTCAGTTTCCTGTCTCTCTGTTTGGGGTCTTGAGGCATTTGCCTTTTCCATCCTTGCAAGTGCCCACATCTCTGGACTTCCTTACCAAGTGTTTCGCCACCAACTACACCACGGATCTCCAGGTTTCCAGCCTGGCTGCCTGCTGCCTGACTGCTAGGCCAATTTTAGCTCTTTGTTATGGCAGCACCTCTTCTGAAGGTACCAATTTCTGTATTCATCAGGGTAATGCTAGTGAGGGTAGTAAAGACTGTCACAGAATTAGAGAATTTCAGAACTAAAACAGGACTTTAGGGATCGTGTAGTATAATCAACTCCTCTTCATTTTAGAAATCAGGAACCAAGGTAGGAAACGGCTGAGGCGTGCCCGGGGCCGCACAGGGACCTGGAGGCCGTGGAGTTACCAGTGTGGCAAGGCCTTGCTGAGCTTTTGCCTGTCAGCCTCTTGTTCAGCCTGGCACATACCAGAGGCTTTATGAATATCTCAGACTGAATTGGGAATGTGTAAGTCTGACTCTAGTAGGGCCTCCCTGAGGCTCAGACAGAGAGAGAGGAAGGAAGGAAAAGTATAGATTCAAAGCCCCGTATGACCTTGATATTATCTTTGGTACATTTTCATGCTTTAAATCTTAATCAGAATGCTAAGGACATTTCAATGACGTAGTTTTGAGATGGCTGTTTTGATATAGTCTTAATAATAAGCTACTTAATATTTAGGTAAAAACCCCTACCAAATAAATGAGCCCTTAGTCCTGGTTCCCTGTCTTCCTCTTACCATCTCTGAGCTTCCAGTGAGGAGTGAGTGGGGGTGGTCATGCTTGGGATGAAATGGGCCATGGTTAAGGAGAAGGGTGGTTTGAGGAAATAAAAACCACCATCTTTATATTTTGATGCCATGTGGGAGTAGCCCGTTGAGATTTCTGTGTCACTGTCCTCTCCCACATCACAGCAGAACATAAAGATAGGACTGCAAAGTTTAGATAGAATAACACTTTTAGTGTAGGACACTGGGCTCTATGATTCTGTCATTCCTTCATCCAGGTGATATTTCTGAAGCACCTGTTCTGCCCCAGACCCTATACTGGCACTTAGGATAGATGCACAACATGATACACGAGCTTACGGGCGACATAAAGTTATTAAGTTCCAGAATATTCTACTGGACCATAATACTGGGCATCACATTTTTGAAGGTGATAAAAGTTTGCAGGGACATATGTGTAATTCTCTTGAATGCAGGCATAACTTGGAGATACTGCGGGTTCGGTTCCATGCCACTGTGAGAAAGCAAGTACTGCCGCAAAGCCTGTCAAATGAATGTTTTTGTTTCCCAGTGCATATAAAGTTATGTTTATACTATATTGTAGTCTCTGAAGTATGCAATAGCATTATGTCTAAAGAAATAATGTCCATACCTTAGTTAAAAATGGTTGCTTAAAATGGTAATAATCGCCTGAGCTTTAGTGAGTCATCATCTTTTTGGGGGGGGGAGGGTCTTGCCTCGATGTCAGTGGCTGCTGACTGATCAGGGTGGTGGTTGCTGAAGGTTGGGGTGACTGGCAAGTTCTTAAAATAAGACAGCAGTGAAGTTGGCTGCATCGATTGACTCTTCCTTTCATGAATGATTTCTCTGTAGTGTGTGATGCTGTTGGATAACATTCTCCAGAGTAGAACTTCTTTCAGAATCGATTCAATCCTCTCAAGCCCTGCCCCTCCTTTATCAACTAAGTTTATGTGATATTCTCAATCCTTTGTTGTCATTTCAACAGTCTTCACAGCATCTTCACCAGGAGTAGATTCCATCTCAAGAAAACACTTTCTTTGCTCTTCTGTAAGAAACAACTCCTCAGCTGTTCAAGTTTGGTCATGAGATTGCAGGCATGCAGTCCCATGTCCAGGCTCCACTGCTAAGTCTAGTTCTCTTGCTATTTCCACCGCACCTGCAGTTACTGCCTCCACTGACGTATTGAACCTCTCAAAGTCATCTGTGAGAGTTGGAATCTACTTCTACCAAAATCCTGTGGACGTTGATGTTTTGACTTCTTCCAATGAATCATGAATGTTCTGAATGACATCTAGAGTACTGAATCTTTTCCAGAAGGTTTTACACTGATTTTGCCCAGGTCCATCAGAGGAATCCCCATCTATGGCAGCTATAGCCTTGTGAAATGTATATCTTTTTTTTTTTTTAAGATGTTATTTATTTATTTTGAGAGAGAGAGTGAACGAGCGAGTGCATGAGTGGGGGGAGGGGCAGAAGGAGAGGGTGAAGCAGGCTTCCTGCTGAGCAGAGAGCCGGATGTGGACCTTGGGATCATGGACCCTGGGATCATGACTTAAGCCGAAGGCAGATGCTTAACCAACTGAGCTGTGGGCATAAAATATTCGGTGAACTATGTTATAAACAAATGTGCTGTCATCCGGGCTCTGTTGTTTCACTGACAGAGCATATGCAGAGAAGATTGAGTGTAGTTCTTAAGGGCCATAGGATTTTCAGAGTGGTCAGTGTGCTGGCTTCCACTTCAAGTCACGAGCTGTGTTCGCCTCTAACAGGAGAGTCAGCCTGTTCTTGGAAGCTTTGAAGTCAGGCATTGACTTCTGCGTAGCGGTGGAAGTCCTAGATGACATCTTCCACTAGAAGGCTGTTCGTCTGCTGTGATTTGTCGTGTAGTGTAGCCGCCTTCATTATTACGTTCGCAAGATCTCCCGGATCACTTGCCGCAGCTTCTCTGTCAGCACCTGCTGCTTCCCCTTGTACTTTCCTGTTGTGGGCATGGCGTCTCCCCTTAAAGCTCACGAACCAACCTCTGCTAGTTTCAGACTTTTCTTCCGCAGCTTCCTCACCTCTCTTGGCCTTCATAGAAGTGAAGAGAATCAGGGCCTTTTTCTGGATTAGGCTTTGGATTAAGGGAATGTTTTGACTGGTTTGATCTTCAATCCAAACTACTCAGACTTCCTCCATATCAACAGTAAGGCTGTTTCACTTTTTTTTTTTTTTTTTTTTTTTAAGATTTTACTTATTCATTTGAGCGAGAGAGAGTAAGTGAGTGTGAGAGCACGAGCCAGGGAGAGGAGCAGAGGGAGAGGGAGCAGCAGATTCCCCACTGAGCAGGGAGCCCCATGCGGGGCTTGATCCCAGGACCTCTGGATCATGATCTGAGCTGAAAGCAGGCGCCGCTGGCTGTTTCACTTTCTTATCATTCATGTGTTCACTGGAGTAGCACTTTTAATTTCCTTCAAGAACTTTTCCTTTGCATTCACGACATGGCTCTTTGGCATAAGAAGCCTAGCTTTTGGCCTGTGTTGGCTTTTGCTATATCTTCTTACTAAGCTTAATCGTTTCTAGCTTTTGATTTAAAGTGAGAGACATGCACCTCTTCATTTGAACACTTAGGGGCCATTTTAGGGTTTATAATTGGCCTCGTATCAATATTGTTGTGTCTCAGGAAAAAGGGAAGCCTGAGGAGAGGGAGTAGGATGGGAGATCGGCCAATCAGCGGAGCAGTGAGAACACACACATTCGTCAGATAAGGTTGATGTTATAGGGGCGTGGTTTGTGGCACCCCAAAATAATTACAGTAGTCATCATAAAGATCACTGATCACAGATCACCATAACAAGTATAATAATAATGAAAAAGTTAGAAATAACTGTGACCAAATACCAAAATGGGACCCAGATACACAGAATGAGCAAATGCCATTGGAAAAATGGCACCAACGGACTTACTCAAGGCATGGTTGCCACAGACCTTCAATTTGTAGGAAATGCAATGTTTGCGAAGCTCAAAACAAATGAAGTACAATAAAACGAGGCCTGCTTGTTCTCTGTCTGCTCCCACATAGGTAGAGAAGGGGAGCCCGGGGTTCATTTCTTTGGGGATTTTTTCTATCCTTCAAGCCTGAAAAAGTCCTGATCAGATGGTGTAGACCAGACTCCCTGTGAAGGTGTTCTGTGCATTTATTTGGGGATGTTTTCAGTTTCTAGATGACCATATCTTTAGTATTTACATCCAAGTGTAAATGTTGAATTTCCTTTTGTGCAAATTTTTTTACAGACTCTGTTGCAGGAATGGAGTGCTGAAGATTGCCTATGTACTTGGGTTAATTGTTTAGAGCCCTTTCTTAATAACTTTGTAAGCAGTTGTAGTGGATAATCCTAGAAAATAACTACATTTTAATGCAGAATCTTACTATAAAGATCAGTTATATCAAGCTGACCTTAATTTACATGGAAAAATTCTTGTCCTTTAAAAAACCTTTTGTAGCGAGGGTGAGGCAGGAGCAGAATTTGGACATGTTTACTATTGCCCTGCTGGCTTTGAGTTAACTAAAGATGGCATGCCAGAAAATGGTTGTGTGTGTGTCTCTGTGTGTGTGTGTGTGTCTGTGTGTGTGTGTGTCTGTGTGTACCGGCTGTCTTCAAACAGGACTTCCTAGAAACTGATTTAGATAGCAGTTTGGTTTTCTAGTCATGGCCTCATTTCTCATTTTGATTAGAGTAGAGGCTGTGCATCTCTTGGTCCTCGGATTCTCAGGCCTAGAAATAAGTTCACCTTCACTGATTATCCTAATAGACTTGAGTACAGTCACAAAAATAAAATTCGCAGAATAAGAAATGACTGCGATTAGGAAACGTAAAGAGATTCAGCTTTTCTACCAATTATGGAAATGCAAATTACAACCCAGCCTGATGATATTTTTCTCTTGTCAATTTGGCGAATATTGTAAAAGACCGATGCTAGGTTACGTTGGTGAAGGTGTCAGTAAACACGCGTGTTTATACATCATTGAGGAATGTTTCAATTCATACTGAATGACAAGTTCTGGGTGAGTGTTTCTCTCTCTCACTGCTTATCCTGATGTGATTTCCTAAGCCATCTTCAATGTCTTAAATGCATGAATCATTTAAAATTAGAAGCATAATTTCATAATTTTGTGTCGAAAGCATCAATAATAAAAATAATTTAAGGATGTTTTATAAAAGCATTGACATTGCCCTGGAATCCTTCACTTCAGGAGGAGTTTGTGTTTTCACTTACTTGGTTGGAGGAACATGGGCCAAGGACCATGACAGATTCAGAGTACTGTGTGGCATTCGATATACACGTACTGTACAATTAAAGATGTTACCTTAACTTTGTAATTCTTGTAACTAATCTGAGGATTAGCCACGCATGACGTGATGAAAACATCGTTGGCTGGAGCCTCAGCCTGGCGTTAGTTCCGACATCATCTTGGACCGTGTGGTTAAAAGAGGCAACGTCCTAGTTTCACACGTGTGGGTGGAGGTGGGCAGGAGGCTTCTAGAGCAGCAGTCATGATCTTCACCTCACAGACTCTCTGCTTCAGTAACCAAGCCCTCTTTTATTATAGTTCCTCCTTTATTTTTTTTTTTTAATTTTGGCTGCTAGAAAAATCTCTTAAACCCATTCCTTCTCCTTTTCCATGAGAAAATGATTTCAAGTATTTGTGCCAACAATTATTAAGCAGAATGAAATAACCAAGTAGCAGGTGTAGACATGGTTGTCACTGTATCGTGATAGTTTTAGTCAAAGCAGCATTAAGTTACTGAAAGCTTTTAAGATTCCATGAGATATAGCTTAAGGTAGAGTTTTTAAAAATCAAAATTTTTTTCTAATCCCTTTTATTTCAGTTATTGAAAGAATAAGCATCTCCATATTACTATGTTGTTTGGAATGTGAAGAGTGAAGAAGCAGTCTTGGGTGGACATTTGATGGGGAAGGGTCCCCATCTGGTCGTCTTTTGCATAACTTTTCTCCATCGATGAAAGAAAACCCAGCAGAATCTCTGACCCCATTTGGGTGTGGACCGAAACATAAGCATCCATAGTTCTTAATCATTGTAGTATTAGCATTGCTAGGGATTATCTTGTACAAAGCAAGGGAATTTCTTTAGACTCTGTCACCATGGTTCTTTTAAAATCATTTAGGGTCTCTATTGTTATTAAATAAAACACATGGATTTGGGGAAGATCACAGGAATGACTCATCAGTCCTCACCTCCCAAAAGGATGGATATCTGGCGTGTAAACTCGACTGGGCCTTTAAAGGGAATTGTTAGCCTAGTGCAAGGGGATTGCCCTGCTCAGAAAAATCACACCAATGGAAATGCAGAGGTTTAGGGAAGAAAACAAACAATCCAAACCAGTCCAACCAACAAATCCAATCCAAACTCATTTATAGGCTCTCTCTTTTTGGAACATTCTGTCTCTCCCTGTTTTACTAATCCACTTTGATTATATCATTATATTTTAATGGGCACATGGCTAAATAATCAGGAAAGAAAGAACACCCAGAACAAAACAGGCTATTCCTGCTCTGCCCCTGACTGAAGGGTTCTGATGTATTGTCAAAAATGGAGCTAGTATATCAAAATTATAATTTCACACATAATGTTGCTTAGAGCAAAGCTAGGTTGAAAGAATTTTATTTGGAAAAAATAAAGCACTAAGGAGTAATACAGATGGCTGTTGGATATGGCAGAAATCATGGTGGTAGTTGAGAAGGGGCTTGAAACTGAGACCTGTTCACTCTCTTCATTCTCCTTCACCTCATGCCCACACCTGCCTGAATGTTCCACTGCTCTGAGCAAATGTACAGATGTCACTGTGGGTCATCGTTTGATATGAAGAGTCAAAGAAGACTAGCGGCTTAAGTGCAGAGAGTGTGTTCCTTTGGATGTTTTCACTCAAATTAGAAATATCAAGACATTGTGTAAAAATGTCATGATTTTGATACATAAAATTGTGCTGTGATACTTTTTATATTTATAAATCATCACTAGGGCTAGCCCAGAAGTTTAGGGGCTCCAGCACATCACTTGAGGTGGTGGGCGTGTAGAAAGATGAGGCAATGGTGGTGGTCATGGTGGGAGCAGCCCGAGCCCCAAATTAGCCCGAGGCAACCCCAGATCTTTGAGAAAAAGAGTGACCAGTGTGCCTTACGAAGTGATCACCTATTTCTGCCGTCCTCTTTCTCCTGTTTCTTCTCTCCTGGCATTCACCTCAAATAGAGCAAGGTAAAAACCAAAACATCACAGTGAAGCTTCCAACAAATCCTGTTTTTTTTTATTTTTTTATTTTTTTTTAAATTTAATGTACATGCATCACGTGCATTGAAGGCACGTTTGCTTACTGCTGAAGATGATCTCACATTTCACCGTGGGTTCACTTCACCCTCTCTGGGAGATACTGGTGTAGTGGAAACAAAGGCCTTCAGTGGGGGAGTCGGTAGAACCGCCTCTGGTCCCAGTTCTGCTCTTAACTGGCTGAGTTAACCTCAGGGAGGACATGTCAGGGCCACAGGTGCGTCAAGAGAGAACATCACCACCACATTTCACTCAGCTCTAAAGATCCTAGGGTTTTCAGAAAATAGCTTATTTGCCTGTAGTTTTGTCTTTAGCTTTACAAGCATTTTAAACATTGAGGACCAACGAATGGTATCAAGGGAATGCTGTTAGGAAGATTTAGCAAGTCCTTCAGCTTGCCAGGCAGCAGTGTGACTTACAGTAAGTACATGACGTCCCAGCCTTAAAAATAAAATTAGTCTATTCATATAGGTATTTCTGCTGGACTTGAAAGTTGTTGTTGTTGTTGTTGTTTTTTACTTTTAATTTGATGCACTTTAATTTTAGCCAAGAAATTATATCCGTGTTAGTGTTTTCAAGTGAATTTTATGCAGAATATAGCATAAAACATTTGCCTAATAACCCTGGCCCCGCTGTTTCTCCTATGGTAAGCCACTTTCATTTTAAAAATAGATCTGTTCTACGAGACTTAACTTGGCCCTGGTTGTTGTCCTCTTATGCGAGTTATTTAATTTAAAAATAGAACTGTCTCAGTAGATCTGTATCAACGAGTGTAGGATCGTTTCTATCTGGAGGAAACTCTAATTAGGCATGCAGTTCTGTGCGGTCATGTTCGGGCGCACTGCAATCCAGTTATGTTTTCCTCTTTGGTGATCTGACAGAGAGCTTGTTTCCAAGTTGGTAATTTCAGTGTATTTAGCTTATAATTTTTTCTTAGGCTTAACTTAATGTCCTCAAGGATTGGGGGAATTTTATACTTTGGATGAAAAAGAGATTACCGTTAGAAAGTAGTTAACATTTAACATTTTCGGAAGGAGGGATCATGCCTAGACTGTTTTTAGATTAATCAAATTACTCTTTTACCCAGAGCAATTTTAATTTAATGTGCATTGGTACACCTTTGGGCTTATTAAAAACAATCAGTATTTCTGTGAATGCATATTTCCAGAGTANNNGTGTAGGGAAGACCATTAAACAATAATAAGGAACAATTTTTCTATTTTTGACATCTAAGTTGTTTTAATTTTTCAACCTTTAAATGAAATTCATCTGATTTTACAAAGTGAAATATGTTTCGTATTGTGAGGAATTAAATCACTATTGATTTTGTGATGTTTTAAGGCTTTAATTTTCACACAGAAAACTCTTTTTGCCTTACAGATTTTTAGAGATTTGTTCCTTCTAAAAGGTCTAGAACTTACCAAGTTCCAGAAAATGAACATAAAACATGTTATACATCACATACTGTTATTATTAAACTATAGCTTAATACATTTTGTTACTTAAGTACACAATTTTACATATTTTAAAGTTAATTTTTGAAACTGGGCTTTCTGTCAGATTTGATTATGTACAATGTGACATCTGGAAATATTATTCAATCAGATTTATGAATTCCTTATCTATAAGGATAATTCCTTAATTTTTGTTGAATTTTGCTTTTTGTTGAATTTTATCTTTAAAAGTCCTGTTTTTTTCCATCTAACCAGCAGAGAGCACTTTAGCTTGTAACAGGAGCATCAAATATGTAAGTGAAAAGTCAAGATCATGCTTTATCAAAGAAATGGGCAATTATCATTACTCACAACCTCCTTCTCTCCTGTCACTTCCAGTTTAATTCATCAATTTCCTAAATTTTTCATCAAAATTTTTTTTAAATATTTTTTATTTATTTATTCGACAGAGATAGAGACAGCCAGCGAGAGAGGGAATACAAGCAGGGGGAGTGGGAGAGGAAGAAACAGGCTCATAGCCGAGGAGCCTGATGTGGGGCTCGATCCCACAACACCGGGATCACGCCCTGAGCCGAAGGCAGACGCTCAACCGCTGTGCCACCCAGGCGCCCCTTTTTCATCAAATTTAAACATACTTTTATAGTTTAAAAAAGTTATTGTAATGACATTTTCCCCAAACACATTCTTGTGCTATTTACTTGGCTAGAAATATTCATGTTTGTTTTATTTTATATATTTGGTAGTCCTAATTAACTTGTAACTTGTAAACAAATGGACTACATTTAGTCACAATTTCTGTACACCTTTGTTTTTTTTTTTTTTTTAAGAGGCTTGACTCTGGATACTAGGTAAATAATTAGTGACAGGGGATTCAACTCATTAGTTCTTTAGATATTAGGAATCAGAAATTCAGGATTCTACTATAAAGGGGTACATTATCTCTGTTGCTTAACTAGTGAAAAATGCAAAGATTTAGATAGCCTGACTTCAGTCCACCTGCTTACATCCTTTAGTTTATACAGAATTTGTATAAAACACCTACCTCACTCTTCTCCCTCAAAAGGTCTGGAAGTAATAAACTTAGGCTTATCCAATTAAAGTATATGAAGGATAGAGGCAGTAAGGAACTGCCAGGTCCCTGGGTTTCCCTGTGTTTTGAGGATGAGGAAGGGTTGAATCAGGGAAGAAGCTGAAAGGCTTATTCTGCCATAACATGATTTTTTACCTTTTATTGTGTGACAAGAAGAATGTTGAGAAATGGCAGCAGAAGTGGGGACCATGGATAGGTAGCAGTTCAAAGTCTGAGAAGAAACTTGCAGCATGGGATTACATGCCTGAATTCTGACCACACCAGACTTACCAAGATGTGCATTATTGGGATTAAATGATGTGAAACCTCACAGTGAAAAAGTAGCTTCAGTAGCTAACCCACAGTTTATAAAATTCATGTGGCTCTTAGAAGTGTCATTTGCACCCCGGTGCCCCACCTGCTTGGGCATGGGGGGGCCATCTCAGGCACCCCTCACACTCAGGTTTTCTGGGGGACTGGTAGCTCAAGGTGGGGCAGAAGGAATTTTGGTTGCACGTAAACACAAACCCCCATTTTATGATAGGTAAAGAATGGGGAATATTTTAGTATAAATATCTGCCCTTTTGGTTCGATATTTTAGCATCATGTCCTCAAACCAGTGCTGAATCTTTCCCCACACAACACTGAAAATTAGCCCTTGTGATACGTTTTTCCCTAGAATGCTGTGCTTTATATCATTTTAATCCAATTTCTCGTGAATGAAGATGTTAATGTTAATCCAGTTTCTCCTGAATACAGATGTTAGAGTGAGCAAGGAAATGATTGATTCCTGGCTCCTAGACCCCTAACAATGGATCTGACCTCGCTGTCCATCTCCTCCTCCCCTGTCCACTCTTCCTGTCTTTACCCTACACCTGTGTCAGTTATCTGCTTCGAGAGACCTGTTTCGATCTTAGTGGTGGCCCATGGTGGCTCAGAACTTTGTTTCTTCCTGAATCAGAATGTAACTGGCACTCTTCAAAGATGCTTACGTGACAGTTTCTGCTGGTAATTCAGCTGTGTTTAAATGGATGGAGAGCAGGGAAAGGGGGTTTCCACTCAGGCGTGAAGCCCTCCCCCAGGTACCCAGAAAACACCCTGTAGCCTCGGGTTAGGCTGGTGTGCAGCATGGAGTGTGTAATGTGATCTGAGAGCAACACTGCCCTAAATGTGGTAGACAGCAGCCTTGCTCTTTATATTTCCTGAATATTCTGGACGGCTTCTAGTGTTAGTTGGTTGGCAGGTTCATGGCAGGAAAACAAGGATTAAATATGAATGATGGCACAGTAGGTATGGGGCCTTCTGTAATGAGCCCTTCATTAGAAATCTTTAGCTGAAGATTGGCAATTTGCCCATCCGTTTGCTTATCACATTAAAAAAAATAAAAGGTAATCCTGGAGAAAGGGTAACCTTTGGTTTCTCCAGTAGTAGTAGATCTTTTTATTGTCTGAATCATTGAGTGTTTTTTGCGAACCAGTAACCTGATCTTTTATCTCTCCCTGGCCCGCTGCCTCCGCGGGTATGCCCTGATGCATTCAACACATGTGTTCGAATGGGAGGCTAGCAGCGCTCCCAGCAATTTACATTCGGCTTCCCAGCCTGCGAGAAGCAGCAAATCAGCCTCAGGGAAGGCTTTGGGAGACTTGTCAGCAGTCTGTAGCTTATTTCTGTATGTGTGAGGGTGTGTGTGTGTGTGTGTGTCTCCCTCTCTCTTTCTCTCGCTCACCATTTACAGGCTGGAATCACTGTGGAGGAACAAGCAACAAAGTGTTGTCAAGATTTTATCTCAGGGTAATGATTAGTTAAAAATGAAAGCCTAAATATTGATTTTCATCGGGAGAATAACTGACTGTTGGATGTAGAGAACACCCCGTCTGTTCCTGAGAGAGCCGAGCAGTGGCACGCTCAGAGCAGCGAGGGCTGGGTGGAAGCAGCCGCCGCCTGCCTGGGGAGCTCCCGTAAATGGACTTTGGTCTCAATGCTTTGACTCTTTGTCGCGGTTTTGGATGTTGGAATACGGGCGGTGATCTCTTGTCTTGTATCAGCTCACCTGATTTAAAGGAAAGATGAGTGAAGAGCCAAAGGAGAAAAATGCAAAACCTGCTCATAGGAAAAGGAAAGGAAAAAAGGTAAGAAATGAATAAGCAACATGTTCTCTGTATTGTTCTCCGGCTCTGGGGAGGAAGTGATCCTCAGGCTGGATTTTTTTAAGAGATTGGATTTTAAGAAGCTGCTAGAATCAGATGGCTTTTGTTTTTCTGGTCCATTAATAATGGGTGTGTTCTGTGTTGGAGAAAAACATCACAACTCGGATACATTGCTTAAATATTTAAACGGTTAAATATAGTCATTTAGATTTCACTGAAGTGGTGTGTTTTTCATAGTGATATTCAGGATTATTAAGTAAACACATGTCCTAATTATGTGGGTGGGTGTGTTTTTTTCCCCCCTTAAATTTTCCAGAATGCTTGTTAATCAACAGGGTACAATTACTAATGAATATTATTATGGTATAGATGTTTAGCTTTAACGCGTATTTCAGGCAAACTTAGGGAAACCTGTAGTTACACTCTAAAATTACAGCATGGAGGTGAACTCCATTTTAATTATTGATCAGCTTATGGCTGACAAATCTCAGTTTGCCACAGACTCTGCAGTTGTACAGCCGTATGCCTCATTTGTGCCTTGTAATTTATACAATTAATTTTGTTTTCCACGTAAAGTGAGGAATCTTCCACATATCCGTAGATGATTATTATAAACCTGTAGATTCATTTTGGTTGTGTCGAATGTGGGTATCTTAAAATGTGCTCGCAACTTTTTGGTACGTTTTGGGATTAGGGGTGGGGGGTGGGGGAGGTCATTCCCTTGGTCTGGCATTGGCTTTTGATCCATTGTGGTTAATAAACTGGCTTGCATAGGGTGTGCCTCCAATGGAAAAGCCAGTTGTGTGTCTGTAACAAAGAAAAACAAATCCCTAAAATAGGATTATACTTCATAGCTATTTAAGGAAAATGTGTGCTCTATTTTTTTTTTACCTACAATCAAAATCTTCAGATACTATATATTAATTACTAGCACTGTTATATGTAATAGTGACTCTTTAAAATGCTTCCTTGACCCAGTGTAATGTATGCTCAGCCAATGGAGCCATAGAGAAGGATGGTTATAGTAGAGAAGAGGAAAATTGCAACTCCTCATTGAATTGTCAGCATGTAAAATTTTTTTCACAGTCCGTGTATTATTTATGAAAAGATTCATTTGGATATGGTGTTCTTAAGGGAGCTACCATCAGCAGACTACTGTGAGGACGTGTTTATGAATGTGCCATATTCTAGGGCAGTGGCTCAACATCCTATAGATGGCGAAGCTGTGCAGACTGGCTTTAAGGCAGCCTCGACTTCTGGTACGTGGTGTCAGCAGGGGCTGATGATGTTGCAGAGGTGCCGTTCTGATTTCCCGAGGCAGCAGGTCGCAGCTGCGCAGCACGAACGGTTTGTTTAATGCCTGGCATACGGGTGCTGGTCTCAAGGAAAGCTGTCAGCTTGGCTCATGCTCATGAGATACGGCCTTAAGTGCCTGACAGGCTCCACCATGATTCTGAACACGGAGTGTCACGGAGAGCCCAGGCAGACATCATGAGCCACGACAGTACCACCCAGATTAAAGTGAGCAGTGGCTGGGTCCGTTGTGAATCAGTGAGCTTTTATGTGAAATCCTTGAACGTGGGCATTTTTTTTTCTCTCTTCCTTGAAATTTCCCCAGCTGTGTTCCACTTCTCCTCATAGGAGGTTATCCTTCTCAGAGACAGTATGAAGTCAGTGGCTTTGATTCCCTCTCCTGTACGTGCTACCCTCTCCCAGGGGCTGTCAGGGGACTTGTTATGAAGCCTTCATCATCACACTCTGCCCCAGGACCTTCCAAACGCCCTCCGGCCTGTTCAGTGAAGTCCAGATTCCTGGCTAAGAGCTTGAGGCCCTTCCCAGTCTGCTCTGCACCTGCACCTCCCAGGCTTGTTTCCCCTTCACCATTTACTTCATTCATAGTTGATTCCATCCAAACTGGAGATCTTACCAGCCCCTGAATTAATCCACTTCTTCTGATGCTTGTCCTTTCTCCGTGGAGAAAGCATTTCTCTGCCAGTTCGGTTGGTGAAATCCTATCCGTCCTTCAAGATACAAGCCAGATCTTGCCTTTTCCCTGAAATCTGTCAATTCACCCTACTTAGAAGTCAGTCAGTCTTCTGGATTGACACAGTACCTTATACTGTCAGGACACTTACCACATTTTGCTTCTTTCTCATCATGTACCTGTTCTCTTCTCTTGCCCACATTGAACCTACTGGCACTCACCTCAGGAGGCACTCAGCATGTTCCGTACATGCAGCTGACCCTAAATTAATGTCCCATTGAAATATCTGTCTCATTTACTGAGCAGAATTCGCCAAGAATGTTCAGTATTAGAGCAGATACATATCAAGTAGGAGATATCTTTTAACTAAATAGGCCTTTTCTCCCAACATTTTCTGAATAAAAAATATAATAGTTTTTGTTTTCTTAAAAATAATGTGTGTGTATATGTGTACACCTGCATATGTGCAGGCGTGTGTGTGTGTGTGTGTGTGTGTGTGTATTCCATTTCCTTCTGAGCCAAATATTCTGAGCCGGGTGTTCTAGATGACCTGCACTGCAGCATTGGTGGGTGTGGCCAAATGAAAGCATTTCAGGTGGGAAATCGACGCAAACTGCCAAAAGTCTGTTGCAACAAGCTTCTCAGATGTTTGAAATATTTCCTAGTTACTTATGGAATTATTTTAATATAAAATTTAGTGTGAAATCCTTTTTGTACAGGAATATGTCTTAAAATGGCCTTAAAAATTATGTGTTGTTGTTGAGTGTTTTCAGAACAGATCACATGCTTAGGGCATTTGGGTATAAAGTGTCTCATGAGACATGTTTAATATTGGACTCAGCAAGATAAATGTAATGGAATCATTATATTATTCCTTTGTTAGCACATAGCAAGTATTTTCTATTTTGCTCAGGAATGTAAGGATTCAAACTGATGTTAGGAAATGTTTTATTCTAATACTTTCTGTATTGCGTTCTGAATGTGAAGAGGGAATGTGAGTGCGTGTGTGTGTGTGTGTGTGTGTGTATCCATATCCCGTAGCTATTTATCTCTCCTTATGATGGTTACAAGAGAAGGATTTATTGAAATTCAGGAGACCTGAGTTCATATATAGCCCTGCTTCTAACCTGATGTCTTGGATAGAACAATCAAACTCTTCAGCTATAAAATGGGATTCATGTGCCTGACACAACTATCAGGGATATTATGAGAGTAAAATAAAAATAATCAGTAGGGCCATATTTTCAGAAGAGATTTTAAAAATGACAACACCTTAACTCAAAGTGGTTGTCGTGGTAGAATTTCAAACTTGCTGTGGATTGACTGATTCTAGAGAAGAAATGGCAGATGAGGCCGTATCACCCACATAATATTATACTGACTGCCAGAAGTACTTTGCTTAGTCAGCCACCAAAGAATAAGTGTGAAAAGTGCCATTCAGTGATTTTATTTATTTAGCATCTGCATTTCATCAGCCTAAGCTGTCCTAACAAAATAGCATAGACTGCATGGTTTAAATAACAGAAATTTATTTTCTCAGTGGTGTGGAGAATGCAAGCCAGAGATCAGAGTGCCTGCATGGTGGGTTCTGGGCAGGGCTCTTCCTGACTTGCAGAGCTCTGCCTTCTCACTATATGCGCACACAGCCTTTCCTTGGTGTGTGCAAGTGAACGCGGGGGTGGAGAGGGACAGATTGATTTCTCTCTCTCCTTCTTGTAAGACCACCAATCCTGTTGGATAAGCACTGCACCCTCATGACCTCATTTAACCCTGATTACCCCTCCCCCTCAAAAGCCCTGTCTCCAAAGAGTTACACTGGGGGTTAGGGCTTCAACATACGCATTTGGAAAGGGGTACAATTCAGTCCACAGGCGCATCCAGAGGAGGATGCGTTGTCCAGATTCCCAACTTAAATATGCTTAATAAAACATGTGATGGTGATTGAAGTCCTTTCAATTAATTTAGTTATTCAGCAGATGCTGTGTAGTAGAGAACCTTCAGTTACTGGGCCAGAGCCAGCTTTGGTAAGCCAGTCCCTGCCGGAAGTGTTAAGGGGGTGCCAGATAAAGGTGGATTCAGGTTCTAGTGGTGGCAGAATGAGGGGGTGGGAAATTCCGTCTGAGGCTGATGTTAGGAAAGAAGAGATAGAGGAAGGCATGCTTGAATTGAGATGTTAAGAAGATATGTGTTTTCCAGGTGCTCCCCAAGAGGGTCAGAGCCTTCCAGATAGAGTGTGGGATGAAAGAGAAACATCCACAGCAGCCTGATTCCTGCTTAGGAATCTAAACATTGTTTTGTGTGGTTGGAGTGCAGCGGACAGGGATGTGTCATTGCAAGATATAAAGATGTAAAAAAAGAGCAGGGCCAACTCAGGAACTTTGAGCTACAGATCTCTTTTTTTTGTCCCGGGGTTCACCAAAAGGCTTTGAGCAGATGAGTATTGAAATCAGATTTGCTTTTTAGAAAAACATCCTTAGTATTTGGTAGAAGTGCTAGGTCTTTATTTGATACCGACATCCCATCTCGTAGGAGTATAGGTCATATATTTCACTGCTGGTGATTACCAAAAACTTAGTTTCTTGAGTGTTTCAATGACTTTCCTTTTTTTTCTTTTTCTTCTCCTTTCCTTTTCCTTTTTTGCCTTTTCTTTTCCTTCCTTTCCTTTTCATTCTTTTCCTTTCCTTTTCCTTCATTTCCTTTTCGATCTTTTCCTTTCCTTTTACTTCCTTCCCTTCCCTTCCCTTCCCCTCTTTCCTTCTCTTCTCTTTTCTTTCTTCCTCCCTCCTTCCCCCCCTTTTTATTTATTTCTTTCTTTTCTAGTGGCAGATTGGAAAAAATAACTTAAATATTTAGACCCTACTGGGTAATGAGTTCCATTGCAATGAGTTTGCTTGTTTTCTAGGGAACTTCAGGAAAGGATTTTCGCCGTTTTAGTTCAGTTGCCTTTTCCATCTTAAGAATCCAAAATAACTTACTTTAAGTTAGTTTTTTTTTTTTAGAATGTGTGTTTCTTCTGAGGGTGGACTGCATAGCTTTCTTCTTTTCTACTCTTCTTTCCCATGTACTTGCCTTATGTGTGAGCACTGTACTTGTTTCTTCTCTCGTGACGCTTAAATTATCCAAATGTATATCAGTAGTTTTTGAGGAAGAGTCAAGGGAACGTCCATTTCTGAATTTCACTCATTATTCCTAATGCTGGAGTTTTCATTGTTGAATTTTGGTTGGTTTGATTTTTGGTTCTCAGGTCTTTGATCAGGATGGTTTGAATACTGAGTCCCCTCTAAACTGAGGTGATGGCCTGTGGGCATATCGAACACAGGACATCTCTGTTGATGTGTAATTTTCATTTGTGTTTTTGGACATTGTTCACTACTGCTCTGTGAGCACAGAACCTCTTGAAGTCTTTCGTCAGTGAGCGGGATGAGTTGAGTTATGGTTCACTGAACACGATCACGTGTCCAGTGCTTTGTAACTTCTGGGGGCCAACGTACACTCCATGTTGAGTAGCTTTTATATCCTTTTCCATTTACTATATGTGTTACGATCAGATATTTCTTCTCTTAGTCTTGTATAAGTAGAAATTTTTTAATACTTTATTTTCTTAATCATTTTTCTCTTGGCTGTTACTCTTTCACAAGTACTATCAACTTTGTAATTAAAAGGCACTTAAAATGTTTAAGTATCTTGTGCATCCATATCCACGAATCAGAAATTTTGACTCCTCCAGTAATGAATCTGTAATGGTATTTTCTTTAACTTATTATTGGAGTTTGCTCATTTCGGTGGGCAGATTTCTGTGTTATCTTAGCCCAAGGTTTTTGTGTTTTTGATACTTTCTTTTTGCAGGGAGAGATGGAATGAATTAAGAGAACCTGAGAGGTTACTTCATGATATCAGAATTTCATGAAAAAATCCTCAATCTAATCCCACCTTTTAAAAATCAAATTTAGTGAGGTACATTTACTTGGAAATTTTCTTCCTTGTTAGAAAAAGGCCAACAGAAACTTGACATAAATTTATTTTATATATGGCAGGCTTGGGGCATGGACTCCGAACATGACCCATAAAGGGAGGCCGTGATAGTCATGGGTTCACAGTCCCTTCTCTGTAATTTCAAAATTTGAAATGAAAACCGAAAACATTTTCTAACTTCTTTGGCGGCAAAATCTGACCCGACCTGAACTCATTTGGCAGCAAAACCTGTTCTGACCTTATGTGAAGCTATTTATAGTCTTTATTTATCCACCTTAGTGTGATAATTCATACATTTTGCTGCAGAAGTAAAAATTCTTTGCTTGGGGGGGGGGTACTGTCCCTACATATGTGGGGACGAGCCTGTAATATTGGTATATACCTTTCTAAAATTTGACAGGTTCTAGATTCCAAAGCTTTTCTGGTTGCAGGGACTTCAGACAATGGATTGTGGGTCGGCACTGAGTCCTGAGCTGGGACGGGAGATGAGCCAGCATGACGAAAGGTTAGCTTGCAGGGAGGAGGAAGGGGCTTGTTTCTGTCCTTAATCGATTCCAGATAAAGTGGTGTTTGGAACGTTGGGCACTATATCAAAGGTCCCTCAATTATTTCCAGGTGCAATCTAACAGAGATTAGCTTGTTTGGCAATAAATCTGAACATTTTGACAGGGTGGTTTTGAAGATGATGTTTATAAAGCCTTTTCGTTGTTGTTGTTTGTTTTAAAGTAGTGAATTGTGGCTCATCAGTAAGAAGAAAAAAAGCCTTAATATATTGTTTAGGAAATTCTTGTTTTTTTGTTGTTCATGACCATTTGATTAGGTCATGAAAAATAACTGATATATATATTTTTTTTTCTAGAAGAAAAAATAAAGATTTGGGTAAATTATTGTTTGATTAAATCATTGTGCCTTCTTGCAGAGAAAATAATGATAATCATGTGAGGGATAATTAATTTCCCACAATTAGCACATAAAATGACTTTCTCTGTCATCCATCTTAAATAAAAATTCCCACTTATGGGTATATTATACAACTTAATTATGTATATACTATACAACTTAATTTTAAAAACTTTTCATTCCATTTTTTCCTCACAGTTACACATAAATGTAAGTATAAAGTAATTTATTACATGGCTATATTAACAGCTTAAAATCTAGAAGCTTCTCACAACTTCTTATTCTCCTATGAATTGTATAACTGTGGTCATTGAAATCTGTCAGTTCTCCACTCCCAGGGAAGTAACAGGAACATGCTACCATAAGGCATGTCATTAATATTATTGGAGGTACCAATTGATATACTTGCTTAAACAGTGTCGTTAAGAAAACCAAAATTCTAAATCATTTCTGAAGTTTTAATGCTCATAAAACTCAGAGCCCTAGTTAAGCAGTTTACCGAATGCAGGCTGTCCTTTATCTTTGACTCCCAACTCACTAGTCTTTTAAATTATGTTGCAAACCACATGAGATATGTTGGTCTGGCATTTCTACTGTGTGTGTGTGTGTGTGTGTGTGTGTGTGAAACCAAACTATAATTGTGCAAAGCTATTTTGATTCCGCCTCAGTACCGTACCATTTATTCTTTCGACAAACATTTTTTGAGCACTCACTGTTCTGGGTGCAAGGGATTCGTCAGGGAACAAGATAGGCAAAAAACGTACGAAGTGGGTACTAGTAATAAGTCAATATGGAAATTCCACGAGGGGCCTCTACTCTAGAGAAAAACTAGATTTCAGAAAGGGGTGACCGCTGTCGCCAGGGAAGGAGTTGGAAACATGGTGGAGAGGTAGCAGGGCAGGCCTCAAGGTGGGGACCCTTGATTGGTGAGCTCAGTTCTGACAGGGACTCGATCAGTTCTGGAGAGGACATTTAGGTAGAAGGAACTGCGTGGGGGGAAAAGCCCTGTTGCGTTTGTGTCCCAAAGAAGGAACACTTTAGTGGACAATTACATACGAACACCCTATTTAATGGCAAAGCAAGTCCTTGGGTTCTTTCAGGGACAATTTGCATGTTGTTCACAGCTAGAACACAGATGATTCGCCATTCTTGTGTTTTGTTTTTACTATGGTGAACTACTCATAATATAAAATTTAGCATTGTAATTGTAATAGATGACAGTTGGCATGAACTTTAAAGACTTCTATACACTGCTCTCAAATGTCTTTTTCCTTCTGGGATTCAGTGAATGTTTTGTGAGTTTTAAGGGTAAAGAGCAAGATTTGAGGGCATCAGCTGGTGATACATGGTACCAGTACAGGGTAGCACCCAGTGAACTTGTGAGAATGTTGAACTTTTGTTCTGCTTTTCACCTTCCCTTCAGTGCTGCTCATTGTTAACCATTGTGATTTAAGTACCGGGAGGAATTTAGAGACTTAAAGAAATGCGACTTAAGCCTGTAATTAACAATAACTGCCCTCCCCCCACTTAGTATACAGCCTACTCAATAACTTAGAAATACAAATAAAGACACACATCAGAAACTAAACTTGATAAACCTTTATATGAGGATTGTGTACCGTAGTTTTTGCGAATATGGAGCCTATGAAATATGCCTTGCCTTACAGTATAGTTTTCATAATTCTGAGCATTGGTGTCATATTTAATGTCAGTGTTTAGTGAGTATTTAATGAAAAATTAAGTGATAATTATAGCAAACTGAGCTAATTCCTTGACATGAAGCTTAATCTCTAGATAGTTTATCTGGGAACATTGTGTAATTTTCCTTTGTTTTTTTCACGATGCTGGCTTATTTAGCCTTTACTTGCGGTGATTTCACCACCAGGTAATTTACCATGGCATTTTACAGAATTGGAAAATCTCTTTGGAACATTTCATGTTATCTTAAATATTGTTTCCACCATTTTTAAATCTAATTCATTTTCACATAGAGGCCACATCAAAACTACATACAGAAGAGGAACCACGGTTGTCTGAATATTAATGAAAAAGATTTTCTGTGTGATTACAGGTAATTAAGTGAATCATGTGTTCGAGTAAATATTTATGAATAACTTCAAAGTTTCTTTTTAAAAACAAAAGCAACCACAGTTACGATTTTATGGATTCCCACCCCACTGCCCCCACAGAGATGTTTATCAGAAATTTAATGGACTGCCTCCTACCACACATGTGGGGTTATTTCACTCAGTCTGTTGTTTTGGACAAATCGAGAAGCACAAGAAACAGCTTGGTTTCAGATATTTGAAATTCCCTTTTCTGATCCATTAAACAGGGCTCGTTCTCCTCAACTGTTCTTTATGTCTTCAAATTAGAAAAAAATACATAGGCTATTTATGAAGTTAGAATAGCAATAATAGGTTCCAGAATTCCAGCCTTTCCTTTTAAGAATTTGTTAGATATGACTTTTGATGACTTCAGTTGTGTGAGTGTGCTTGAAAGAGGTGCTAGGAACTTGCAGCAACACATGGGTGCTTGTGAAGTTTTTGCTGTCTTTCACTGAGTTTTGCTATTTTAGGGGATCTCTAGAACAAAACTAAAAATGGACAGTCCTCTGTATTATCAAAGTGTAAAACCTACAAAACAGCAGTTTTAAATGCTTAGATTTAATGACACATTTTCTCTCCTCAGTCCACCTGCTGAAAATGCTTTCAACGCTAATCTTTCATCTCTGTATAAAGGTCTCTTAGGGAGTAGACTTTCGGCATTATGCTATAGTCCTTCATGTAAATTATAAACATGCCAATTCTAGTTTTGTCTTCAGAAAGTAGATATGCTAATGTAGCTACATTAAACTAACGTGTCAGTATATGCCTTTTATCTTCTGCTTTTAAAGCTTTTCTGTAGTCTGTAAAGTGGAGGTTCTCCGAAAAATATTATCATCATGGGCTTTGCCTAAGGAAGATAACTCCGGAATCACATGCACCAGAGTTTAAGTCCTTGTTCTGCTGCTTAATATTTATGCAAAGTTTGTCAGGTTACCTAAATGTCCTAAGTCCTGGTTTCCCAGTCTTTAAAATGAGGATATATTGCTTATGTAGAGGTTTACTATAAGGATTAGAAGCAGTATATGTATGTCAAGGGCCTGGTGCAGCTCTTGGCCAAGAGTAGGCATTCATCATAGAGTAGCTGTTGTTGTCCTTCGTGTGAAAAGCATTGCTAGCATAAGATTAGATTTGGTACTACTGATTGCCTGTGAAGAAAAGCAGAATTTAAGAGTTATAAGTTCATTGTCTCCCTGAATCAGAATTTTTGTGTATCGTTTTCATATGACTTGTTCTCTTCTCTTCTTTACAAATCAGAATAGCCTGTTCCCCGATGGTAAAATGTATTTGTAATGTTGATTTCCTTCCTCTTTAATAAAAAAAAAATTAGAAATTTGTCATCCAAATATAACGAATCTATATAAAATTATCTTTTGAATTGTTTTAGAAAATTGCATATTTACCTGTAGTGAAATTTTGATTTAGGAACAGATTTATGGGATATACTGCATTATAATAATAAAAATTGGTGTAGCGTTAACTTCTAAAGGTACATGTCAGGTAGGGTTTGGATTATTAGCATGAGTCTATTAGCATGGTAGTGGATATTTTACTCTAGTATTTGTGCTCTAAAAATCCTTGCACTTCGTACTTTACTTAACCGTTTAGAATGAGGGAACAGGTTGCTATATAAGAAAGAACATTGTGGGTTTTCTTCTTGACTCTGCTATAACAGCAGCAAGAAGAAGTGTAGTAGAAGGAACGTAAGATTCAAAATCAGGGGATAGTTATGTTGAAGACATTTAAGACAACTTATATGAAAATATAAAAACGTTCATTGCATTTACCACTGTGACATTGAACTGAAACCTCCCATTTCCTAATCTCTGAAATGTAGTTGAAACAGTCGATACCTATGACGCTTATGGGTTTTAAGACACCACTTTCTAGCAACAATATTGAATCCATACATTGAAAGCGGTAGTGTAATGGGCAAGATCTGGGGTGGTGCTGTGTGTTTGCTGAAGGGGACAGAGACCAAGAGAACTTCCTCTGTGTAGTTGTCACCTTCTATTCAACACCTCTAGGTGATTTTGTCCCTAACAGCGTAGCCACCTCATGGCTAATGTACATTCTAGTTTTTGTATTTTTACTACTGAAGTGTAAAGAAAACAAGGAACGGTTATTAATCTTTTCACCTTTCTCATAGAATCCCAGCTGCCCTTCTGTGATTACCACCACATGAAACATTTCTAAATTTAAGTATGGGATCTGAAGCAGTTTTAGAGAGAACACCCTATTTAATGGCAAAGCAAGTCCTCGGGTTCTTTCATAGATGTCCCATCGGGGACAATTTCTATGTTATTCACAGCTAGAACACGGATGATCCGCCATTGTGGTGTTTTGTTTTTACTGTGGTGAAGTACTCATACTATAAAATTTAGTAAAATGCAACTCAGTGGCATAACTACATTCACAGATGTTGTGCCACCATCACCACTATCTAGTTCCAGAACTTTTTCATCGCCCAAAATGGAAACCCTGTACCCACTGAGAAGTCACTCAATATTCCCTCCTCCCCCAGCCTCTGACAGCCACCAATCTGCTTTCTCTAGGGATTTGCCCATAATGGATATTTCATGTGAATGGTTTATGGTTTATATAGTAGGTATCCTTTTGTGTCTGGCTTCCGTCAGTTGGCATATTTTCAGGGTTTATCCATGCTGTAACATGTATCAGGACTTGATTCCTTTTTTTAGCTGAATAATATTCCATTGTATGAATAGTCCCCATTTTGTCTATCTAGTCATCTGTTGGGGGATGTTTGGGTTGTTTCTATCTTTTGACTATTGTGAACAGAGCTGCAACAAAATTTTGTGGACAAGTTTTTATTTGAACACCTGTTCCCAGTTCTTTGCGATATTTACATAGGAGTGGAATTCTTTGGTCATGTAATAATTCTATAAACATAAAAATTATTGACGAACTTGCCAGGATGTTTTCTTCTAATAAGTTTTTATAGTTTGATTTCTGTTGTATTCATATTTCTGTATCTTATTATTTAACTAGTCACTTATTACTCTTGGGATTTTTTTGGAGGGGTAAAATATAGCGAAATTTTGTGTCTATTCATCATAGAGAGGTGGAGATGGTGGGAAGGGGTTTGTAGAGAAACTGTGACACAGATAAATAGAGGTAGGAGCCACTCATGAGCTTTTAGTGAATGGCAGCAGGTCAACGTAGAGCATAAGAGAAAAGTAAAATTCTTGTGGTAACGTTCCTGATGAGGATTTTTCACTTGAAGTAGGAACTTTAAGCAGTGGCAGAACTGAGGAGACTGCAGGTTGTGTTCTCTCCCTGAGCACAAGCTATCGACTATCCCAGAACAAAGTGCATGAAGTGGACTCTGTTCTTTGCACTAGGCCAGGAAAATAGTTGGTGCATTTAGCCACACCTGGTATGAGGTTTCTGCAGAGAGAAGTAAGTTAGAGGCTTAAAATATCAGATGCTCTCTTTGTTGCATATGTTTGTGGTTAACTTTACTGTGGAGCAAATAGTATATAATTCTCATTTCATAGTATAGCATCAATCATTCTCATTTGTTTCTCTTTTAATATTTAGAGTGAGAAAATGCTCCTGGGCAATGTCACAGAGAGGTTTCTGAGCTAGGTAGGCTGTGACTGACAAGGTAGCCACTATTTTGGTTCCTGTTTTATGGGCAAAACGAGGTGAGCTGTACCACTAGGCCTTTCCTCAAGAGCTCCCAAATATGTGATTGTAATCACATATCACCATAAGCAAGTATTAACTGCTTTGCTCTGCAAAAAAGTATTGGAAAGGCATTTGCTATGGGTTGCGTGATCTTTACAGAGGAAGCAGGAGGATTTCTAAAATATTAGGTTCTGAGCTTTTTTCTAGGTGGGGTAGGTTTGTTGTTTTTCTTTCTTTTTTGGTGATAGCCAACCTTATGAAAATATGCAGTTAGTCAAGTTATTCCACACTCTGCTGAGCAAAACTGGTGTTACCCCACAGAGTACTTTCTGGTCCTGACATGTGTTACATATTGAAGATTTAGGATTAACTATTCAGCAAAGGCATTCAAAGTCTGTTTTGTGGTCTTCTGTGGTCTTCTGATACAAAATACAATGTAGCCTTCATACTTGAATGCTTTAACAATTTTTTATTTCTTTAAATTTATTTATAACTAGAAAATTTTTATAAATTTCAATTCTAAGAGGATATATTCCAATAAAATGTGGCCTCTTTATCTAAATATTTTCTTAAGATTTCTTGCTTTAAATTTTTTGTAACTGGAAGTTTTAACAATTTCTATTTTTATTTCCTTCTCTTTATCCCACACCGTTTTCTGTAAGAATTTTGGACTCAGGTCTTATTTAAAAATGGAAGATACAAAACTAAAATGTTGGAAATATTCCTGCTGAGAGACTCAACTAGTAGCTATGGTGATGGTAAAGTATGGTCGATCTTATCAGGAAAATAAGCTTACTCACATAGAGATGTAGGAGAAAATCCACTTGGGAATACACCTTGACACCTATCATTGACGATGTCTGTGTCTGTTGGGTGGGTTTTGGATTTTTAAATGATGTTCACAGTGGTTCTTGTCTTGTTATATACTTTAAAATTTCATTAACTCCCTAAAATGTCATTGCAGTTTGTGGTTTCATCTTCTTGAAGCTGGTCAGTAGTCAGCAGATCTCATTTGTAGAAAGATGCCCGGGAAAGGAAGGCTTAGTGTTAAGCATGTCAGGTCTCTTTCCTTGAGCTCCCAGCAGGTTGGAACCCAGCAGAATGAGCCGTGGACACCTGCACGCGGGTGAAGCACGCTGTCCTGCGCTCCATGGGTGCTGTTCTGCCCTCAGGGGAATTGTCATCTCACAGGACGACCACTTTAGAAGTTTATTTAAAGAAAGAGCTCTAAGTGATGCAGTTTGAAAAGGTAATACATTAAAAAAAAAAAAAAAGATAACCTAAAGACCAGTAAGAATACAGACTTAAGAGTGTATTGTATACTATGGTGTGTGACTTGAAGTTCATCTGGAAAGGTTTTCTGGAGAGAGCTTGTTTTGAACCAGGGCGGCAAGCTCATGATTAAAAAGCCAGAGAAGTAATATAAATGAATAAATGGGGGGCAGTGTAGACAGTTTCATAATTTTGTAAGAAAAGTCAGAAGTCTAGATTTCTATCTTAATTCTCTTGATATTGAAATACTGAAACTAATTAATATATTTTTTGAAAAAACTCATTGTGTGGCCAAAACAAGCAAACAGACAGCCAGCCAGGACAGTCTCCCGGACCCCAAGTTTGTACCTTTGCTTTTAGCTGTTTTGTTTTAGCTGTTTTTTAGCAGTTCTCCCTGAGTAGAACTTTAGAACTGAGTTCCTGAGTCTCTAGAGAATCCCAATGTAAATCTATCTTCCTTTATTTTATTGGTGAAAAATTTTTGTTGTACTCTTTTGATTGTTCAAATACTGAGATCAGATTTTGCCCCATCCCCACCCCAGGGGAAAAGAAGTAGAAATACCTGCCTTAATAGATTTAGCAAAATAATTCCGTTCTTTATGCTATATTACTACATACAGCAGATTTCTAGGATCCTATAGCAATCTAGATTCATGAACACAGCACAAATCTCACATATTTAGAGTTCAGGATTGGGACGTGCACAGTCGTAGTGAAGTATCCTGTTTTCACTAGTCCGTACCGAATTCACATGGTGTGCAGGGTTCTTAACAAAATCATGTGTTTGTACTATGTCATTACGCCATAAGACTTTAATGCCGGTGATGTTTATACTTACTGTTGTAATAAAAAGCATTTTGTTGAAACCTAACATGTATATTTTAGTTGGTTATGAAAGCTCAGATATGGATATTTAAAAAGCGTTGTGTATTCAACCTTACTAAATACTTAGTTGAGAGCACAAAAATTAGCTTGGATTTTATGATAGGAGGTATATGAAGACTCCTACTTCGAATGGCAGATTAACGAGAAATGAATATGAATATCATATTTCTTCAGTTCTAAATGGCAAGCTACCTTACACATTCAATATGCCTGGATTGGGGTGCATTTTACAATCCATGAATTCTCATCTCTGCTGTTGTCCAGACAGCAGCCATGATGTAACTGTCACGGGCTGAATGTGCAAACTTGGTGTTATTCCAGGTGACATGACCACAGTGCCTCAAATTTTCAGTCGACAAGGTACTTAAGGATCCTTTGAGGGAACAATTTTCAGCAAGGGTGAGAGTGGGGTGGGAAAATATCCTGGAGATAGTTGTGGAGCACTTTAGAAATGCTTTGTGAACCACCGTCCTGGTGGCACAGAAACGTATCATGTGTGTGAAGACTCACCGGTGTCCCCACGACCTGAAAGCACTCGTGATAAGGATTAGTAAGCTCCGAATGCATGAAGTTTTAAAAATGCCTTAACCAGTTTGTTTCACTTGTATCTTCTTATTTTAGAGTATATGAAGGTCATACATGATATAGTCTATGCATAAATGAGTCTAAATAATTATTTTCAGAAAGAATAAATTTGAAAGTTCACATGATACGCTTTGTGTCACAATTTCATCGACAGTATTTTTTCTTTCTGTATGTTACATGAAAAAAATGGCATATCTCATAATCAGTGGCCTCCTAAATCGATGAAAAGCAATAGTGAAAAATTGACTTCCCAAATTAAAAGTCAGAGCGCAGAAATAGTTTGTGCTTTTAGGACTAAAATTAGAAACGTGATGGTGTTAAGTGTCTGTTAGATGCGATCGTAATACTGTGATGCTAAATTATAATTTTAAAAATGTTACTTCGTTCTGGAAAATAATATAATTCTTCAAGGTTAAATCAAAGTCAGAATAAATGTATGGACGATACACATCTTCTTTTCAAGTTCTTTCACCTTACTTTGTAAAGGGCAGCTCAGGGGTCTGCAGTGTGCACCAGCTTCTTAAATCGAATGTGAAAACAGAATTGAACATCCTGGAAGTTAGCTGACTGTCACTTTAATTCCTTCAGTAAATACATTTCACCAGTCGTAGCCCTTTCTTTTCCTTTTAATCTCATTCTTATTTTTAAAAATATAGTTGTATTTTAATCTGTTGTTGATTGGATTGGCCACACATTTTCATTTTCAAAGCTCACTTTTTTGTGTGTGTGTTGATAGCACTTTATTGATAATTGCTTCAAACCGGAAAAGTCCATCAATGGGTGAATGGAGAAATAAATTGTGGTTGTGATGTTGTGATTTATTTTTTCTTTTAAATTTTTATTTAAGTTCTAGTTAGTTACAATATAGTGTAATACTGTTTTCAGGAGTAGAATTCAGTGATTCCTCACTTACATATAACCCTAGGCACACTTTTAAAGTATGACAGTGTTAGATGTCCCCAAATACTCAGTTTCTAAATTTGAATATTAGGTATTGTTAAGTTGAAAGCTGAAGAAAACAAAAAATCCAAATGGGCATTTTGTTGTGTGATATATTGAAAAGAGAACCGGTATCATGGTATTGGTAATATATGTGATTGGAGAAATTGAAAGTGTTTAACTTAACTTGATGTGTAGAAAATTCTTGATAAGAATACTTCTAAATCTTCTTTGAACCTGTGGATGTTCTGAGGTGATGTAACTTCACTTCTGAGGAGACACTGAATAATATTTGCAAAGGTGTGGTTGGCGTATTAATCAGAAATATAAAAAATATAAAAAGAATATTAATGCAGAGGTAAGTTGGAAAGGACAAAGCAGAAACCTTGTTAGTTTACGAAAATGTCGGAGAGCTACGAAGAAAACTTCACTTCATGATGGCAATGCCTTGTCCAAAGATAGATCAGCTGCTGCGACATTCTGTGTGCCTGCTTTTCTGCTGGACATAAGAGGTGAACACAGAATGGTGGAGTTAAAAATCACTTACCTTTAGATCTTTATGTTCTTGTTTTTCAATCTGCCATTTTGTTTTATGTTTACCTTGTAGAGAATGCATTTTATTGTCTTTTAAGCATACCATTTATCCTGGAAATACCAGAAAATACAAAACAGCAAAAAACAGAAGAAAGCTATATAAACATTTTGAAAATTCTATTCCATATTTTAGACTTTTTAGAAATTCTCATCTTTTTTGGACTGTTTAGAAAACTCTAAACACATGTATTTTCCCTTTCTTTTTATAAAATGGCACACTAGCCTGAAATTTTTTAGAATACGTTTATACCAAGTAAATGCCTCTTAACTGTGTTACTTACAAGAAAGGAAACTGTTAATGATACAATTAAAAGCTACTTAATGATACAAACAAAAGCTGCTCATATATCTTAATCAAACCTATTTATCCCTAGCACACAAGAATGTTTTTATAATATAAAATATTAATGTGTAACATATAAATATATAAGGCATATTTATATGTAACATATAAATGTTACACAAAGTATTGTATATATATGTATAATGTTTTAAAGCCCCATGATTATTTAGACAAATGTTATGGTACAATTCACCTGTGATTTTACATTGTGATTTTTAGTTTCAGTAATTTCCTTTTTCACAAGATGTGGCAGATTACTGAATAGTTGCGATGTTTTAGTTCGAATAATTCTAGTTCATGTCAACACAAACAGAGGTTCTTTATGAAAGCATAGTGAGTACTCGTCTTATTTTTTTTGTCCTCTACTAGTTTCTTTGATAACAAGCTCTGTGTTAGGTACCTGTTCAGACAACCCAGAGTAATATGCCACCTAGTGACCCCATTAAGAATTCACAATTTTCAGTCAACAGCCCAGCATGCATTAAAGTCATTTCAGAGGATAGGTCTTTATCAAAATGCTTTTGAATGACACCTATATACATGTTGCTTTGGGTCTTCTCTTTTATTTGTGTTCTCAAATTTCAATTATGGTAAGAATATTTGGATCGGACGTAGAAGAAACTTCAGTGTATAATTTCCTTCCGCCTGACCTAATAAGAAATGTGATAGTCCTCAGTAAAATCTAAGTTTAATAGCCAAATTGCCTAAAATTGTGGGCAGATTAATCTACTCCGTGCATGGAATAAAGTTTAAATGAATTTAAAATACATTGTAAGCACTATTTCAACTAACTACAAGCTTCAGGGAAAAGTATTATTGGTCTTTTCCCCGAGGAAGAAGTAAGAGTTGGGGTCTTTGAGAATTACTTACATCAGTTGTAAGAGAAATGCTGTATCTTATACAAAAACAAAATATTAATCCATAGTAAATTAGTAGTAAAAACAATATTTTAAGGAACTTTGGATGAGGAAAACGTCATTGAATCGTTGTTATTAATTATTAATGTTTTAAACTGTCGTTTTTGAAACCTATTTCTAAGTGGTTAAATATTTTAGACTCGTGGTGTGTAACATCTCTTGGAAAACTGTGGTGTTTCTGCGTACACGGCAGTCACCATGGGTGTGTGTGTGTGTTTGGAATAGGCCCTTCTCTCTCGGTCTTACGTGTGGCAGTGTCTGATTAGCTTGGTTTCCTAGAGAACTGCATTATTTAGAGGCTCTGGTAATAAAGACTTAGTTTCTTATTTAATTTCTCTTAGAATTAGAACACCATGAAACTGTAGTTAGTGAATTTGACAACGATACTTCCTGTTAGGTGTGTGATTTGGCTTTCATAGGTTTAAGTTGTAGGTTAAGTGAGCAGAAGTTACAAAATCTGATTGTAGAAATGCCCTAAGTCTCTCTCTCACCTTCGGTTTCTTCATCTGCAAAAATAGGGATAAGATGATGTCTTGTCTGCCTCGTGTTTTTTTTTTTTTTTTTTTTAAGATTTTATTTATTTGTCAGAGAGAGAGAGTGCAAGCGAGCACACAAGCAGGGGAAGCAGCAGGCAGAGGGAGAAGCAGGCTCCCCGCTGAGCAAGGAACCCCATGCAGGACTCCAACCTAGGACCCTGGGATCATGACCTGAGCTGAAGGCAGACGCTTAACCAACTGAGCTACCCAGGTGTCCCCTCATGAGAATGTTTCAAGAATGAAATGAGATTGTAAATATGAACCTGTTCTTTGGTTTATTTTATTTTTTTTGTTCTTTGGTTTATAATGTAGAACAAGAGTATAGATATAGGTTTCCAGGGGTGCCTGGCTTGTTCCCTGTGTGGGGTGTGCAACTCTTGGTCTCCGGGTTGTGAGTTTGAGCCCCATATTGGGTATAGAGATTACTTAAAAATTAAATTTTTAGAAATTAATTAATGAATAAATGAATGAAAATTACCATAATAATCCTATACTACAGTATTTTAAGAAGTGCCTGTTTATGAGAAATGGAGGAATAAAATACTACAATCAGTGGGACTTAGTTTAACTACTTCAGTATGTAAATAAGGATGTTAATGAATCAAGGCCTGGCCCTCATTTTGAACTGTCAGACTTAAAGTTATTTGAGAGATATATATAAATGGTTTTGAGACACATTGGTTATATAAAACAGATGGTTTGATATTTTCTGAAACTGTGTATTATTATTGGATATTGTGAATGTTGCCTGTGACAATTCTTAAATACTTACTTTGGGAAGTTTTCCTCTTTGGGAAAAAATAATTAGAACCTGCCCACAGGGCAATTGGTGCTCATTATGCCATTTCAGACTTGTCTGTTCCCATTGCAGTGCCTTGTAATTTTATAATTTCCTTTTTGTGGGCGCCTGGCTGGCCTAGTCGGTAGAGTATGTGACTCTTGATGTTGGGGTCGTGAGTTCGAACCCCACGTTGGGGGTAGAGTTTACTTTAAAACACTAAAAAAATTTTTTCTTTTTGTATACTGTTTTCTTTTTCCTTAGAAGTTAATTCAAACCTAGGACTGTGATGTTGAGATGGCCTCACCCTTCCTGATTGCCTCTGGTTGCTAGAATCTTTTAATCCTTATAATCTTTTTTTCACGCTTGAATAGAAGAGAGCCTTCCTTTTGCTCTGTCCTGTTCTTTTACTGTTTTTTTTTAAATGATTTTTTTATATAAGTAATCTCTATACCCAGCAGGGGCTCGAACTCACAACCCCAAGATCAGGAGTCACATGCTCCACTCACTGAGCCAGCTAGGCGCCCCCTCTCTCTTGTTCTTAAACATATTGTTAATCCGCTTAATAAGGGCAATTCCCCTTTTCTTTTTTCTCTAAATACATATTTTTTCTCGTTAACTACGAATATTAAAAAAATCTCATTGATGGAACTAATAAAGATGACAGAGAAAGGGGAACATATGGATGAAGGGGGTCAAAAAGTACAAACTTGCAGTTATAAGTAGGTCCCGGGAATATCATAGACAGCATAGTGACTGGGGTTACCAGTACTATATTATGTAGTTGAATGTTGCTAAGAGAATAGATCTTAAAAGTTCTCGTCACAAGAAAAATACTGTATCTGCATGTGGTGATGGATATTAATTTTAAACATACCCTGTGGCCATTTCGTGATGTCCACATATATCAGACCATTATGTTGTACACATAAAGCAAATACCAGATTCCATGACACTTCTATCTCAATTCCATTTTTTTTAAGGCAGCATATGCAGATACAGTGGTTGAAAGTATGCCTGTTTTCAAACCCTGCCTCCCTAACTTATAGCTGTGTGACCTTGGACAGATTAATCTGCCAATTTGTGGCTCGGTATAATCTGTAAAATGGGGATAATATTATCTACCTGCATAGGGTCGTTATGAGGATTCTATGAGTTAAAGACCACCTGGGCCGGGAAGGCACTCCGGGAGGGCCTGCCGAATAAAGTGGCCTCATGCTGACCCCTTTCTTGATCTTTTCTTTTGGTGTGAGTATTTTCTCTACATGCTTTCTTGTAATTATTGCTTTTCCAGGTTGTATGCATTCTGTCTCTTGTATGGCAAAAGTTAAGCCTGCTTGCGTTTTATAGGAGTGGTCATATGTCTGAAGGAAATGAAGACAGTGCAGGAATGGACAGTTGAATGGAATGGAGTGGTGGTTATTGCTGAGTTATAGTTCAGACAATATACTGGAAAGTAATGGCTTGCCCTGAAGTCGCACAAAGCTCCTTGTGTTTGCCTTGGTCATTTCTGTGGATCCTCTTACATTCAGGGAGAAGCTCTCAAGTAGAGAAATACAGTTGCTTTCAGGAGAAGAAGCGAAATGAGGGTTGCCATGATTGCCTGATAACTGAAATGTCGGGGAGGCTTGCTTTCTAGAAGACACTGCGAGGCCTCACATGTTGGTTTACAGAGCCTGTTTATCTCTCAGTCCCTCTGGGCTGAAGCCTCTTTATGAAAACTCATGATGGTATCATCTAGTCTTCTAAGTGGATAATGGCACAAGTCTAGGATTGTGCCAATTGTAACATTACAATGACCAACTGAGGTAATATTGCTGTGGTGCAGCGTCCTTAATTTGAGGAAATATTAAATATCAGGAGTCACATGCTCCACAATTTATAGTGCCTTCCCTGTGTCCCTCACGGCCTCTGATTTTGTGGGCTCTCTTTGGACCCACAAGATCTTTTGCTTTGATTTGAGAATGCTTTAAGCTAAATATAGTGTTTCTTTCAATGCCTTGAAAATCTTACACATTCATGAGAATCGTGAGAACATCTCTTGCCATCCTACTTGGCAGGCGTAAAGGCATCTTGAACATTTGTTTTTTTGAGTTTTGAACCAAGGTCTCTACCACCTGCTAGCACAGCACTGACCGGAAACCCTGGTAACCTAGAACTGTTTTTTTTTTTTTTTTTTTCTTCTTCCTTCATCTGACTCAGAACCCTAGAACCTCAGTTTGGAAGTATCTAGAAAAAAAATTTAGTTCAGTAAAAGACACCAGTACTCTCTCCGGGGACTCATGGCTGGACCACAAGGTAAAATTGCTGTCCCTGGACAGATCATTTCTGAGGCTACTAGTTCTGTAATCTCACTTTTCTCTTCTTTCCTATGACATCCCTTTCTGTATGGCTGAGTTTCCATCCCTTCTCTCGTTCATGGGGACTTGCTGGTCATTCTTCAGCACTCTGCTGCTTTTCCCACCCTGATACCATCACGATTCATCATAAGAGTGATGTTCCTATTTTATGTATCTTTCCTACTTATTATGGTTGTTTAATTTTTTTTTTTAAAGCATAGATCTTTGCAGGTAAATTAAGAGAACCTTCCAGGGAAGAATTAAGAAGGGCCAATCTCAGCCAAAATAACATGGCACTTTCTTCCATTTTCCAGAACATCACCTACTCCCCATAACGCCGAATTCACTAGAAAATCAGATTTCTCTGCATCTGCCACTGCATTCCTTAAGACTTTCAAATGGGGGCGTCTGGCGGGCTCAGTTGGTGAGACTCTTGACCTCAGGGTTGTGAGTTCGAGCCCCATGTTGGGTGTAGAGAGCTCTTAAAAATAAAATCTTTAAAAAAGAAAGAATTTTAAATGACATGTGTTAAAATATATCTGTTGAGACAAGCAATATGGAAATTTGTAACCGTTCATGACGAGTCTTTAGACTTCTTTAAATGTCCTGTGTTAAGCAATGCTGTAGAGTAACAAAATAATCAAGACAGCCTTATAAATGAGGGGAAAATGGTTAAAAACGTATTTATTTTGCATTATTTTGGTATTTACATGTAAAATCCAAGTCTGTCATTTTGGAGTGAGTTGTCAGATAATATCTTCATATTTGTAACTGCCATTTAGAGATAACTTAAAGTTCAGTGCAAAGTGATTATTTTTTAAAGGAAGACTTTGTTAACCTGTCAGAGTTAAAGATTGTTAATGGTGATTAAATACGAGAGAAAATGGGAAGCAATATTTCACCAGCTGTCCTGAGGAAAGCAGGAATGTACAAGGATGGCAAACGAGAATGTTATATTCTTAATTTTTACATTTAGAATTTTGTAATCATCTTTTCATTACTCTTCTTTACCTCTCACAAATTGTAATGATATTCTGAACTTAAATTCTGATATAACAACGTCAAAATCAGTCTATTGAGTTAAAGGGTAGTATCTCAAAAAAGATTGAAAGAGTACAAACCTAATATTCTTCTGTGCTAGGAGACATTGAATGGGCTCTTACAATAAAGTATATATAGCTATTTATTGATGCCTGCCCCATTCTCTGGGTTGTGGTGTGTGTGTGTGTGTGTGTGTGTGTGTGTGTGTGT